>NC_090938.1:466766936-467067055 GCF_040938575.1 Ambystoma mexicanum
GCTATTACGGAAGCAGGTAATTCTTGGGAACGTATGAGCGAACAAGATGGCCGAAATACGTCACAGTGTAGCAAGTACGACCAGACAGTTTTGACCCACCGAACTTTGCAGAAGGAAAAGGTTGCGGTAGCAAGTATGGTTTTGGCTTTTCTCTCCTTACTGACCCTGGGCACACCACTGTCATAATTATAAAAGATACATAATTGGACCTCTGATTTGTTTGTAGCAACCCTGCGCCGAGTTAGAAATGTTGAATTGTTTGGTTGCCAGTTAGAGGGCTCAGACTCTGGGGATACGAATGGAAGATAACATTTGTTTTGCCATTGGAGAGTGGAAAGTAATACACAGCGTGACTGCGTCATGGCGTCTGTCAGGGTTGCATTGCACAATGTACATTTGCGTGCTGCAAATAGCACCGCATCCAAGGAGCATTTATCCGAATAATAAACGTCGACGAAAGCAGTACACGTGCGAATTGGTTTGTCTGTCAACGGTAGGATTCCAATAGCAGAAAATGCATTTAAAATGTCGAAACATGTCCTTCCATTATCGTTTTCCGCACAGGTCAGGGTTACCAGCCCACGTGCGGGCCTTCACTCGGCTAATGCATTCAAAATGGCTGACTCATGTCTTTCTTTATGAGAAGGTCGATTGCATGAGTAGTGTTGAAATGGGTAATATCGCCTAATATTCAAGCTTAAAGAGACAGTGCAGCCCGTGTTGTATGTTGTGTAGATTTCATTTTAGTGTATAACAAACTGAACAGCAAAGGCAAAATAAAATGCCTTCAGAGATTTAGGAAAAGGACGTGTAAACGAGCATCAATCGTTAAAACGATTGTGTGTGATACTCGTTTACATGTCCTGTCCCAAAATATTTGTAGGCATTTTCTGTTGCCTTTGCTCCTCTGTGTAGTTGATGTGACGGGCAGGAGGCACAGTGTTACGGTGGAAGTCGACGAAGGGTGCAGATGTTAGTGAGTGGCATGAGGCATGGTGGGGTGGGAGAAAGTGCCTCATAGCTACGTCTCTCTCCTGCTTGGGGGATTTGGGCTTTCACGGGTTTAACCAACACTGAAGGGAAAGGAGAGGAAATGGGGCTATCACTGTATGAAATTTTAGCCCTATTCTATGTGTGCTCTTCAGTGAACACTAATCCACATCTGCTCCTTCTATCTTTAGTGATGCTTTCCCCGGAGGTTCATTGGGGGGTAAATTGTGCAATTTAAAGCCAAATTCAAGCGAGGATGTCTACTTCTAAAAGATAGCATTTACCCGTGTATTCAACAGAAACCCACACTGCCATGCTAGACAACTTTCAGAAACAAATTGAGTGCAATTTTCTGGTTGATCTTTCTAAAAAAGTTTTAAATAAAAGTTTGGTAAGTACAGTGACCTTAGTTTGACAAGCCACCTTCCATATTGTCAAGTTGCATAGTTACTAATGTTCTCTTATTGGGATTTATACGGTGCTTGGCAGACCTAACCAGGTAAGGTTTGATTATATAAGCCCACTTGGAACAGAAAGCTGCTGCCCAATCAGGTTTAGTTATCACAGTAACGTCAGAGCCTCTCTGGGCCCCTGTAAGAATTCAGGCAAGAGTCCAGATTCACGTATAACATTTCTGAGTAGGATTCCTCCATGCCCAGTCAGGAAAGTAAGGTCACAGCTCTCCCAGAGACTTTCTTCATGTTCATATGACCAGGCTGGGCTGTGCCCATAAGAGATTGCGTCCTTCAGCACTTGTGGTGCTTACACCTAACATCAGGGTTCAGTCAGCGATGGTTAGAGGACATCTGATGCCCTGCAGCTCATCCTGATTCAAATCAGTTTGTTTCATCATACCATCAGAGGACCTTAGCCAGAGGCGTAACCAAGATTGTCTAACAAGTGGGGACTGAAACTAATGTAGTTGGGTCCACCACAGTGACATAACATCTGTAAATGACCACACTGTGCTGCTGAGTGAGCATTTACAGATTTTGGGTGGGCCTTGCCCGCCTACCCTGTCTACGCCAGCCCTCTTTCAAATTTATCAGGAGGGGCGATGATATAAATGAAATGTGGCAGTGAGTTTTTTCCCTGCAAAATAGACCACAAAGAGGCTGTGGACAATGTATGCCATCCACAGCAACCAAGGGCTTTCCTCATTCCATATATGATAGCGTGTGTTCAGCACTGTGCCATGTGGTCCATGGGCAGACTCTGGTCATACTTCATTGCAAACTCAGGAGTTGAGCAGGCTGCTCTTGCCCTGAAATCTACTTTGCTCTGATCCCTAAGACCCGCCTCAGAATGGGTGGAGTCAGATGGTCTGGATGGGGTCCATGAGGGCGTAGACCGCAGGACCTTGATCATCAAGGTCGATCCTGCCATCTTTTCCACACACCCATTTAAACATGTTTTTGATTCTTCTTAGTTTAATTAGCAATACATACATTCAACGCATTGTTGTAATGTAACCAGTTTAATACAGACACAAGATAACTAATGGTTCTAAATAGGAAGCAAGAATAACCGGGCCATGGATCACTTAACATTGTCGCCATATCATTACAGAATATCGTTTTTCAATACAGGGCATAAGCACTTGTAGACCGGTTCTAACCAATGCATAAAATGGGACACATATATGTTTTGGTAGAGGGATACGAATATAAACTCTTTACTACAGAATAAAAACATGTTATCACGGTAAGTTCTATTAAGCACTTTGGAGTCGAACATAACAGCCAGTAAAACAGTGTAAGTATATTAAATACTTAATGAGAAATCATAAACATATAGTATGGAACAAAAGGACACAAGCTGGTAAAATAGCTCAACTAGTTAGGTGCTCACTGCTGTCATCTGTGTGTGATCTGCAGGTCACAGGTTTGAATCCCGGCAAGGCCAATTCAGCCTTTCATCTGAGGTTCATAAATCAGTACCAATTTCGGTTGGGTGATAATGTATGTAAATAGGGCCTCTGTAAAACACGTTGACGAAAGTGCTATATAAATAGTACATCGTTATCATTAAATACTTTTTTTATTTAAGTATTTGCTTATTCAGTTTGAAAGTAAACCTCACACAATTTTCCATGAACAGCACATATTTCCAGAGAATGTATAAACAGAAAATATATTTATTTATTTATTTTATTTCTTACATTTATAAAGCGCACAAAGCGGCCCTGGGGCATCGTGGCACTGTTACATTGATGGTTTCTTAGTTACATGCTAACAACAAGAGCAATTGTCTGTGGTTCTTGGTTACAGTGAACCTGTTACAAGACAGATGGTGGTTATATTGACATTGACACAGAGGAAGTTGAGCGCTAGGTGGTTGCAAGGTAGAAAGTATCTCTCTCTCTCTCTCTCTCTCTCTCTCTCTCTCTATATCTCTCTATATATATATATATATATATATATATATATATATATATATATATATATATATATATATATATATATATATATATATGGGAGTTGCTAGGTCTGGAAAAGACCCGGGGCTAAGCTGATGTCAGAACTGTTGGGACTGGGGGCTAGCTAGTCTTTTGGCTGTAGCTCCTGAGATTCTATACGGGGCTACAAACAAAAGATCAGGGGCTATAGCCCCCTTAGCCCCCCCCCTAGGAACGCCCCTGTATATATATATATATGGAAAAAAATGTTGTTAAAGGGACGTTATGGTTAGTTGCACTAATAAAAAACTATGAAATTCACTGAAAAAACTTTGTTAAAGGGACATTATGGCTAAGTTGAATTTTTGATGTCATCTTTGATGTCCTGGGTGTTAGTCTTAGCAGTGCACGGTGGTGCCGTGAGTTATGGTGGATTAGCTTACCATAACTGGCGAATTTCCGATTGTTTTTTTTTTGTTTTACTTGTAACCATAACGCCCCTTTAACACAGTTTTATCATTGAATATCATAGGTTTTTATTAGTGCAATTTAGCCATAACATCTCTTTAACAAACTTTTTTCATACTCAAAAGGATTTAGGGCGTGTCGTCTTTTGAACCAGTGTCTGCAGGCTTGCTGCTAATGCTAGAGCTTAGTGCTGAACGCTCTGGCTGGGATAACTCAACTCTGCCTCAATTGCTGCGGCAGGTGCAGGGAGCCATGCGTTTATGATTTTACCACCAAATAGATGTGTATACGAGCAGTATTGCTTCACCATCTTCCTGCTGTCCTCATACATCTAAAATGCACTCAGGTAACACTGTGAATCACCCTACATGTCTGCAATCCTTCTCCCCCCCATTGCGTTCCTCTTTTGTTTTCTTTTTTTCTCATGTGAAGCCAAGCTTTCAGTAAGTGGTCTTGAAACAGAGCCAAGATGCCTCTGGGCTTTGGCACGTTACAAATGTAATAAATAAATAAATGGCTGGAGGACCTGTTTGTTTGAAAAAGCTGCCTGATTCCGTGTCTCAGGAGTTTGTGTAAATATTGCATTGCATTAAATCCGAAATGCACACTTTTTAAATTTATTTTTATTTTTTATTAACGTCATATAAGGCTTGTAAGTATTGTTTGAAAAATGTTACCTGCAATACAGCGTTTTTATTTTACAACCCTTCTGTTTTTATTACTGCTTTAAAATATGTGCATTGCTACTGAAAAAAGTACATCCATCTGCTCGAGAGCATCTCTTTTAAGAAATTGATGTGCAATAGCCCAGTCAGTTGTGCGTCTGCTGCATGAACGTATCAATGTGCCAGTTGGATAGCTCAATGCCCGATTTCTGTGTGCAGTCCGGCGACATAGGTTGAATCCTCACTGGGCTCTCTCAGGTTGGCCCCCATTACATGTTGGCCGTTGTAGAATTAACGTGCTGGTATTACCATGCAGCGGCATGTTTCTGCACCAGCGAACTAAAGGTTTGCCAGTGGGGTGCCGAACTCACCTCCAGCTAAGAGCTGCAGGTAATTCTGGCACCCTACCAGCAAAAATCACTGGTATAACCGGCAGCAGTATTACCGGTGTCGGTAATATCACCGGCACTCAAAATCTGGTAGTAACACCGCTGGACTGAATGCCGGTAATGGTATTACCAATTGCCGGTATTTCAGCAGATTTACCGCCAGGATACCAGCAAACTCGTAATGAGGATTCCTACAAGAGGAAATATATAACTATCATTGAGTTCCTGAAATTATTTGGTGGTTTATCAGGGCACACATTGAAAATCAAATAACGCGTCAGGGAGCTGGTGGAACACAGGATATGGAGCAAAACTGAAGTGGAAAATGGGGACATTTGTAAACTAAGCCAAGATGGATCGATTCAATTGCCTTCAAAGATCACCTTAGTTAGGGTCATAGATAATACAGAAGATGTCAATCTGCATATTGTCTTTAATGGAAACTTCCAGTTAGAATTGCATCGTGGTTTTGTGAGCTTCTTGTGGTCTTTTTGGAGTCTGCAGGCAATTATTCCAGAGTTTGGGGCCAAATGCTGCCCATCATTGACCACTGTTTGTTTCATTTCTGTACACTATATAACAAGGCATGCCCATGGGGACCACCTGAGCATCTGCAGGGGCTCCCAATTGTTGGAAGATAAGATACGAATTGGGGGGCTGCCTGGGCAATATGAATGGCACTGGAAGCAGGGATATTTGAAGTTTACTCTGTTTTACAGGGGATCGCCATGTTGCTGTCATGTGATTCTGACTTGTCAAGCCCAGAATAATCATTGCTGATTGGTTGTGGGAAATTGTAACTGATAACTCTTCTTCACAAGCGGCCTCAGTGCCTACTGCTTTGATTTATAAAGCACTTTACACCAAAGCGCTGTATAAGTGAACAACTTAATACATAAAACAATATAGACTTATAGACTGAGGCAGGGGTCATTTTCACAGGATAACCCGTTCGCATCTTCCCATAGGTCAGGGAAGGGTCATTATCCCAAGTGATAATGACCCCTCCCAAGGTGTGAAACGCTACTGGCACATAGACATTTAAAAGTGTTTTGTATTTTTATTTTGTATTGGTTAAATAGTAAGGTTTTCTTCATGAGAACTATTTTAATAGCAAACTTGGTTTAACTGGAGTGTCTTTAACATGGGAATGCATTTGGCATAATTTAAGATTAAACGGTTTGTAGGAAAGTGAAAGCATATTCCCATGTTTTTGCATTTTCCTTGGTGTGTTAAATAGTCTATTCTAGGAAAATAAATCCTCCCAGAGAGGAAGTGTCTTGTTTAAAGAAATTCTGCCTGTAAATTGCATTGTGGTTTCTCTGTCTGCCTTTGAAGTCAGAATGCAGTCCAAAACAGTAGTTACTGACTGTGCTCTGAGCATTTTCATTTGTTCAGAGGAGGCCAATAAAGATCTCCCTGTGCTGATATAGATTATATCTAGTAATTTAAGGATCTTCTTTAGCATATGAGTTAGGAGAAGCACAGCAGGTTATGGCATTGATCTGTGGGAAGGATAATTCTAAATAGAAAATCAATCCTAAATTCCTAGTTTGAAGAGCAGGTTCTCTGGAAATCCGAAGCAAGAGGTGAGGTTAACAGGAGGATATTAGTATTCAAAGTGCCCGAAGAAAGTATTGTGTGTTTTTTCACACCATTGAGGGAAAAAGTACTGCAGTCCACCTACTGGAGGTCCACCTACTATATCTTATTTAGTCCGGATGTGGGTTCCTGTTGGTTTGAACTTGTCTCCAGGTGGATCAGCACCGAGTCTCATTGGTGTATAGCTGGAAGGTAATGTCCAGGATCTCCGAGGTTGGACCAGGGTTTCATGTGGGCATTGAACATCCAGTGTAAGAGAGCTGACCCTTTTGGCATGGCACAGATTGAAAGTGAAGGGGTGGAGTAGAAGGGGCGGATTTTCACTTGGGCTGTGTGTTGGGAGAAAGGATTTCACCATCTCAAGTTTCCTGTACCTGCCTGACTTTGCTGGAGTTCATGGATTTGCATGCTGTAATCAGTTGTACCATACATTGGACGCTCATAGGTATCGGAGGATTAGTGTTGCCAAGTGGTTGGTGCCTGGTGATTCAAATCCGTCTACTGATATTTAGCAGCACAGTGTCAGTGACCTAGTCAGCCTGAAGCCAGATGAACCACGGAGGAGAGTCTGCCCAGTGTATTCTAATGCTGGCCAGTGAGCAGGCATTCCACGATTTTAGTTTCGAAAGCAGATTCAGCAGTAGATCGATGTTTGGAGAGGTCAGATGGGGGGGGCATTGGCTTTGTTTTAGCAATGAAATGAAGGTGGCTTTAGGAACTGTACACGGATTCCGAGAGCCATTAGAAACATTTCCAAGTCCTGGTGCCAGTGAATATGTTTTCTTTATTGAAGAATACTTGACGGGGAGAACCGTTCTGCGAAGATGCTTGCATGCATTTCATGACTTTGATTAGTTTCACTAGATAGGTGTTGAAGTTTGTGAGGAGGTCGCAACAGGTTGGTTGATGGCAGGAGTAAAGTGATTAGGTTTTGGAGAACTAATGTTGAGTCAGATGGCTGATGTGTTGGATGCATGTCTGTTGCTCGCCAAATCTTGATAAACATACCAAGTGTTCATCACCTACTGCTCCCCATGTCCAACTGCTTGACACTTCATACATGCATGGGATATTCCTATTCAGTTGAAACCATCTAGTTGAGAAATCAAGCTAATTGTCCTTTAAAGGAAGGAGACACACGCCTCCCATTTGAGGAATACTTCTGCCACTCACCATCTCTTTCGCGTATGCCCACCCCCCGAATCGATCTCACTACATCATGCCCATAACCACCCGGCACCAACAATTATATTTGCTTCTTTGGGAATCCCTTTGAGTCCCCTTGCCCTTCTGCCACCTCACTGTTGCCCTCTCATTGCTGCCTAAGGCTTACCTTTATTTATGTATTTATTTATTTATTTATTGCATTTGTAGATAGCGCCCAAGACCCCGAGGTATCTTGTCTTGCTGACCCGAACAACTGCCCACATCCTTGCATCAGCAATCTACACAGCTGTGTGTGGATGGCAAGGCTAGACATGTGTCCATTCCCCTGGTTGGTAGGACGCGCACATGAATTCCACAGTTGTTGCCTGCATGGCTGGGAAACTGCTACTGTGAAGGACTACTAGGCTTGCCACCATTGTGCATGTGATACAAGGCTGGTGTATTAAGAGCAAGGACGGGCCCAGAGTACCTGCAGCTATACCTGTTGACCAATGACGTTATGCCAACACTGAGGGTTGAAAAGCACTATCACGAGGACAACCTTTTGCTGAGTGGTGATGCATATCTATAACACCTGTTGATCAATGGAAGGTCATCCCATAACTTTTGAGATGGTTCTTTACTGTTTGTTTAGGTGCTTCGAGTTGTCAGTTCATGGAGGATGTTGAATACATCAGTGGTTTTAGTTGGTGCCTTCAAGCTTTAGTTTTGGTTAGACTGATTTGTGTGGCACTGAATGGCACAGTGATACCGTGGTTTGAATGATTTCTATATTTTTGATGCAAGTGGCTTGCATCGGTGGTAATCGAGTTGCCAAAACTACTCCACTGCCGGTCGTGTTGATTCCGTGCTTAACATCGGTGTTGAAACCTGGAGGGGATTAACATTCATATTTGCCTTAAATTGTCAGTGAGCCCTACTCTTGGCAAAGACAAGAACGGACAGGTTCGCTTCTTTGATTGGGCGTTAGATATTGTGTCCATTTTCGACGGCTGACCTTGCATGACTCATTCTCTTGTAAATGTCAGGCGCTGTCTTAATTGTTTTGACATTTCTCGACTGAGGAGGCTCTTTTGTTATACAAGAGGGTTTACTTTGGACGCAGTTTAGTTTGGTCTGAAAGGGTGAAGTGTCTCCCATTGGAAGGCAAGGTCTTTGTTCCTAAGCTTATTGTCGCCCCTGTTGCATTTTGGAGGAGTAATTCTCGATGGGAGAATGGCAAGTGGCCAGGGAAGGGGGAGGCGGATCTTCGCACTGCCTATTATGACCACACGTACAAGATTTAGGAATTTGGCACCTGAACGCTTTGTAGAAAGGTGATATTATAAAAGGAAGACAGCCAGGCAGGTTTGAATCATCTTTTCATAATTGTGAGTTTGCTAGAATAAGTGCCACCAGTTCGTTGTGTAGGATAATACTGATCATATATTCAAGAGACGATTCAGTTTGTCGGGTGCGCTCCATAACTGGAAACTTCAGCTCCACACCCTTACATGGCCAGCCTTTCCTAGCGCTGTTTAAGACCTGGAGAGTGTGTGCACCTTGCACACACAGCGTAATGTGGCACCTCACAGCCAGCAAAAGGTGCCGGCCATTGCTCTCAATAACTAGCAGGCCGTGGAAGCCTGGCTTCCTAAAATCCCGCCTCTCAGAAGATAACATTGCTCCTCTGCTGTGATTTCTTGAGTGTGGCGCCAAGCATGGCCACCCTTGGAGAGATGCCGTGCCAAGCTGTCGAGATTCCCCTGCTCCGTGCCATGCACGCCTGCTGGCATTATCATGCAGTTTATGTGGAAGCTTTCAGATGGGAATATTTGTTCAAGTTGATTAAACTCCGAATATTAAATACGCTGCCTTAAAAAGAATTAATTTCCCTGGCACGCGGAGCTACGGCAGGTTGCAGGAGATGGGATTCTCTCTCCGACAGCAATCAGACAAGAAGCGGATGCTGGCTGGAATGAGAGAAATATATAAAAGAGAGTTGAAGAAAGGAAGGGAAACCTTTATACCAAGGCTTCTGCATTCACAAAGGGATGCTGGACAATAGGGAGCTGTGGGATTTCAATGGAGGGATCTGAACCTAATGATCCTTGTTCATGTTCCAATTTTGCCTGGAAGCATGGATTGGGTTCCATGGGCTTTTAGAAAATATAGACAGAAATTGGGGAAAATCTTATAAAGTAGAATTCGGAAAAATGGTTTGAAGACCAGAAAGGTCAGAACAATGGAGCAACCAGAAAGATAACCAGTAGCAAGAGGTCTATGTAGAAGATAAAAATGAAAAACCCTTTTCACTCAAACAAACAAAAAAATGGATGGAGGACACTTGGTGTCAGGAAAGTGGGAGGAATCGTATGCCGTAGGGGAAGCAGTGAAAGCAGTGTCAACTGGGGGGGTCCTCCGGTGGATGCAGGGTCAACTGAGCTGTCCTCTAGTGAAACCAGGGTCAACTGAGGTGTACTTCAGTTAAAGCAGGGTCAACAGCCGTGTCCTCTAGTGAAAGCACGGTCAAATGGGAGGTCAAATGGTGAAAGGGGGGTCAACAGCGGTTTCCTCCAATGAAAGCATGGTCAACAGGGGTGTCCTCCAGCATAAGTAGAATCAACCGGGGGTCCTCCAGTGAAAGCAGGGGCAACTGAGGTGTCCTTCAGTGTAAGCAGGGTAAAAAGGGGTGTCCTGCAGTGTAAGCAGGGTCAACAGGGGTGTCCTCCAGCGTGAGCAGGTTCAACTGAGTTGTCCTCCAGTGAAAGCAGGGTCAACAAGGGTGTCCTTCAGCGTAAGCAGGGCGAACAGGGGTGTCCTGCAGTGCAATCAGGGTCAACAGGGGTGTCCTCCAGTGTAAGCAGGGTCAACTGGGGGGTCCTCCAGTGAAGTCAGGGGCAACTGGGGGGTCCTCCAGTGAAGGCAGGGGAAACTGGGGTGTCATCAGTGCAAGCAGAGGCAATGGGCTGCCCTTCAGTGTAAGCAGGGACAACAGGGGTGTCCGCCAGTGAAAGAAGGGGCAACAGAGCTGTCCCCCAGTGTAAGCACAGGCAATGGGGTGTCGTCTAGTGTAAGCAGGGGCAACAGGGTGTCCACAAGTGTAATCAGGGTCAACAGTGGTGTCCTTCAGCGTAAGCAGGGTCAACTGGGGGGTCCTCCAGTGAAAGCAGTGGAAACTGAGGTGTCCTCCAGTGTAAGCAGGGTCAATGGGGTGTCCTCCAGTGTAAGCAGGGACAAAGCGGTGTCGTCTAGAGTAAGCAGGGTCATCGGGCTGCCCTTCAGTGTAAGCACGGGCAACTGGGGTGTCCTCTAGTGTAGGCAGGTGTCAACAGAAGTGTCTCCATTTTTTGGCATTGACCCGGTGTCTGGCGCAGCTTGTGTCTGTGGACGTGCCATCTCAGTGCCTTGAGTGATTCCTCAGCTTCAAAGTGGGATGCTTCTGTGCAGCTGGTTATTCAGCTGTGTGTTTTATTAATACAACTGGACTCTGGAGATTCTATGATAATGGGGGTTACGTGCGGGGGTAAATATACTTATCTGTGGTAAGCCAGGTGCTGTATTTTCTGTGACGAAAATGCACACGCGCTCACCGGCTTTCGGCCGAACTGGAGCCTGGAATTCAGCAGTTTATCGATCTATGTTCATCCACAGGGCCTCATTACATGGATGGCGGTAATGGTTAACTGTCACCATTAATGGTAACGGTCAGCGTTAACCATTACCGCCTTACTACGAGGTCCCTTAGCGGGTTGGTGCTTTAACGCCTGCTTTTTGCAGGCGTTAAAAACCAACCCGCTAAGGGACCTTCGTGCTAATTACGGCACCACAAAATTGCGGTGCCGTAATTAGCACCTTCCCCGTTCCCATTATGCCCTATGGGGCAAAAATGGGAATGGGGAAGGGCAGTGGTGGAAGGGGGAATTACCGCCCCGCCAACCTTGGAATGGGGCGGTAATTCCCCCTTCCACCAAGGCGGTGCCGGTATTTTACCGGCATGGACCAGGGTGCTAATAGCACCTTGGTCCATGTGCTAATACCGCCATCCGTGTAATGAGGCCCACAGTGTTTACAACCTAATTGTTGATATTACTATATACCTCCCCTCATCTTTCTCGTATTTTTTTTTTGTTTTGTTGCACTTAACGTTTCTTCTCTATTCTGGAAATTGTGAGTGGGATTAGTTCAGCTCGAATTAACATTTTGCCCACACATAGTTTTGATAGCATTTTGCGTGCAACGTAAACCCACCGGCATGAGTTCCTCGGAGCTCGAATGCCCTGAACGATGCAGTCAAGAGGAAGGAACTCCTGCTCTGCCTGAAACAATACAAATCCGTGTTCAGCATTCCTTCAAGAGAAGCCTTGTGTCACAGGATAGGAATGCAAGCTGCAAGGTGTCTAGGAAGAGACTATCGCTGCTTTGCTCCTACGCATGCTAAATTACAAGAGATGGAAAGCTTAAATTGAACAAGAAACTTTGACTAGCAAGTGAAGTTGCATAATAAAATGAATATAATTGATAATCATGTGTTTTTTGATAATGCTTCATACCAGAATCCTCCAGCTTCTGAGCACTGCAACAGGTGTTGTTATCTCATTATGAATAGCGCTTGATCCATCAACCTCGGAAGGATGCAAGGCTATGCCAGACCCGCAGCAGGACTTCAACTTGCAAAGAACAGGCTTCCCTCAAGTAGAGGCCAATGCTTCACTCCTGTAGCTCTCCACCCTTTGCGGTTGAATGGGGTCCTAGAAGCATCGCTGGATGTGAAAACGTTGATTTTATTGACGTATAATAGTTGAATGTGAACCTGACGTGATATGATATGATAAGTCATTTATAACGCGCCTGTACGCAAGTGTTTTTATGCGCGATTGTGCATGACATCGCAAATATTACCTCCTCCTTTGGGTGGAAATCACTTGACAATGAGAGTGAATTTCACCCTTCCATTGAATCCTATCCACATAGAAGCCCAACATCCATTTGAAGTGACCAGTAGGTTAAGGAAAGCATTTGGTAAAATATAGTCACATTTGGGCCCGATTCGTATTTGGAGGGTAACAACCAAAAAGAGTGAGGCTAAACTTATTTCTCATGCTGCCACGTAAACCATTCCGGGAAAAGACTATGCTGAGAAGACAGTGTAGACATGTAGCCACTGTCCGGTAAGATCATGCGAGGGTAGGATTGAGTGTGAATACAGCAGGACTGTAGCAATACACAAACACATGCCGATCATTTCTCTCGCCTCTGGCGCAGGGTCCATTCTATACACCGAAGAACATATTGCAGTTACCCGAGCAGAGCAAGAATCTTCTATCAAACCTTGGGACTGTGTGGCGGGCAATGACACGCCGCATGCAAAGCAAAGAGAACTGAAGGAGACAAAAGAACGTACAGCAGCCTCAAAGGAACCTCAGTCGGATGATGGGGATTACGCTGACACCAACACGATCTGGAGACCAAAGCAAGGTTGAGGTACTAAAATATGAAGTTGATCAATATTAAGTACTAAGGCAGAATTTCTCCAAAGTACTCCTACAGTACTCGGAATGAAGGGGGGGAAAGTTGCAGACTACGGCTTTATAGACTCAGACAGAAATAAAGGGCCGGACTTGATAAGGTGTCATGAAAGACTGAAATAAGTGCAGCAGTCAACATTTGCCACAAGGAGCTCTACAAAAACAAAGCAGGGGCAATAATAACATAGCGCGTCCCTGATCTCTCTCCCATGCTTGAACTCCATGTATGTAAATCAATACTGATGGACGGGGAGAGAAGAATTCTCAAGATGGTTCCGCCGGCAAATGCTGCACAACTCTCAAGGATGTCATTGTAACACCGTTACTGAGGAGCACGTACAAAGATAAATATAAAATTGTGGATTGCGAAAAATAAATGCAAGAGCTATAAATTATAAAACATGGCGCCCCAGATTCTGTATTTTAAAAATAACTGAGATCCCCAAAATAATAAAATAGAAACTCAAAATACGTACTATATGTACTAACTTGTGTGTCCTGGGATGGTATATCCTCACCAATATTTGAAATATAGCTTCATGTCAGATGTAACACAATGTTGTTTTAGAACATTTCGGAAGAGGTCAATTTCTGAAATATTCACTTTATAAGTGAACCATCCAATGCAAAAGGCCAATAATTAAACAGCACTACATGAAATGGCCACTATAAAATATTTTGAACAATTAAACACGAGCACGACAAATATTTGGCAAATTCACAAATTGGAGCATTATTGTAATTCCTTATCTGTCAATTTAAGTTTCAGCTAATAGGGTTTTTGAGTAATGACCCAGTCTCCTTAAGGGCTCCACACACTGATTGGTATATAAACCAAAGTCGAAACATTTCTGAATTATAATCAATAGAAACAAAAAAAACAATAATCTCTTGGATTTCTGAGACCCATGATTTTGTGAGATAATTATAAAGGGAATAGCCACATACATTCCAAAGTCAATGGTTGAGCAGTGGAAGATGATGAATGAAGTCTACTATTTTAAAGTGCTTCTGCAATCTCTCAAGGAGGAAGTAGCGTTGACATAGAAAAAGAGGGTACATAAATTGTTTAAAGATTAACATACAAACCGTAACTAAACACACCCTCATTACAACACTGGCGGTAACCAATGGCGCTATTAGCACCATGGTTGTTGCCGGTATTGTAACGAGTCCGCCATGATGCAATGGGGAATTACCACCCCATTCCAAGGTTGGTGGGGTGGTAATTCCCCATGCACCGTTGGCCCTTCCCCATTCCCATATTTCCCCAATAGGGCTCAATGGGAATGGGGAAGGCCGTAATTATGGTACCGCAAATTGCGGTACCGTAATTACCTTCAAGGTCCCTTTGCGGGTCCCTACTTTAACGGCTGGTCCAGACCAGCCGTTAAGGTCAGGAGCCGCAAAAGGACCTCGTAATTAGGCGCTAAGGGGTTAACGGCACTGCAGCCTTTTACGTTAATCCCTTAGCGCCGGGGTCGTAATGAGGCCCACTGTCAAAGGATGACCGAATTAGCGTCAACACTACCTGAGTTGTATCTGGGAGAAGATTCTATAAACAACCCGTTTTCTGCCTGTCATGAAGCAATCCCGACAGATTGGGCAGGCTGCCAAAAAAGTATAAGGGCAGGTTGCTTTCGACAGGTTACTTTAACTCTCTGCCTGCACTCTGGCTTGCATTAAGGTTAGGAGAATTCCACTTAAGGGGCAAACAAAAAATGTATAATACCGCAATGTCTAAGGGAATGCTACCATTTTCGCAGAGACAAAATGTGTAGACGCAGTCACTTGTTCCAAACTCGGTGTCAGTTACCTTTTTTAAAGAATAAAGATGGCGCCCCATAGGTCAACTGTGGTTGTTCAAGAAGATCTATTGTGAAACAATAGACTGATTTGTACATATTAGCCAGGTGCTGTCGGGCTCCATCTTAAAAGTAAAAATGGTGCCCCTACCCTGGCATTGGAGCAAACCTTTGCTTAGTGTGGAGTAGGAAATCCTGTGTATCATCTGAAGGGCAAAGAGCAAGCCCATAGGGACACTCAAAAACAACCAATGTCATGGCATGTCTGGTCTCTCGCGGATCCGAAACCATCCTCATGGAGACATCCATGTTACAGAATGGCCCATTGGTTATCATAATTAAGAGCAGAGGTCTGGCGGCCCAGTCTGTCGAGCCAATGTTGCTCTTGTTTACGCCGCCTGTTTAACAGGAAGTGGTAAATAGACCGATACATGATGACACCAAATGGTTGACAGATGCTTAGTCTTTAAGATGAAATAACATTGCTAAGTTTGTGGGCAGAGAACAGATTATATTCATCAAGACAAGACATGGAGATAACACAAGATGCCCAACAAATATACAAGACATGACAGGTAAAAATGGGCACAAGGCTACAGTCATTTCCATGGAGGCAGAGAAGGCATGGCATACAGTAAAATAGGATTGTCATGAGGCATTCATAAATAAGTTCCCCATTAGATTCCATCAAGGCAGATTGGCATTTCACAGAGACTAGACTAGTGGTGAATGGCCTGAATCTCTCTCTCCTCTCTCTGCAAGAGAGTGGAACTTTCTTTCTTTTTGGTTCACTCCAGCAGATAGCCAACACTGCAATCTGGTCTCTGGGGGAGAACACTGTGGGTGATCCTCACACATGCTGTGCAGTCCCCCTCTCTCCTCACTTCCCAGGTGATTCATTTTAGTAGGCCTAGAACAATTGTGGCAGAATTCACATCTTCCCCTGGGCTGCAAGGGGAGCAGCAGCGTTTGGCTTACTTGCACTGCATGGTGGTGGCTACCTGGGGCCGAGAACACAGAACAGCCCCCTCATTTGTTCCAGCGGCATTCCTAAGGCACACAGGAACACTGCTATGAGAGAAAGAGTATGTATTATTTTCTTTCCCTGGCTCTCAATCTGTAATCTCCCACACCTGGCCATTCTCAGGTTTTACCTAGAGCTGGCCACAGTCCCCACCTACGGTGCTGCAATGAGAAGCAGCAAAGTGGGCGCATACTCCTCAATTTCTCTCCCCCAGGTTGGGCGATCCTCCTTTTAGCATTCCTTCAGCAGGTCAGTCCACAGTGCCTGGTCCATTATCCACCATTTTCAAGATGAGTCAGCGCATTTGATAAGTTTAAAATGACCACTATCAATCTACACTTTATTTAGTAAGAAAGATAACAACATTCGTCTAAGATCGGCAAAGGATGTGATTTGTCTGAATGTACTTTCATGAAGGCAGAGAAAATCAAGAATCTAGTGATTGACTTCCCAAAAGCCTTTAATGAGATAGCATCTCAAAACATTGGCTCACCAATGTCATGAAGATCAGACAGATGGATCCTCTTGAAACCTATTCTTTGGGTAAGATTACACCTGCTCAAGGTGATTTCTTCCCTAGGGTCCCATCTATTATCAATGTTTGGATACCTATAGTACAGCAATACTATTCCAAATTGGAGAACCTGTTCCAACACATTTTAATGGAAAGCAAAACAAACATTATCACTAAAGTTTATTCAGACTCTGGGGATATATATACCAGATCATATGATGAATCTTTGCGTCTTAGGGCATCATGCCTCTGGGATATTGACCACTGGATGACGACCAACCACCTCATCCTCAACCCTGGGAATACTGAATCCTAGTTTGTGTGAAAACAGCCCCCTTTCCCCAACAATGCGTTGCCTCAATCCCTAGGACAAGAACTGGCAACTTTAAAAGTGGTAAAAAACCTTGGATGCACTTTGGACACTGACCTATCCCTCACCCAACACATCACCTCTGTATCCAAAACCTGCTTCTACATCTACGAATTCTCAGGCATATTTTCCCTTACCTCACCTATCCCCATCGATTTTCTGCCATTACTCCATTATCCTGTCCCGCCTAGACTGCGCAAATTGCCTCTACCTTGGCGATCCAGTGTTCCAACTAATGAAGCTCCAAAGAATCCAAAACACGGCAGCATGCGTGCTCATTAATCTACCCGCAGAGAACATGTCAGCCCCACACTAAAAGTCCTCCATTGGCTTGCGATTGGTCGACGCACTACCTTTAAGGCCATGTGCATCACCCACCGCGCCGCCATCCACAACTCAGTCCCTGAATTCCTTCAAGACAAAATCCTCCCCTACCAGCCCTCAAGGAATATCAAATCTCGCACTGCATATCGCCTAGTGGTACCACCCCACAACTCCTCGAGGCTGGGCGGGTCCTCGTTCTTCGTCTATGCACCAATAATCTGGAACTTCCTACCGCTACACATTTGCAACAGTGAAAATCACCTGAAATTCTGAAAGGCCCTAAAAACCTGGCTTTTCCCAACTCCCACCTGAACTCTTCCCCCTCTCCAAACTACACTGCCAAACTCAACATCCCTATGCACCAATCACAGAATTAATGCCGGCTGCACTTGCAGCGGCTCACCTAGACAAACTGTCGCCCCATGCACAACAACACTACAACCCTTTAATTACCGCTTGAAAGCCAGCAGCATTCACAGAGACACTCCACAATAAACCTCACACCTCATACCACCACAACACGAACAATGACAGCATTAGCAGTGGCTCACCCGACAAACCATAGCCCCATGTGCAACAACACCCCTACCGGTCATGCTGGTCATCCTCACTTCTCCTATGTTTTGGTTCTTCTTGATTTATCAGCTGCTTTCACTATGGCAGATTGTTCGGTTCTGCTTCAGACTCTTGGGATTTTGGGCAGTATTCGAGCATAGTTTAACTCTTAGACCTCTACCCAATATTACATGGTTTCTTGGAAGGGTGGAGATCTTGGTGTCTTTTTAGACTTTTTCCCTAATGTGTGTCCCCTGGCTCAGTGGTGGGGCCTTTACTAATCTTATGTATACTATTTCACTTTTCATAGTGTTTACTCAATTGGGTTTGACTCACTTGTATTCAGGTCATTTCATTTTAAATGAGTTCAGTGATGAAATTCATTTGAAACTCTCATACTGTTTTTCAGCTATGGAGTAAATCAGGGGTTCCTGTGTCCTCTGACACAGCCCATCTAAAATACATTATTTTTCAGCTTCCTTATCTTCACATGTATTTGTTTAACATTTAATTTCCGCTCATTTGTTTAATCTACAAACCTAGATCCACGACCACTCTGTTCAGTCAAACAACACTGACTTTTGCGGAATACGTTTCCTCATTTATACAAGTCTGGCATTTGCAGCTGTTGAACATAAGCATCTTGTCCTACTTGTTCCCAATTCCCTCTGTTTCACCATTGCCTAAATGCTGTTGCATCTTAACTATTTCCACTCATGGTCTGTTTTTCCTGTTCTCTACTCATCTCTACGCATGACCGCGGCAGGTCTTGCCAGAGCCGTGATTTCCATCTTGGGGCGGGAACTGGTTTGTTAAACGCAGTATCAGTTTCCCTCCATTTCTCTAAGCCTAACGTGTGGGAACACCAAGGACCGGGGTAGCATTAAGACGTGGATACAAGAGTGGCCGTATAGCCTCAAACAGAGGAAATTGCATTTTGAAATCCCCTCTGAAAAAGCCTCTGCACGTGCTCAGGATCTACCAAATTCAAGAGCAAAACCAGATCAACACCAGCAAGTAATTTGCAGGAAGCATAAAGGGCTCATCAATGGGGTTAAGGGCCTAGCGACTTCGAGATGCATAGTAGGAGTAAACTGAATCCCGTTCTGTAGTGCTGGAACACCTATGTAGCCCAGAATGATACAGACATGTTGGATTGAGCCAGGTCTAAGAGAAACATAATGCAGCGGCCATGATGCAATGGGAGATCATGATCACGGGGATATGGGGTCACAAGGTAAATATACAAAAATAGAAAGGCTCAAAATAAAGACATTTTAAGGTTGACATGTATAAAGGATAGGCAACATCAACATATCAGGATGTTGAGGTTTGCATGCATTTGTGTCTGAGAGATGTGATATTAGGGATGGGTCTGAACAAGCATATTTTTTCAAGTTTGTATAAGAGCAAACTAGGCGCACATTCATCTGTGTGCTTTATGAATAATACATATAAAATGACTCAAACGCAGACAAGAAAACATAAAATAAAAACAATGAGCTGGAAAAGACTCTTTAAAGGAAACAGACTAAAATATAGAATTCCCAAAGCATAACTTTAAAACTTGTTAAAATTAAGACAAGTATAAGATGGGGAATGGGGAGTCAAAGCCTCTGTTGTAAAGACAAGAACATCTGAATAAATCGGAAAAAATGAATGTAAGTGTGTTTTTTGGCATTGTCAGTTTACTAGGGTTATATGGAAAAGGTATGGAAGGGGCAGTCAAGAGGCCTATGCAGGGTTGATTCCCCTATATTTCAACATGCCACAACATATCTTTTGATCAACATCAAAAGACATACAAGGCATATCAAACTTAGTAGCAAATCAATCTTTCACTGTCTCTCTATTGATATTAGGATCGTTGGATGTAGCTACCAAAATATACAACCACTCCGGCCTACCTTGCTCATCTTAATTGGTTAGCTTTATACCATTGTTTTCAATTTCCTTTTGTTGTTATCATTTTCGAAGGACCTGCCCCTCTTTATCTCTGAAAACGCATTGCACTAATCAGTTTCTTTAGTGGTTCTTCATCCCTTGCTCCTTTGACGGTTTCCTCTCTCCTCGTGGCCCAGGTTGGTTTTGTTTTTTTCCCACTCTTACACTGAAGCTTTGGAGTTTGCTGCGTGTTAGTGCCTGTATTCTTCCCGGCTTCCTTTTGAAGCATAAGTGCAGGGTCGCTTGTGTGTTTTGATATGTGCCATGTTGGCCTGTTCCCTTACAGAGTCTGTATGGCCACTAATTTGTTTTGAAGCTGGTTTTGCCATTTTGAGGCATGCTTTGGGTAAAAGCAACATTATAATTAGTTAAGTAAATATCTATTTGATTTACGCCCTCCCAAGTCAAACCTTTTGAAAAATGGTACCGTTCATAATGTAAGGGGCAGGTCTGCATTGTCCTCCCCACTGTGTCATTTGCAAAGGTCTGCTCACCTTAATGGGCTGCCTTCCAAAGTACTAACGTGTATCCCATCGCAGTGGCATTCACCCAAAATGCATTCATTGGTTGGTAGAGGAAATGTACCACCATTTAGATTACATACAACAATGGTCACAAAATACGATGGTTCTTATGTGACCATTGTTGTATGTGATCTATGTTTAATTGTAACTTTTCCTATGTTATATACACAAAGCCATTCGGCTGTAAGTGTATAAATAAATAACTACCAACATTTACAAAACATATTAGTAGTATTAAAACAAATATAGCTTTAAAAAACAAAATTCTGAAAAAGGAACCCAGTAAATTGGTTGAGGCGTTGAGGTGAAATGCACAAAAGAAAAGAATAATTTATTTGAAAAGACTTGCCTTGAAAGTGCCACAACCAGAACATGAACTTTACTGTAATATCGCAGATCGTGTTTGTCCGAGGGCAGATTCCATGCAGTATCGTGTCCACCTTGCCCCTACCTCTTACAAGGGATGTCATTTGAAGGTGACCAGGGGTTGCAGCTGCGACCCATGTGGCATCCTTTGCTACCCCTAAAAAATGGTGTTATTTTTGGTTTTAAATGGAAGCACCTGGGCAGGGACCAGCACCATGTGGCTCTTTGTTTATGGAGTGGCTGGCTTCTTTGATTAGGCCTCTTAAAAAAAAAACAAAAAAACAAGGGGTTCCACAAGTGTAACGCGTTGAGCAGTAACCCTAAAAAATAATAGAATATGAATAGCAAATAATGTGTCGTTCTAGAATTCTATACAATAATTGCTACTCAAAAAAAAAAACAAAAAAAAAAACAGGCACAATTTAGAGAGTGAGCCATTGATTTAGTTTGTTCTTGAACATCCCAAATTCACAATGCAGATAAAAACCTCCAAAAAGCATTTAGAGCCGAATAAGCATACATTTCGGACTATGTATGTTGCTTTTCGCAAGTTGCAATTATAGCATGTTTGTTTCTGCCGTTGTCTCTGATACAATTACAAGACATTCCATCTCAGCGTCCTCGGTCACTTGACAAAATCCTTACGCCTAAAAGCCTGTGTACAGTGTAGAAATGTTTGACCAAAGCACATGAAGTGCCCCTTGATTTCATTGTGCCACAATTAATTCTTTGTTGTGATGTGCCTGCTTCCTATCTCCCTGGCATACTGTTCAGGATGTTTGTTTGCATGTATACGGTAACAAGTGTGGATGCCATGTGAGTGTGCTGTTTTGCCTGCGCTACTCTAAATTCATTAATACACAGTTATGAACTTTCTCAATGGTCTGTATTTTGCCAACCTCTGAAGCCTGAAAAGTAGATATACGTAGGCTTGACACGTGGCCAACTTTGCACCAGACCTGCAGCTGAACTGGCCGGCTGTTAAATCTGTTACCAGTTTAATGGTACCCACTACAGGGTGTAATTTGCTTTCTGACTTTGAGAACAGTCAGACATTTAAAATTGCTCAAATTAATATAGCCGGTAAGATAGCTATAGCAGATAACAAAACTCAGTGGGCTGAACGCTCGCTGCTGCAATGTGTGTGTGTGTGATTTGCAGGTTTGAATCCCAGCAAGGCCAACTCAACCTTTCATCCTTCTTAGGTCGATAAATGAATACCGGTAGTATATATAAAAGAAGGTGTAAAGCATCACACACAATATATCCACAGGAATTGCACCTACACGAAAAATCCGTGTATTGCCTACTTTACTTTGTAAAACATGTCTTTATTTGATTATAACACTCTTAAAATGATCATATTACATAAAATTCATAATCCAACACACAAGATATAAAACATATAAAAAGACTAAACTTCACAACACACATGACAATCCCAAAAATCGGGTTAATTCAGCTAATTTTTACATTAGCTCCGTGTGGAACTCCACACTGAAGAAATTTCTTTTTTATATCGGTATTATTAGTACTTTCTCAATAACCCAACTTGTACAAGTTTCTGTCCTAAGAGCACATATTAATGTGGGACATTCATCAGGGGTAAAAATGTTATGTGTTTGTATCTCAACGGTGATGGTATTTCCTTCCTGTCACTTTCTTGTAGCCCTGGAATTTGCTAAAAAATTGACACCTGTGGAATAAAAACAACGTATATTACTAAATTGTATGGATGTTTTGTGTCTTATTAAATAGACTACAGACATCATCACCCTGATCCAAAAAAGGGGTGTTCGGTATATATCTTTGTTTACATACCTTCTAAATAGTGGTGATAACTTCCACAACACTTCACCAAATCTTAGATTTTGGTAACAAGCGACTTCCAAATGATTACAGAATGTCGCTCACAAACTTCCTCTCGAGTTCTATAAAAAGAAACACACACATAGAATACATAATCTCATTTTTAACTAAAATGAGGACTATATCTGGCCTGATATCTTTCAGCACCCAAGCCTTACTTACAGCACTTTCATATAAGCCAGGACTCCAGATTAGAATAGGCCTCCAACTTGATAGATGGTAGGTTGAGGCGGCAAGGACAAATCTCCCTATGGAGTCAAAACAATGGGTTTATGGTCTTAAAATCAAAGGATTCCACTTCCTACCTAATGTAATAACCACTTGTATCTGGACACTTTATTTCAAAAACCCATTATGTAAGGGTACTTCAAAAAGGAGAATAGATATTCCCCCAGACCCTTAAGACTCTAGGGTTACGGCAAATAATTAAATTCCAGATTATCTTACAGCTAGAGTACTGCAAAAGTTAATTGTATATCTATGCTACAAGCAAGTATATATACTACCTCTTACCTTAACAAACCGGATATGGCCACTAGACAGGTTCCAGGTATGTGTGTACCAATAGCACAAAAGCCAAGGCGCTTTTTGAATCATTCATGTGGCATAGTCACATTACACGGGACGTGATGACGTCACGCGTAGAGAAATCGCGTGACGACGTCATTACGTGTCGCGTAGCGTCCAAAATTCGCGTACGACAGCGTCTATGGAACTAAACACCAGAGGCCTAAGAGGGGGGCGTGCTGAAGCTCACTCTCTACCACCCAAAGCTGCTGGGATATGTAGTAAAAAAGAAGTTGGGATATGTAGTAAAAAAGAAGAAGAAATGGGTCATGCAGCAGGGAAGAGAAAATCTCGCTGACCATGACCCATAAAAGTCCATGGAAATTAACAGAGTATTATCATGGTAAGCTAAGACTCAGTTTATAAAAATAAGCAGGATAAGCAAAATAGCCCAATGAGCAAAGTAAGCACAAATGAATACCAACACAGGTTTGGTGATATTCTATGGATGTTTGTTCTATGTAAAGTGCTTAAGCGTAAGTGCTTTATAATAACACATAATCATTTGGCCTTGGACATCTGCTTGCATTCAGAGTAATTTGGTAATATGGGGCTATACACATTGACATTGAAGAGACATATGGTGATCCATTCTTGTATGAAATGCATATCACACTACAGTGATATAGTAATCATATTTTTCGTAGTGTTCTAAGGAACAATGCTATGTGATGCCACTTCCTTTTTTGTCAAGGGGTGAATGGTCATGTTCCTTCGCTTCCTGTGATGTCAATTTGGTGTGGGGTCAACTGACATCACTTACTGTGATGTCATCAGAGGTCAAGGGCCGTGTGAGGTCACTTCTGCTACCCCTGGCATGTTGGTGAAATGACATCCCTACCTCTTACTGGGGATGGATACCACTTTGATACACTTTAATTTATCTGTTATCCTGCACTCTACATCTGGCACCCGAGCACCATAGAAGAGGTGGAAGTGGGTAATGATAGGGAAACTGGGGAAATGGTTCATAAGTAAAATGAACAAGTAGGCGATACAGAGACAACAAAAAAGCCATCACAGATCATGAGTTCTCATGCCAGGATCCTCTGGAGAAACCTTTTCATCATTATTCGCTCCTATATTTATGTGTCTGTTTAGACTTCATGTTGGCACCTAATTTGGGATGTGGATTGTGACCCTCACGGGTCAGTCGTGATTTTTTGGGGGGAACATTCACAGAATAATGCAATCTTTCCTTGATTGCAGAATTACAGGGGATCGTGTTGCAGTGTTAAATTGTGGGACAGACGGTTCAGATATTGGGGGAATGTTGGAATGCAAGCCTCTTCTGGCTTTGTTCAGCATGCCTTTCCAGTACAGAAGAGGAATGACTATGTTCAAATCAGTCTTGCTGTAGCATAAAGCTACACCTCACTGCTGGCACCGATTGAGGCTGAGACAAGTCTGTATTGAAAAGGCAGAGCAGGCTGAAAAACGCAGGTCTGGAGGGCAGCCCACAGCAATGCCAGAGGTTTGGATTCATTCAAAACCTTCCAGACATCAACGTTAAGTTTTGCTTATGAAGGAGCAAACCTCTAAACGATTTGAGGAAAGAAGTAAGTAAGGCCACATACCAATCTCATAGACGACACGGGCATGTCATATGGAGCTAGAGATGCAGGACAGTCCAATCTGGATAAGACTTAGGCCCTCATTACTAGTTTGCCGGTTCGGGAAAAATGCTGGTAAAAGTGCTGGTAATTTCGTGACCGGCACTTTTCCTGGACCGGCAAACTGCAGGTTTGCCAGTGGGGGTTCACTAATTTGCCTCCAGCCAAGAGATTTAGGTAAATTAGGCCCCCGCCGGCATATAACAGCCAGTATTTCTGGCATCGGTATTACCAGTGCCAGAAATACCAGCAATCCAGGACTCCATGGAATGGGGATTTACGACCCATTCCGCCACCTGTAATATCCCAGTAATTCCAGGATATCAGCTAGCGGAAACGGTCGGTCAGTTTGCTGGTATCCTGCCGGAATTACCAGAAGGATACCAGCACGCTTGTAATGAGGGCCCTATTGTCTATCTCTGATGAGCCAAACATAGGTGGGGCACTGTGGACAAAAGGTGGGTGCACCCTGTTGCCAACTGAATATATTATAAAACTGTGTGTTGTTCTCCTTCAAGTGCGTTCCAGCCCCTCTTCTGGAAGATATTTTCAGTTGGTCGTATCACTCCCAGAATTTCTGGGAATTATGATCCTTGTAATTGGAGTGTCAGTGGAGAAACTTTGCTGAAAATGTTGGTGGGGGACACAACTAAATGAAAGGGGTCCCTGACCAATGAGTGGGACAAAATGGTGTGCCACAAAAGTTGGGGTGGACAAACAACCTTTTCCGCCTTAAAAGCACACCCATGTGTCGTGTTATTGCAAACCAACACTCGCTTTACTAGCTGAGCCTAAGTTACTACGTAGCCAACAGTGCAACATGCCAGTAGGGGTGGGGCAGCCTCTGTGCTGCCCCTCCAAAATCCAGTTCTTTAGAGACAAAGGTTGCTTGGTGAGTGATGGGCGCACTCCACTGCTAAAGTGAGCAAAAGAGTGTGTGCCTCTCGCTCTCTCCTGGAGGCAGTTTAGCTGTTGTTCTGCACCACTTCCATAAGTGTTTTGATTACTGGTCCTTGTTGTTGTAAAGTTAGAAACAGGACATGAGGTCCAGGTGTGTTAAGGTTATGGGACAGAGACAGGTTGTTAAAAAAGTGAAAGCATAAGTACCACTTAATGTTCACAAAGCCACATAAACACAATGAAGCAGCCTTGGTTCAAAGCAGTAAGCTTTTTAGGCTGGTGGGTTCGGTGGAATGTAGTAGGAGATAGAAATGCCAAATACATTTATGCTCTGATCGGAGGATAGTGGAAACAAGCCAAGGAGTTTTTTCTGGGGCAACTAAACTGGTAAACCGAGAAGGAAAAATAATCCCAGAAATAGGCATGGACAATGGCAAATGGACTGGGTGATTGATGGTCCACCAAGACTGTGGGCACCTTTTCTGTCGGTTCCATGCGTTTATAACGACAAACATTTTCAGTGACACTTTAATAACACAAAAAGTCAAATTTTTGTTCTTTCTTTTAATTTAGAGGGTCCCCCCAAACCCCCTGTTTCTACTGGTTTTGTACCCTCCCCCCAACTATCCCAACCCCTTTTAATCCCTTACCCCACCCCCATATATACTTTTACTACACAAAATCAGGTGTCACTGAAAATATTTGTCATTATTTATTTTTCGTTATTAGCACTGCATACCTTACTGTCATGGTATAGATTGCAAAGCAGCACACTGGGTGATGTCCTTGACCGATCCCAAAAGATGTTATCCTCTGGCATACGGCAAAAGACAACAAACAAATTGAAGGGGTCTGCTAAACCACAGATGAGGGTCGGATTTGTGTGACAATGTTGCAGTGAATCCTGCCCACTGTCAGCTTGAAAATAGGACTGACAGGACCCAGATATACACCCTGACCCGACCAATTAAGCATCCTGAATGTTATCTAGCACAGGGCAAATAATTAATGTCCAAGAGGGAGAGTAAACTCTTTCAGAATAACCTGGCAGGATTCTCATCAAATAACCTACCAGAGAGTCCCTCTAAACTAGACCCAAATGTAAGGCAGACCAACTTGAAACTATTCCCAAATCGCCTGGAAGAGCAACTTGTTGGGAACTACCAGATCCTGAAGAAACAGGGTATTTGGGACTGAATCTTCCAAGGTGCATCAGTTTTAGAATTTCAAAACCCAGAGTGGACTCTTGAATGTCTAACAGGGATTCAGAAAAAAGATATGCTATGGGGAAACATTAGCACATCCAGGCAGACCCCTTAGTCAACATGTGCAGATCCTACAAGGGACAAACCTAACATACCCCAACCCACCTCCACTCCTTACAGCAGTATTTGTGAAGAACATTTATTTTCCATCCTTTGCAGCTGCAGCACTTATGGAAAGAAATACTCCATTCATCCCAAAGGAAAAACGATTCTGCACAGCTGGGAACTAACCAGATGTTTTCCTGTCCCTTGTGATGGCCTTTTAAGCATCAGAAACCCACAAAATTAACTTCTGTGCAGGTGAGACAGCCAGGACGCAAGGCAGGAGCAAAGCAGAAGGCAAACAGCCGAAACCAATTAACAAGTCGATCTAAAAGTTTGCCTGCCAGTGGGAGGACGGTCTCTGGGCTGGACATTGAAGACAAAGACAAAGCTGGAGAGAAACAGAGAAGGGAAACCCCTCGAGCTCAGAAGAGGGGTGTGCTACAGTGAGGGGAAGAAGAACCCATTGAACCCTAGAAAAGGCGTGTGCTCCAGTTAGAGAGAGAATAGCCTTAGAATCCCAGAAGAGGGATGTGCTCCAGGGTGAAAGTGATCAGCCCATGGAATCTCAGAACAAGACTGTGCTCCAGTGAGGGGGAGGAGATCGCCATGAAACTAGAAGAAAGATACCCCAGAAACCCCTGACCCAATCTTGGGTGGGAAGTAGTAAGGGAGAGTGGCATTGATCCCCAGAAGAGGTGATGTAACCAGAAGAGGAAAGCCCCTTGAACCCAAGAAGTGGGATGTGCTCCAGTTAGGGGGAAGGTGGGCCCCCCCGGACCAGAAGAGATACCCCTGACCCAAGATAGAGGGGGTGAAAGGTAGTAGGAGAGAGAGAGTGACATAGATCCCCACAGTGGATGCATATCCAATGAGGAGAGCCCCTTGTGCATCAGAGGAGGGATATGCTCCAGTGAGGGGGAGGAAAGTGCCATGAGACCAGAAAAGGGGTGTGCTCCAGTGAACAGAGAGATAAAGTGACTTTGATCCCTTGAAGAGGGGACATGTAGCAGTAGGGGAGAACCCTTTGTCATGGAAGAGAAAGGTAAGGGGGGAAGGCGTTTGGGACACTTTAAAAAGTAAGCAAGCCCTACAATCCAAAGGCATTATGGTCCACAGAAGAAAGGAAACACATTGAGCTGTGGACATCACTAAGAAGAGGACTGTACTTCTGTGTGTCATTTTTCTTTTTCATCCTTCAAATGTTATGTTTTTTCAAGGGCTCATTTGCCAAGAACCCCTATTACAGCCATCCTGAAACAATGTCAATGCAATAATCTTATGTTTTACTTTTGCTTCATAAAAGCCTTTATCTTGATTCCAGTGTCAGTAGTTGTGTGTTCCCTCAGCCATGTGACACATGGTATAGAGGGGAAATTTAGTGTACCTGTTGACAGACGTCCAAAACATAGGACGGCTTCTACCACGATAAGGATGGAGATTACGCACAAGAGCCAGGTCTGATCAGAGACACTGGCCCTCATTACAAGCTGGGCGCAAAGGGATACCGGGCACCGGTAATGACACCGGTGCCAGTAATCCCTTTGCGCCCTAGTACGAGGTCCCTTTGCAGGTCCCTCCCTTAATGCCTGGTTTTACCAGCAATTTGCGGTACCGTTATTGGCGCCTTTCCATTGAGCCCTGTGGGGGCTCAAATGGGAATGGGGAATGGCATTTCAAATGGGGATTTACCGGTCCCGTAAAGGGCGGAATGGACCGGTAAGTCCCCATACCACCACGTCGGTGGCGGTACCGGTATTGGTGCTAGTCATGGCGCTAGTAGCGCCATGACTAGCACCAACCTCGGAATGAGGGCCACTAGCTTTCACTGCTAAAGTGTCCTTTAAGCCTAATGTGTTTGCTATATGAAATGTGATACCAGAGAAGGCAAGTTAGTTCTGGGGAGAAGGTTTGAATTCCTGCAGTATTTCCTTAGGAGCACTGGTTCAGTATTTGGCTGTTCAAGATGTTACGGAGAGTGCCAAACTAAGCACTTCTTCACTGAGTAGGTCAGGGAAGCCCACAGAAATGGACTGTTGTCCTCTAGATAGTTCAGTGAGTTGAACTGTGCAGTACTGTGCATCAGTCAGGCACTCTTGAATATGCACTGGGGATCAACGGCAAACCAATTCTATGAAACTAAGGCTAGGGTGAAATGGTGGAAATGCCTTGGATTTTTTGAGTGGCAATGCAGTGGAATGCTTTTAGCTGGGCACTCTATATTTAGTGATGCCAAGTAACAGGGCATTGGTGTAATGGTGTTGCTATTTTGCCAGCACCTGAACGACGGTTCTGCAGTTAGGTATGTTTACATGGTTCTAGGTCATAGTACCAGAGGCAACATTGTATTTGTGTTTTTTGTTTCCCTTTACAGGCCATGCTCCTTGTCCTCACCTTTTACAGCCCCAACACCCTAACACATGCCCCTTGCCCCCCTATAGGATGATGGAAGGTAATGATGCTACTAGTAATTTTTACAGTGGGCAGAGTGACCAAATTTAGATCTGCACGGCACACAGTGCACAGTTGCAGCTGATGCCACTGCATTTTTGTTGAGAGGGAGGTGTTTATTGCCCACAATGAAGCCTATATGTGATGCACTGTGGCCTATGGTGGGAGAGATCCTTATGCCTCAAACAGCTGACATGCAACTTTGTATGAGGTGTTTAGAAGGAACAGATGATACCCGACAAATACCACATTGCTTCTTCTAAGAAACCCCACCAAAAAAACTGAAATTAAGCTTAACAGAATCACACCTTAGCTCTCACCCAATTCAGAATCTCTAAGCCTTACCATCGACTGACCTCTCATTCAAAGCACACATTGCCAAGAAGACACAAATAGCATGGTGTCACCTCCCGTTCCTAGCAAATTCAAGTACTACATGATCATCCCAAGTTCAGAGTAGTTGTCAAGGCCCAAATCATCTCCTGCCTCAACTGTGGCAATGCCACAGTTGCAGGAGTCCCACATGTGATCGCGACTGTCTGAACACTCTTCAGCATGCTCCATCATGCCTCATCATGGGTCCAAAACAATGGGGGTCATTCCGAGTATGGCGGTAGCCATGGAGCAATTATCTCCATGGCTGCCTCCCATACCGGTACCGAGTCCGGTGTTTTTCAATGGGAACTTACTGGTCCATTCCGACCCTGGAGGGACCGGTGAGTCCCCATTGAACAAACCATTCCCCATTCCCATTTGAGCCCCCATAGGGCTCAATGGGAATGGGGAGGGCGCAAATAACGGTCTCGCGAATGGCAAGCCCGTTATTTGTGCCCTGGTCCCTTAGCGGGACCCGTAAAGGACGTGTGGTCCGACCACACGTCCCTTAGGATTCCAGATAAGGGACCTCGGAATTGGGCGGTAGGGGATTACTGGCACCGGTCTCCTTACCGGTGCCCAGTATCCCCTACCGCCCACCTCGGAATAGCCCCCAATGTGACCACATCGCATTCACCAACAAGGACCTGCGCTAGCCGGCTCTTCAAGCACAAATCATGCTTAAAGCGGTCATGGCCAAAACACCACTCTACCTGGCCAAGAAGATCACCATCTCCAGAGGCCCACTCACCACCACCAGGAGCAACACTTTAGCTGGACTGCAAACAAAGTATTGGAAGAGAAGTAATACCAAAAACTAGGAAACAGACACTTCCCTGCTACACACCATGTCCCGAGAACAAGTTACGGGTTCAGACAAGACTGGCCCCTCATCCTGCCCTTCAGGATGGAACTGAAGACCTTAATATTCAAACATCTCACCCATTGCTGATCACTCCACTCACCCCTCCTTCTGTTCTGCCCCCTTCGCAGCTGCCTCACCACTTCTCAGCAGCCATAGCCATCCAAGCAATCACCACTACATCGCACCCCATGTGTACCTCTGTGTGCAAACCCTTTGTGTTCACTGCCCCTTTGCTTCCCAGCTAGGAGGCCCCTTTTTAAATTCCATACATGCATGTACACAACATGGCGAACCAAAGAAACTGTTGAACCATGTAACTAGATTTGAAAACCATTTCAAATGAGAAAGTGAGATGTGTACGTAATTATCAAAGAAAATCTGAAATGGTTAACTAGGCACCACAGACTACCGTATAAATGTAATGAAAACGAATTGAATGAATCTTAAACAGATAAGTGGGAATGGCCAGTCTCTCCAGATTTTCCCATTCACTGACTAGTGTTTTTTTGGGAGGGCAGCAGTGAGTGCAGCAGTGAGCGTGAGCACTTCTAGAGACGATGAAACAAGAACTCCAGCCTCACAACGATACTATGCAAGTTGCTGATTCGTTAAGCGCCCCTCATCTGTGGGCGCATGGCGAGGTCTGATTTATGCACCTAATCTTTTCTTTGCAAAAATAGCAACGGCTGGTTTGCGCAGCGGATCGTTTCATTTTTGAGACCACAACCCACGATCTGTGGACCTGATAGTTTCATATTCATGGCCCTCTCCCACGAACTCTTGATCTTCGGGGTTGACAATAGCAGGCGTAGAGAGAAGGCCCTTCAATCCGAGAGAGGGCTGAGGGCCAAGGGAGGAGAGGGGATGAGGGAAGAAAGGAGGGGCATGCTAGCAAAGGAGGTCGGGATAACGGAGGAGGCCTAAACGCTGGAGGTTGGAGAGACAAGCAAAGCAGGGGGTAGTAAAGAATGTCATCATGAGTGGCAAACCCGTTACCATGTGCACCTGTGAGCCAGACTAGCTCTCGCGTGAGGAAAAGATCAGAGAGGGGGAATGCAATAGAAAGGGAAACTGTTTTTTTGGGGATAACTATCTTCGAATGTCTCTGAAATCGACATACCCTGAAAGTGTGTGAGGAAGAGAAGTGACAGGCCTCATCCCAAGTGTGGTGGTACCAGTGGAAAATGGCTGTACGAAAAATGCCTCCATTGTTACCTCTCTGCAAAATCAAGGGCCTGGAGATAAATAGGGGGCCTGGAGATAAATACCTCCAGCATATCACTGGAGGTATTTCCTCCAGAAAATTGGGGAAACTATTGTCAGCACAATTTCCATAAGCAGGAATTCCAACAATCTTCAAAGGAATCCAAAGGGATTCCAAAATGGGGAATAACGTATTCTCATTATTCAGATTCACTGCATTGTGTACTGGCAGCAATGTAAAAGAGTTCAGTGGAATTGGCTCTACTCAGTGAAATATTTGGTATCTCCAGTAGAGCCAGATTAGAAAAATCTAGAGTGGTGCCATGGCGTACAGTGTTTCAAGATGGAGGTGCAAATGAGGGAGCAGTTAGTTCAATCCACTTCTTGACCGGCAGCCAATTCAATTTCACAAGAGCAATATCTGCTGATCGACAGAGATAAAAAGGAGACATGCAGCTGCGTTTTGTATCACCTGAAGGTGGCTGAGATTGTGGGCAGGTGTCCCCAGCTAAATTGAGTTGCCCTAGTCCGGTCGAGACTGAATAGGGACAGATACTGCAGCAGTCTAACTGCTAAAGACAAATGGAAACATCTGTTTCAGCATTTGAAGATAAAAGAATGGGGCCCTATGACATTCCATTGTTCAGAATATCATATTCTCACAGTTCAGATTTACTGCATATTTTACTGGCGGAAATTTAAAAGAGACAGGCAGAATTAGTGCTGTTACATCAAAGCAGTGCTTTAAGTGGGCCGGGGCCTGCCGGGGCCGGGCCCCGGCAGTCTCCAGAAAGTGGGGCTGAGCCGGGGCCCAGCCGGGGCCCCCCGTCCCACACAACATTGCAGGATGCATTATCCCGCCACGGCCGCAGCCGCGACGGGAGATGCGCCCGTCATTATGTTGGCCAAGCTGACAGAAGTGCCAGCCAGCCACAGCGACGCTGAGGCTGGCGGCACTTCTGTCAGTTAGTGTAACTCCCTCTGATGACCCCTCATCAGGGTCATCAGAGGAAGTTACTGTCCCTTTGTTTTCCCTCCCCAGGTCACTGACCCCCGCGGGCTCCGTGATCTAATATGCAGATTAAATCATGGAGCCCGCGGGTTCGCAGAGGGTGAAAGACACCTCGGGCTCAGTGATAGCAGATAGATCACAGATCCCGAGGTGCCTTTCTCCGTCGGCAAAGCTTTATAAAAGATGCCTTGAACTGTTTACGTTTCAAGCCATCTTTTATAAAGGTAGAAAGATGGCTTGAAACGTAAACAGTTCAAGATATTTCTATGTTTATAAAAGACGGCTTGAAACGTGCACAATTCAAGGCATCTTTTATAAAGCTTTGTCGACGGACAAAGCCACCTTGCGGTTTGTTTTGTCCGTCATGCCTTGAATTGTTTACGTGTCAAGCCATCTTTTAGAAACATAGAAACATGTTACAAATATCTATGTTTATAAAAGGTGGCTTGAAACGTACACAAACCACCTTTTATAAACATAGAAATATGTAATACCATACCATAGTAGTACGCATACAAACATATAAATGCTCACATACATTTATATATTTGTTTGCGCACCTTACTATGATTTGTGCACTTTTAGGCCACGCCCACAATGAAAGCCACGCCCCCAAACGAGGGCCCCCCCTCAATTTCTTACCCCACTTAAAGCACTGCATCAAAGGTTATGGTATGTGGGATTGTGCCTGATCAGAAGAACATGGAGCCGTTCCTAGACTATATTTTTGATAGTAGGACGACAAAAGGGGCCTAGTTGCTTCAGACATCTGATCTACTTAAACATCATCCACTATTTCACCGGCAGCGAATGCAATTTCCCAAGAAAAAAACGTGATATGTGCTGACCGATGGAGATGACTAAATAAAGCTGTAGTTGAGTTCTGTATCAGCGGGAGGCGGCTGAGATGATGGCAGGTAGCCAGAGAAAATAGGATTTGACCGAGACTGAAGTTCTGGCCACTAAAGACAGAAACAGAAAGATGGCAATGAAAGAAGCAAGATACAGAAACTTCATTCATGAAGAATCAAAACACAGATTTATCAAGTTTCAATTCACTGCCTGAGGACATGTTCCCAGAACAGAAGGCTAGACGCTGGCCTTCCATAGAGAATCAAATGCCTCAATGTATCCTAAACTCGGATGTGTACATCGCCTTTTGGCCTGCACCTTTGCACTCTGTCGTTCAAAGTGATTAAACACTGGCTGTCGTTGGAATACACATTGAAATACATATTTTTGTAGTTGAATTGCACATTTTGTTGAAATATACATTTTGTTCACCTGGAAGATGAACTCGAAGTCTTTATTGTATGTGATTGCTTAGTTCACTTGTGTTGCTGCATCTGTACAGGTATTGAACGGCTTGCATTTTCTGCAGTGTGTCACACACGTGCAATCTTCTCTTATTGAAGTTTTACTCGATTCTTAACTGTGTAATCAGTTTCTATAAGCTCCATACATTTTATTCAACCAGTATCTCAGGGCGCCAGACATTTCTCTTGTGACGTCACCAGCTCCTCTTTCACTCATTTTCATATTCCTTCAGGGAGTTCTATCCTCAAATTATTGTCTCTTCGGGAATACATCTGATAAGGTTTTCTTGATTAATATCTTCTCTCGAATATTCGCCGTGTTATGGTCACAACTGCTGGTTTCAAACATGGCACAATCTCAGGCTTCCAACATACAGGAGGTAGGGGGCTGGGACTTCCTGCAGAGGCATGCGACTGCTCCTCTACATATGGGTAAGGCAACATATCCTTCTAGCGGTGGTAACATGTGAAGCGGGCACATGACAACTTCAGACAAACATGCATCTGGTTTTTTTTATTATATAGTTCAATGATAATAATGAAGGTACTCTTCTCTAGAGTGTTGTTTCTGGGGAGATTCTGTGTTCTTCTAATATGAAACTTAATTACTTGTGCTAAAGCCACTCGCGTTTCTGGAACTGGGCCCTGCAAACAGTCCAGACATGAACAGACTTTCAAAGATCACGTGCTATAGTATCAGTAACTCCGCGAGGGGTGGCTACAAAAGTCTTCTGCCTGAAGTAATCCCTCAAGTATGCAGCATTCAGTGAGAGAGGGTGCAGAGTAATTGTAGTGTTGAACCATTGAAAGGGATTTGCAGCAATGCTGTGTAAATTGACGTTGCTGCTCAGCCAGCAGCTCAAATTTAATTCATTTGATACACAACAACTTTTACTTCACTGATTACTTCACTGAACACTTTGAAAAGACTGTACTATAATTGACAGATGGCTCACTCATTGGCAGAGTAAAACCAAAAAAAGTGATGGGTGGAAGGTTTCAAATTAAACTGAACCACTGGCATTGCTCTGGGCAACCTTCCACACCACTGTGTTTTAGCCCGTCTGCGTCATTGCACAAGGGGTCCAGCCATATGCAAATTAGTCAGGTACTGCCACCAATGGGGACCGCCCTGCCCAAACTGCTAGTCCAGGTCCCCTCTGCAAGGAAACACAAGCAACCTCAGGCATGTTTCAGCCTTGTTGGGCCTCCTCAGTGAGGTGCAGCTTGGTTCCCTATGGCGCTGCGAGCAAAGGGACCCACGTCTGGGCATATTCTCTCTCACATAGGGAGACAAATTAAAACCAAAAAATCAATGGGTGGAAGGTTTCAAATGAATCTGAACCACTGCCATTGCTCTGGGCAACCATCCACACCACCGTTTTTTAGCCCGTCTGCGTCATTGCACAAGGGGTCCAGCCATATACAAATTAGTCAGGTACTGCCACCAATGGGGACCACCCTGCCCAAACTGCTAGTCCAATTCCCCTCTACAAGGAAACACAAGCAACCCCAGACATGTTTCAGCCTTGTTGGGCCTCCTCAGTGAGGTGCAGCTTGGTTCCCTATGGCGCTGCGAGCAAGGGACCCACGTCTGGGCATATTCTCTCTCACATAGGGAGACAAATTAAAACCAAAAAATCAATAGGTGGAAGGTTTCAAATTAATCTGAACCACTGGCTTTGCTCTGGGCAACCATCCAGACCACCGTTTTTTAGCCAGTCTGTGCCATTGCACTCATTGGCAGAGAACCGGCTAAATGAGTCGGTGGGGCCTTTTCCTGGGTAACCCCTGTCTATTAATGAAGGCATTAAACCCTTTCTTAATCGGTATCCTGGCCTTTCTCGTCAGCAATGGAGGAGCTAAATGCGGCGCTGGTTATTGTGAGCTCTTTAATTGAGAAGAGCAGATTTGGCAGGCGAACCTGCAGGAGGCTCGCACTGCAATGCCTCCCGTCATTTAATGGCGCATTGGCGGATGTTTCCCGAAATAGATTGTCAACACAGTCAAGGAAGACACCAGAAACTAAAGGGAAGGAAAGGAGTGAAGGGGCCCTAGGAAGTACTTTCAGGAATATCTGTTGCTTCTCTTTACAGGGTCAGTCACTTACTGGCAGAAAGCATCACATCACAGCACCATCTGAATAACATCTGTATCAAACAGTCCTCAGCCTAGCACGCACCACAAGGTTATGACGGTTTCGCAATCTTTAAACCTTAGAATCGTGCGCGAAGCCTTACCAGTGGGGACTCCTACTGCAGCAGACGTGACCTCACATGCAGTGGCGTGGCCAGGGAGGGTGTGGGGGGCCACCCCCCCCTGTGAAACCATGTGCTCCCCCTTGTACCCTCCCACCTAAAACGAGCAGTGACCATGTTCTCCCCCTACTTTTGTCTGTGCCCCCCTACATTTTTGTCTTTGGCCCCCTCTGTGCCCCTCCTAAATTTGATCTCTGGCGACGCCACTGCTCACATGCCATGCCCTCTTGCACAAGGTTAACAGGACCTTTGCCTGACCAATAACTGCAGGCATCTAAATGCTGTTTCTGCGTCCTAGGAATTTGTTATATGCAACGAATAGAAACCCAGGACCGTGTAGCGCTGCACAGCAAGACATACCACGTCTGTCCACAGGTGTACCAATGGCAGATGTGCACTTTCCCAATGCTGCTTAACGTATGTCAAAAGGAGTGGCATAGCGCTGCCTTTGACTCGAATGAAATCCAAGGAAATGCTTACTTTAAATATAAAACTAGCAAGTCAATTTTGCAATCTTCCATAAGCAGGTGTAGGAATGGCGAGGTAGGGGAAAGGGGGTGGGCACCCAGTGCCACCCCTGATGATGAAGACAGGGCGATCTTCCACCCAGCCTTCCCTGGGACGCACACCAAATAAACTTCTCCGTATTGGCAGTTCCTGCAGTATTTGCCAGCAGCCAATAATGATTGCTGCCAAAACCTATCTTGTTAATTGGGGATGGCTGGATTCTGTTTGAAGGGCCAATCAGTCACAGACTCTCTTGGCATGGCTCTTGGAAATCAGTCACACAATCCCTTGGTCTGGCACTTGGGATCAGTCACATAATCTCTTGGTGTGGCACTTTGGAATCAGTTACAGAATCTCTTGGTGTGGCTCTTGGGAATCAGTCACAGAATCTCTTGCCATGGCTCTTGGGAATCAGTCATAAAATCTCTTGGCGTGGCCTTTGGGAATCAGTCACAGAATCTCTTGCCGTGGCTCTTGGGAATCAGTCATAGAATCTCTTGCCGTGGTTCTTGGGCTGTGGGAGGTTCAGGAGCACTTTAAAAGAGGCAAACACTTGCAGTTTCCCCTTTTGTATTTCGTTAGGTTTTAGGAGAAGAGGGTTACAGGATAAACCCACACAATCTGCTTTAGAAGTATCTATATAGATTTTGGAGGAGCTTGGTGATTTTTCATGCCAGCGAATTTAAATGTTTTTTGGTCTCTCTGCCACCATTTGGCTGTGTTTCTTTATTTATGTATCTATTTAGTTATTTATTTATTTGTTTGTATGTTTGTTTGTTTGTTTGTTTGTTTGTTCATTTGTATAGCGCACCTGACCCTAGGGTATCTGGGCGCATTGCATAAGGTTTACAGTGAAATTACAATACAGACAAATGAAATTCAGTACATAGACAGTGTTACAGGAGGAAAGGCATTAAGCATCGCAGAAATATATAGCGTTAACGTAAGGTGAATGTGACTTTATGGTCCCTATTTTGTGAAGCCACGTTTTCACATTTTTCCTGAAACTCCAGAATGATGGTCCTGCTCTTGGAGCTGAAGGCATGGAATTCCATAGTTTAGCGGCTAATGCAGGAAAACTATTGCCCCTGCTTTTTGTAACTTGAATCTGGGAACCTTGAGGCAATGTGTATGTGAGGGTCATGTGGGTCGGTCAGATTTGTTTCTTGTGATTTTGCATGCAAGATATTTTGGAACTGAGTTAGATAGACATTTGTGAGTTAGTGCTAGGGTTTTGAATGGAATTCTATCTAGCATGGCAGCCATTAGGCATTATGTTTTGCTGCCGAGATATGGTGGGTTCTTGGGATATTGAGAGCAGTTCTCAGCGCATTGTTTTGTAGTATTTGTAGTTTTTTTACATTGTGTCTGTTGGCCACTAGGTACAAGGCATTGCAGTAATCTAATTTAGATAGTATGAGGGCTCCTGCTGGGTAGTGCAGCTTTCCGTAGATAGGAACGGTCTACAGGCATTGATCAGTTTTCATTTATAGGCCGTAGCAGATGCTGTGGCATTGACTTGTCTGGTAAGGGAAAGTGAAGAGTCGAGATCAATTTCAAGAGTTTTCACTTCCTTGGAAACTTTGATGTCAATGCCATCAATGTTGAAAGATTTGAACTGGTTGTCTAGTTTGTTCAGTCTAGTCTGGGATCCACAAGGAGTAGCTCTGTCTTATCAGTGTTAAGACAAAGGCTGTGTATGGCCATCCATGCTTGAATCGTTAGGTACATTTCATTGAGCAGTTTAGTGTCAATGTAATGGTCGTCTGTGATAGGGATGTGGATTTGGGTGTCATCTGCATAGTTAATATAGGTGACACCCAAGTTGTCTAAGTTGTCAAAGAGAGGCTTGGTTAAGATATTATATAGTGTATGGGAGACGCATGAGCCCTGTGGTACTCCGCAAGTGACAGGGGTCGGCTCGTCCAACGCAGTTGCTGCGAATACCCTCACGGTTCTATTGTCCAGGAAGGATTGTATCCATGTGGTAGCGTTAGCAGAGAAGTGGGCTGCCAATGACAGGTGTTTGCAAAGGACGTTGTGATTGACTAAATCAAAGGCTGCAGATAGATCCAGTAGTAGGAGGAGGGCTAAGTTACCTTTACCTTTTAGTTCATCCATTTGAGTTTTTAAGTCTATCAAGGCTGATTCAGTGCCGTGAGACGGTCTAAAGCCTGATTGTCTCAGGACAAGGAGATTATTAGATTGAAGATGTTCCTGAATTTGTAAGTATACGGCCCTGTCTAAGATATTCAATTGGAACAGTACTGTAGTTATAAGTCTGTAGTTAGTTGCAATATTAGGATCAAGACTTGTTTTTTTAGTAGTGGAAGGACCCAGGCATCTTTCAAGTTGGTCGGGACCATACTCGTTTCGAATTATGCATTTATTAATGTGATGATGAAAGGAGCAAGTTCCTCTGCCGCTTCTTTGATAATTGTCGCCGGGCAGATGTCCCCTTGACATCTCGATGGTTTGAGGCTGGATCTTATTCCCTCTACTTTTAATTGAGTATTGGCTGGTATGCTGAGCTTTTTTGTTTCAATTTTTGTCTGTAAGAGAGAGATTTTGTCGAGCAGCACTTTTTGTATGTTTGTACACCAGGTCGCATCTTTGTTACAAGTTTCTAGTGGTGGTATGGGGGATTCTAATTCTCTAAGGATGATGAATAATTATTTCGTTACAGAGTTAGCCTTCGTAATTCTGTCATTATAAGTCATTATAAGTGTCACTTTTTGTGTGGAGAATGGTAGTTTTATAGCCAGACTTTTGAGAAATGTTCTTTGTTCAGATCTGTACAGTGATTTTTCCAATTTGATTCAGCGCTTCTTTTTTCGTTGCGCAAGGTTTTGAGGTTAGATTTAAACCAAATGTTTAGGTGAGCGAGTGGCTTAGCTTTGCGCATTTTTAGAGGTGCTACTTTGTCAATAGCTTGACATAAATTGTGATTGTAAATTGAAACTCCAATAGTGAAGATGGGTCCGTACTGATGTGATTAGGGTGCTTGGTTATAGGTTGTAGTGAAGGCAGTCGTTTCTCTGCTGTGATGTTGCAGTTATTTCTAGTGAGTGCTGGAGGTGCATGTATATTGCTAGAGCTAAGTCTGAGGCTGTCCTGCATGGAGAATGAAATAATGTGGTGGTCTGACCAAGCGCAAGGTACATTGGATACGACCTTGGTGTCACAGTTAAGGTCGTAAAGCCAGTCCAGGGTTCTCCCTTTACTCTGTGTAGGATTGGTGATGCGGTGCGAAAAGCCTAGGTCTGAGATCATGTTAGCTAGAGCTGAGGCACTATCGTCATTCATGTAATTGAGGCCTAGATTAAAGTCTCCCAACATCACAATTTGGAAACCTTGTTTGGTATTCACAGTGAGGAGTCATGTGATGTCTTCCTCAAAGGAGGATATTGCGTCTGGGGGTCGGTACATGAGGTGGATCGTTACTGTGCGTGAGGCTGTGAAAGGTCATTTTTTTGGACAGAAGTTCTCCAGAAGGGAATAGTGATTTGGGAGTACCCTTAGGCCGAGCTGATTTTTATCAATGAAGGCTACTCAACCACTGTGGAAACTTATCTGTCTGATCTGAGGATGGTATAGTTATCAGGAATGGCTAAGGAGAGTGTGGGGCCTGCTGCAGCCTGAAGTCAGGTTTCAGAAATTGCTAAAATGTCAAGATCCTTCATTACTATGAGGTTGGCTATGTCTAGCGCATGTGGTAGTAGAGATCTTGTGTTTTTTAGCGCACCCTTGATTAGTGGGGCATTAGCGTTTGAGATAACTGTAGGTGGGGGAATGGTGACAAGGGAAGTTGCTATTGTCTTTACATTTGGCTTGATTGTCCCTTTTTCTCCTGGTGGGTGTAGCCTTGATTCTGGCTCTTATTCTGTAGTTGGTTGGTACCTGATGAGCATTCTTTAGTCGAGATCCCAATCTAATGTTCCTGATGATTGCAGGGCAAGGTTGGTTAGGTGTAGGCCTAGTGGCGTATAGCTGGATTATTAGGACCTTTTTGTCATTTTTACTTTTTGCCCTTTGCAGTGTCCCATGAAAACACCCACAAGGATTTTCCTATCACTTCTTATTGTATTTTTATAATCAACATCACCCCAAAACGCTTTTAAAAAACTGTCCCTTCATATACCTAATCCTGGTTGGCTGAGTGTTTGCTCTTCTGCAGTTTGTTTGCCTAACCTTGATTTTAACCCCGAAAAAAGGAAAACATGTAACAGCTGCTCACTTTTGTTTTATTGCCTGTCAAATAAACAATTGAACCAGCAAATCATTTCTGTTTTCCTCACCTGTATATCCAATGATTTGCCCTAGTCTATCACTTGTCTTTGTTGCTATTGTCTAATGTGTTAGTCGTTCATAAGAAGGGAATGGAAATCATGAAGATGGATCGGGATATTTAGGATGTAGAAGAGGTTGGCTTGTCATGGGGCGATGATATTGAATGTGACGTGGAGCTTTTGGAGGAGAGTGATGTGCATCTTCTGTTTGAAGTCCCTGCAGGAGTAGACACCTAGAGACAGAACAGGGGATGCCTGAGGTAAGAGCCATTTCTGATCTGTGCGGATCAGGAAGCGGAAAGGAGGCAGAGCCGATGGATTTTCTGCCGCCATATTGGGAAGAATATAGAGGAAGAGGGTGTAGGTGGTGGTGGTGCAGGGGGAGATGGGGAGATGCAAAGAGAAGGAAGTGGAGGAGATAAAGGTGGTCATCAGAAGATGTCTCAAGCATCAGCAGAGACTGGGACGTCCAAACCTGTGCCTGCTCTTGCAGAGTGAGAAAGACAGGCATAGAGGTCCCTTGCCAGGCGTCAGGCGGTGAAGGTAACATCCTAGCCACAGCCAGTGCCCACCTCAACATGGGTCTCAGAGCTCTCTTAAGGTTTCCAGAGGGGAAGACAGGAAGAGGGCAGTGAAGGACTGTGGCATGACATGCAACCCATGCAACACCACAGAAGCAGGGTCACCCTGAAATGCACTTGTGTTGGAAACATGGCCTGATGAGTCCTAAGGCATGCATGACAGCTTCAGGCAGCTCATCCTTCACCACACTCCTGAGTGATGGAGTTGGCAAGGAGGGAGAATCCTCATAGGATGAAAAAATACATTTCCCATTCACTGGTACCAGACTCATGTCCACAGCCAGCCCTGAGTCCCCCATCCTCTCAGCTTGTCCAACCGCCTCTATCCTCCATGCTGTTGTGGCACCATCCACCAGCAGGACCTTGTCCCCACTGTCTGCACAAGTAGCACCAGTGCAGCATGTTACGAATCTTGTTGGTGTTTTGCTATTTGGGCTGACAAAGAGGAATTAAATGATGCATCATGCCTGTGTTACCAGATGACCATCAATCAGTGATGCGGAACCCCACGACAGTGGTAAATGTTGTGGAGGGGCACCTGCTCTTGTAGGTGTCAACCTGAGAAGGGAGGTTGTAAAAGGTTAAGTGTCATAGCTGCCATCCAAGCAGGAGTGATAATCCCCAAGCATTGCGGGAACGGCTCCCTTAATGTGTGAGAGGGTCGCAGTGAGTTGTCATAGCTACTCGGTTGCAACAATGTCTGTAGAGTTGTGAATGGAGTGGAGAAGCTTAGAGAAGAGCTAAGCAATTCATTGGAATTAAATGGGCTATTCCAGAACATCATTAAATGAACAGATTAAACGTTGACCCACATGACTTCAATTTGTGAACTTAAGTTGCAGGTACACTCCCATAAACATAACATATTCACACAGCAGATATACTGTGAATCATTTTACATATTGTTGTACTGAACACTTTTTCCTTTTTCATCTGTATCATGAAAAACACTGCAACCTAGGAATGGGCCCTTTGTGTTCTCTAACCTTCTGACATGCATGGATACAAGTATATATCAATGAAAAAGAGGGCGCACACAGGGTTGGTACTCAAACATAACACAGGTGAAGTTCCTTAGAGATACGTTAGATACATTTTATCCCTTGGGGAAGTGCCCAGAAGGCGGTGGGTGAGGTGTTGTTGAAGTTTATCTAACGTACCTATCAGCATTTTTATAGATATCGTTTATTTATTGCCCAAATAGGGTCATCCCCCACAGATCTCAACAATGGTTTGGGACCAAAATATGATCGATATTAGCTGTACTTGGCCTTTCGAGCCACTGTATAGCATGTCACCTCTATGTGGCTCCTTGCCATTCAAGAGTGGTAGAAGTACCCACATGTTCATGTGCTTGCTGTCGCCACAAGAGCATTGTGAGGGAGATAAGAGCTTAATGTGGTTGTTCTTTCAACCACAAAGGCATTCAGATGTCCCTCACTCTCTGTAGCAGGGGGGCTGCATGTTAATTCTACTTGGTGCACCCATGATAGATGGGGACAAGGGTTCCAACCTAGTGTGACCTTCATCATCTGGTTGAACATCGCACCAACTTAGTGACTCCAAAATCAACTTGACCTAAGGTTCACTCCTTCCCACTGTTGCTAATGTAAGGGCCTGAGTACAGGTTTGGCAGGATAACAGCTAGTAAAAGACAGTACAATAAATACTGTTGGTGGATGCGGTAAATGGAGGCACAAGATTAAATTACGCCTTAACTATCATAAATGTGGTAACCGTGATAACTAGATTCGTGAACAGACTGACATCACACCCGAAAGTACCAGAAGTTTTGTCCTGAATCCAGTAATATTGATACCACATGTCTGTGTAGTCATTAGAGGAACTTAATCCACTCCCAGTCTGAGTCCTTGTTTGCCATTGAGTGAAAATGAGTGGCAGAGAGCAATCTGAGGTATCTTCAGAAGCGAAGGGAGCAGAAAGCAGGCAGCAGAAGACTAAAGTGTGGAAGTACTAGCTCATGGCCCTTGCAAAATATTTTCCCAAGAAGGTCCCCTGGCTGGTGGGCCACTTGAATATAAAGCAGGCCCCTGCTAAATGTGTAGCCTTTTGCGACCCTGTGCGTCAAAAAATCCAGGATGTGACTGCACAATCCTGTGCAACCAGGAACATTAAGAATACATGGGATGACCTTAAGTGAAGGGTCTGTTCCATCACTTCAGACCAGCACCAGGAGTGCCTAGCAACTGGAGGCAGAACCATGCGAGACTCATACTCACAAACCTGGGAGACAAATGCATCCACTGTGGTACATGAGTGGCTGGTGAACAGACAATCTACATTCCTACAATAACCTATTGAAAGTGTCATGAAGTTAAGCCCACATCATATCTGTGTTCTCCCAGATCCACAAAATAGGGAAGGCCCACAGATCCCATGTGAAAAGGTGCAGGTGTGGCCACCTTTCAAGTTGCCAGAGAATGTAATAAGCATTCTGGAGGAGTTTGCCATCTCTGTCTGAGTGGGGACAGCCGAGACTGCCACCAAAACATGAAATTCAATGATACTGTTAGAAAAGTATGATGGGAAAAAAGTGGCCCAAACTGTAGTGCACATTTCAATAAAGTTGTCCCAATAAAGGGACCCCATTCCTCTTCTTAAAACTATGTTGGTTGTCAAGCAGTTCTGAACGAGTGATATTTAATTTCTGGCACAATCCTTTGCTCTATGATTCTTATCACATGAGAGGAACTAACCCATACAAGCTAGTCCTACAGACAGTAGGCATCCGAACGTCCAGGTGCTCAGCCATTACAGTCAGTATTCTTACTTACAGCATGGTTGCAGAGACAGTAAACATGTTTTCCTGTTGTCTACTATGCTCCCACACCACAGCTGCTCACACACTCTTCTGTACACTTGAATGATCTTCCTCTCCACCTCTGACTGCCCATCTAGCAAAGTCACACATTGACATAGGACCTATTTGAATGGGCCCCCTTCAGAAATGAAAAGACATTGCAGTTATCAGTGGATGCCAATAGCTGCGAATGATTTCCAGCCTGTGGTGTTGAATTTGAAATAGAGTTGGGGCGAGTAGAGGCCAAGTCTACCTCTATTAAAGATTGATACAGTATACCCTACAACACCACATTATGTTTCTGATCAGTTGTAGTCCTTTATGTCCACAAACATACAACACAATGTTAAAAGTTGATATCCACAAAACAAGATGAGCACAGTTGACTCCATTGGGTGACTATTCTCCACTGCTTAGCAAAATCTGCTGCTGGCCAGTGTTATGATTTTGAAGTGGTAGTATTTGAATCTCTATTTTTTAAACTTGGGAGTAAAATTATTTTCCAGGAGTAAAAAAGTAGGTCCCATTCTACCTCTAAAACAGAAATGCTTTTGTAGTATGCACATCTTTGCACCCAGTTATTCATGTGCATTTAATGATGTACGATTACCTCTTCATATCAGGCTTAATGATAGAGCTTTTATTTTATGGTACTACGTGTGCTATTGATCCAAACATATGCATGGAGCTGTGCGGGTGAAAGATAGAGAATAGGCACCTGTGTGCCCTTTTCCTCATTTTTGTTGGGAGTACTTTTACTCTCTATTTGACTTTGTTGGGAATAGTTGCCTATTTTTACAGAGTAAAAGTGGCAAATACAGCCTTTATCTGTAGGGTTGCATGTATATCTTTGAAGGCATTTTTTAATGTGGCATTGATACCCTTATGTGTCGTACACATTTAAATAAATAGCCATGTGCAACTTTGCATGCACCTTCTTTAGGATTCCATTGTTTTATTGACTAGATAGGACACATTTAGAAGATATCAACATTCAGAAAGAGCAGCATTTTACGTAATGTAGGTGTATTGGGGAGTTACATGTGGTCATAGGAAGGTCCTCTTAAGCTTCTTCCCCACGACCTATGAAACGGATAATAGAAAAGGAGAAAATAAGAAGCCTTGGAGTGGGACTTATTTAGATGTTTAGCCAATTTTAAAGGGATTGTGCATGACACACACAGTGTTACACTTTTGCACCTGCATTCATTCTCTCACCAGAGGTTTGGACTACAATTGTAATTTGCCGAGCCACCATTGTCTATGGTGAGGGATCATGGGAGTTGTAGTCCAACACATCAGGAGATTCAGTCACATGTTGTAAACTTCCAATGAAAGTCAATACTAGCTTTGCCAATGCTTGTTTTTGATGATGTTGTAACAGTGTAAATGGAAACAGAACCAGATGTGCTTAGAGTGGCATGGACCCTGTGTGCTGTGTTACTGTGGAATGCATGTGTCACTTTTGTGGGAGAGTGAATTATGGCCTGTGGATGTGGGTTGATGCTCTTCTGTGTTTCTGCAGTATTCATCTTTGCGGCTTTGATAGTGAAGGGGGAGAGCATTTTGCCAGCCGTGTAAGTAGGCCAGCAGAGATGTGTTTGACTCTCATCACCACCTTTTCCTTCTCTTGGTGGATTTCTTTTAAATGTTGTTTGGGACATTTGTTTTGATGTCTTCAAGCAATTAAAACACAGAATATAACTAGTGATCACAGCTCACAGTACTTTATGTATGTTTAGGTACATTTGGGGCAGCATTTCCTCCAGTCATGGGTTGGTTAGTCATGTAGCTATTTGCACTGACTTGCTAGATGGCGATGGTCTCTCTCTGTATCAAGACTTCCAGGGAAAGTTTAAAATAATATTTTTTAGGCTTTATTGGATTGTGATTTCCAAACCTTTTGGCTTTTATGTCACCATCATATTGGTTAAAAAGGAAAGTCTCAGATCAGTTACAATCAGCAGCGAGAGAACATAGAGAGAACGAAAAGAAAAGCGAAATAAATTCATTTTCCATTGATCAAGTTCTGTTAGGTTACTTACTGACTTGTTGGTTTTTAAATTGTTCATTTTTTTGAAGATTGCCAACAAGAGTTTCACCAACGCTAAGGTAAGTCGTATTCATTGTCCTCTCAGTAACTCAAGCCACCAATATTCCGCTGTTCGAGCATCATAGATGTTAGTAATCCCAGCCATTAGTTGTGTTCTTATTGTGTCCAAATCTGGACAGAATAAAACCAGATGCTTTAGTGATTTGTTTGTTTCGTCGTTTTGCCACAGTCTACATTGTTTAGGTTGTTTTGATCTTGCTTTAAGGATTTTTCCAGTGGGAAACAGATTCAGCCTGAACCTCAGATATTGATGTCTGAACAGCACATTCAGGAAAATGTCTAGGTATTTTGTTTTTTTGGTATTCTATTTAGTTTTCTGCTTCAGGAAATTATTTGCCATATAGTTTTAACTTTTGTCTTTCATTATGTGTGTTGATCCAGTCCATCGCATAAAGCTTCACTTTGAAATAATCCATCGAGCTATCAATTAGCATTGGTTCAGAGCTGCTTGATAAAAAAATGGGTTTTGGTTATAATGATAATAATCACAACGCTGTCTCTGTATTGTGATATCTTAATTGAAATGTACTCTATGGTTTGGGCTCCCTTTTTCATGTCATACCTTTGTTACAGTACCTTTACATTTCAAGATATGGTGGCTGTTGTGATGGTTATAACATCCTCAAGAGTGCTTAGTTGCACTGCTGTTCGCACCTTGCACTATTCCACTTGGGACACAGCTGTTGTCAGGTGCAAACTGTTGGTTTAGGAGAGCTATGATAGCAAAGGTTAAGCACTAAAAATAATTCTAAGAAAAGCAGCTGTTATGATAGCATGGTTTTTAAAGAGAACAAAGTGGTGTTGCTCATGACTGGGCAGGAACTGAGCACATTTCACAGAGACCACCAGTGTACTGTATTGCCTATTGTGTTGGGATGGCCCACCATAAAGAACCACGCTGACTCTGACGACAAGTCCAAGGATCTTTATTTATATTTTGCAGACTGGTTTGATGTTCAAGAACATGTTCTATGGTTCTCAGGTCTTGGGGTTTTTGCCACTAGGACTGTCTCTGTCTCACTCAACTTTGCCCGGCTTTCGTCTTCCCTAGCCCAGGCGTTCTTATCAGGGATGTTGGTGCTTGCCAATGGTAACAACTAGCTGTCTGTTCTCTTTCTAAGGCTGATGGTGATAGCCCTAATGCGATGATTTATGGACTCCCTAGGGATCTTCTACTGTACCTCACCTATACCAGCTTAGTAATCTCGGGGAGCAATATGGTGCCTTCCTCCGCCCAGTCCCGCTCGCTCCTTTCTGACCCCCTCAACCCTGACCCTGTGCTATACGGGTCTCTTAAGTTGTTCTCCCCCCATTGCATCCCTGTCCCTCCAACCTCTCACTCTGCCTTTCCACCTCCACCTTTCGATCTTACTTCCTTTCCTACTCCTGTTCTTACTAGAATGTGTACCTTCAACTACCCCTCTGTCTCTGTGGTCATCTCTTTCCCCTTCCTCTCCCTCTATACCAATAGCTACTCCTCTTTCTCCACTCACTGTCACTCTACCGACTCTCCATCTACTACTGCTTCTATTCCGTTAAGACTGATCTTACGTTACCACTCATACTCTTTTAGCACACCCAGGGATATGGTGCCCTGCTCACCCCTCTCCTACCAATTACCAACCGACTTCTGATCTCCTTCACTCGCTACTCCCACTGCCTACTTTACTTCTTCCCAACTACCACTACTTCACTCCATCCCTACTCATACTCTACCTCTACCTCTCACACTCTCCCATCTCTCACACAAACACTCCAGAGACCGCCTCCTTAAGAATAACCTCCTCACTACAGTCACTCTCGCCTCCTCTGGTCCCATGGAGGGTCTCCTCTGCCGCCGGTCCACACCCAACTGCAGCCCACATCAAACAACTCCAAAGCTCCCTCTTATATATCTCTTATATATCCCTCCCCCTCTCTGGATTGGCCACTTACCCTTCCAATGGCTTAACTTGCTCTCAGGGGTGTGACAGGGGACGGCTTGGGAGAGTGCATGAAGGTGTTAAACCCTGTCCCCTTTTCAACACGGCCTTGCTGTATTAGGGAGTTTTGCTTGGTGAGCTGACATTGGAGGAGGAGGAGATGATGGCAGGATGCCTGTCTACACATTCTCTGGCACCCAGGGTTGTTTGGGTCGGGCTCCCTCCCATCCCTGAGAGGGCTGGATCAATGTTCCTGTCACACTATTATAATATGAAATGTAGAGCATGTCCATTTCCATTTCTACTGTTTGTGGTTTAAGCATTGACTGTACAGAAGCAATCAAAGTAGCACAATAAAAGCCATAAAATAAAGATAGACAGTTAATGAGGCCATCAAAGGCAAATGTAGAGGACTGGATTTGTTACAGAAAAATATAAAATCATTGGTGTGTGGCAAGGGGTTTTGAAACATAGCAAACATCATGAAGTGGGAAATGTTAGCCCTTGCACCACTAGTGTGATTAGTGTCATGCTGCATTACCTGCCTGTGTTGCAGTCTGCTTATTTTAATTCTGCAGTCCTATAATAAATAAACACAGGTGGTATTTGAGTCATCCCTCATGACTGCTCCTCATTTACAAGTCCATGTCGTTTCCACTAGCCAATCTAATGCAATGGAAGTGAAGCCCTCGGGAGCATACATGAGCTTTACCACATCCCCATACATCACCATGCACTCAGCTCACACAATGTTGTGTGCATGGGGAGCACAATATCTATCTACTACTACACCATGGAGAATGACGCGGTGTAGTTACTTTCTTTTTAGGCATAAAAGTGGTGTGGGTAAAAAAGAAATGAATAAAGCAGAGGTCACTGGACGCGACAACAACTTTTGTATTGGGTAAAGGGTGCATCATGTGTTGGTCGATATTACACATGTATACACACATACTCTACACCTGTAGAGTTCACAGTAACTCACTATGGTGGTTCCACAAGATGAAGAGGCAGCTCTTGCTGAATTGCTCTTGTTTGCATCAACCCACATTTCCTAAAAGACTGCACAGTTGCTTCTCTTTGGTCATAGCCTCTTTGAGGCTTCCAGGGTTCTAATCTCTCTATTGTTTGTCTTTTGCCTTAGATAGTGCCTTATAATCAATGCTGTGTGATATATACCATTGGTATTGCTTGTTGCTATGCAAGTATATAATTAACATGGGTTGTGAATGCAGAATATTTGTAATAAACACCACTTCTTTGTCTATGCATTATGCTACTGGACGTGCTCCCCAGTACTTCTTGACGGTTGGACTATGTTTGACTTGAGGGATGCTGGCTCACAGGGATGCTCGGTCAATCTTCATCACAATGGCAGCCTCTCTTCTCATTTTTTAAATGTCCTTCTGGCTGCTTGGTCATCCTTGAGATGTCATACCAGACTATGCCCTGCCTTTATTATTCATACATTTTTTATTATTTATCTGTTTTCTCCTTGCTTCGCACTCTCCTTTTGCTCCCCCCTTCCATGCATTTCTCCCCCTACCCCTCTCCCATGCACTTGCGCATTCTCAATGTCACTGAGCCTAGTATGATCATTGTTTTGTTCTCCCAGTTCCCCTTCCCTTGTCACGCTCTGAAACACTTGTGTATGAGCGCGATAGAAATACAATATCAATATCAATATCAAAAAGCTATGTTTTCAAACAAGGGTATAAAGAAAATAGCAAAAATGCACAGGAATTCAGTTTTTCACATTACAATATTCACACCATCCCCAGTGCGGCACACCTAGAATAGATTCCCTATCGTATCCAACCCTTTCAAGTCTCCACCCAGTACGATCCCTCCCCTCAATGTCTGGGACCCCTCCCCAGCCCAGTGAGTTCACTCTAAACCCTCCCAACAGACTGACCCTTGGATCACATCTTGCCATTTGCTCCATGTTTGACTATGTTTCTGGGGAAACCCCTCTCTCTGTACACTTTATATTCTAGTTCACAGCAATAATCCATTCCTTCTCGCCATGTCGATATTCATGCACTTGTCTGACCTCCCCATCACGCCATCAGGTCCCTTTTCACAACCATCAATGCCTGTTTTGATTAGGCATTGTTCCTTGTGGGAAAAGTCCATGTCTCCCCGAATTTGGGACAATCCGGAAACACATTCCCCACGACGCCAGACATGGGGGTCATTACAAGTTGGGCGGTAAGGGATACCGGGCACCGGTAAGGAGACCGGTGCCGGTAATCCCTTACCGCCCAATTCCGAGGTCCCTTAGCGGGAACCGTAAAGGACATGTGGTCTGACCACACATCCTTTACGGGTCCCGCTAAGGGACAAGGGCGCTAATAACGGGCCTGCTATTCGCGAGCCTGTTATTAGCGCCCTCGCCATTCCCATTGAGGCCTATAGGGGCTCAAATGGGAATGGGGAATGGTTGGTTCAATGGGGACTTACCGGTCCCTCCAGGGTCGGAATGCACCGGTAAATCCCCATTGAACCAGACCGGTGCCGGACCCGGTATTGGAGGCAGCCATTGCGCAAATAGTGCCATGACTGCCTCCAATCTCGGAATGAGGCCATGGTGTCTCTGACAGATCTCCAATAGGGCTGTATCCTGGGGCATTCCCAGATAGTATGTAGGAAAGTGCCCTCCACATTCCCACACCTCAAGCAGTTTGGATCTGTGGCTCACCCCATAACATACAAGCTTGTTCTATTTTAATAGATCCTATGAAGCATTTTGTATTAAATGAGTCTCAGTCTGCTGGATATACTAGCTTCCCAAGAGGACCCCAAGACCCCCAACTTTTAAATCAGAATTAATTACTTCCTGCATTTTAGGGCTCTGTAGTAATATTGTAGATTGTTTAAAAACCCAGGACAGCAGCTGTGTCTGTACAATGAGCCCCTCATCAGTATCATGTGAAATTGGCCTTACTTAAAAAAGACAGAAAAATATTGCTCTGGGCAACCTTCCACACCACCGTTTTTTAGCCCGTCTGCATCGTTGCACAAGGGGTCCAGCCATATACAAATTAGTCAGGTACTGCCACCAACTGGGACCGCCCTGCCCAAACTGCTAGTCCAGTTCCCCTCTGCAAGGAAACACAAGCAACCCCAGACATGTTTCAGCCTTGTTGGGCCTCCTCAGTGAGGTGCAGCTTGGTTCCCTATGGCGCTGTGAGCAAGGGACCCACATCTGGGCATATTCTCTCTCACATAGGGAGACAAATTAAAACCAAAAAATCAGTGGGTGGAAGGTTTCAAATTAATCTGATCCACTGGCATTGCTCTGGGCAATCATCCACACCACCGTTTTTAGCCCGTCTGCGCCATTGCACTCATTGGCAGGGAACCTGCTAAATGAGTCGGTGGGGCCTTTTCCTGGGTAACCCCTGTCTATTAATGAAGGCATTAAACCCTTTCTTAATCGGTATCCTGGCCTTTCTCGTCAGCAATGGAGGAGCTAAATGCGGCGCTGGTTATTGTGAGCTCTTTAATTTAGAAGAGCAGATTTGGCAGGCGAACCTGCAGGAGGCTCGCACTGCAATGCCTCCCGTCATTTAATGGCGCATTGGCGGATGTTTCCCGAAATAGATTGTCAACACAGTCAAGGAAGCCACCAGAAACTAAAGGGAAGGAAAGGAGTGAAGGGGCCCTAAGAAGTACTTGCAGGAATATCTGTTGCTTCTCTTTACAGGGTCAGTCACTTACTGGCAGAAAGCATCACATCACAGCACCATCAGAATGACATCTGTATCAAACAGTCCTCAGCCTGGCACGCGCCACAAGGTTATGACGGTTTCGCAATCTTTACACCTTAGAATCGTGCGCGAAGCCTTACCAGTGGGGACTCCTACTGCAGCGGACGTTACCTCACATACAGTGGCGTCGCTAGGGAGGGTGTGGGAGGCCACCCCCCCTGTGAAACCCTGTGCTCCCCCTTGTACCCTCCAACATAAAGCGAGCAGTGACCATTTTCTCCCCCTACTTTTGTCTGTGCCCCCCTACACTTTTGTCTTTGGCCCCCTCTGTGCCCCTCCTAAATTTGATCTCTGGCGATGCCACTGCTCACATGCCATGCCCTCTTGCACAAGGGTAACAGGACCTTTGCCTGACCAATAACTGCAGGCATCTAAATGCCGTTTCTGCTGTTGGGTGTCCTGACCCACGTTTGAGCTATCATGCTGCAACATTTGGTGCTGTGGGCTTAGAAAATCCAAGATGGCCAAAAAGCCCACATGTACGCCAGAATAGGAAAACTGTGCAGTACTGGCATGGAAAACATCATGATGGCCAGAACTTCCCAGAAAATGCACAGGGAAATGCATGAAGAATAGGCTGCCACCCATTTTTGCCGATATTATGGGCACAGAAGGGCACTGCCTAAAACTACCATTGGGCTACCCACACAGTAGCCTGAAACCATTGGGAATGGCAATGCTGATTGCCAAAAGCAACCTAGAACTGTGGGGAATTCATTTTCTTAAATCCCAAAAATGGTTGCATTACCAGTACTCACCACTATCAGAAAGCCGGCGTTTTAAAACCACCAGACTTTTGTGTAAAACTGAACAAATGAAACAAAACCAGACCAAGGAAAGACTTGCTAAGAGGTGGATACAATGTAAAACTATACTCTGAAATGACCTGAAGGAAGTAATTATTTAATGTGTATGTAAAAATCGTAATAGACTTAAACTGGGGGCCAAAAAGTGACATTTAGCTGAAACCTGGCTTAATGAAACTGAATTCTGCCTGAAATCTACCCCCACAGGAGTTAAAACCTGCTCAGCCACTCTTCCCCTTGCCAAAAGGAGTTGTCACCTCTCTGATTAGATTAGGGGTGGAGCAGCTACAGGGAGTTGAACAAAGGCCTGTCCTGGGCCCAGGCAGATGGTTTATTAGGGTGGTCGTAAATGGCTTCCTTTTGAACAAAGCCCTTCCTTGACTCAGGCAGATGGGTTATAGGGGAGGTTGTAAAGTGGCTTCCTCTTGGCAGAAACGGGGAGGGGCAGCCCCTCTGAGGACAGGCTGAGCTTAAAGAAAGTGGATAGACTGGTTTCTCTACCATGTGACCTGGGAAGACACACCCCTGTTGGCCAGAATATGATTTTAAGAAAGATGTATAACTCATGGTGCGAACTTTTTCAAAATTATCTAAATGATACCATAATTCTTGTGATTTTTCTGCCCACATTTTAAGAGGTTTTAGGACCTGGTGGTATGATCTGGGGGGTTGCTAGCGGAAAATAGTGTCTCACTCCAAATGTCTGCATGTTAAAAATCTGACACTTCATCAATTAATGTCCACACTCCTTGCGCACATGTGTGTAAATTTGGGTAAATGTCCGATATTGCAAAACCAGTTAAAAAGTGCAATATGTTGCCATTTCTGAATGCAAGCCCCCAGGAAGAGCAGAGTTTGAACAGAGTATACCTCATGTGATATGTGATGGGTGCATGTAATTTTAAACAACTGTGTATCTGTGCATATGTATTTGAATCAAATATAGATTTGTGGGCAAACTGACCAGGGGAGGATCCTCTGACCCATAAAACCTACAGCATCACTCTGACTCACATTTCCTTCCCCCAATCATGGGAGAGGGGAGAATTGGGCCAATGACAAGTAGAGAGGGCCAGGCTTTGCTAGGCCCAGGCACACACCCATTTTCAAAACACATAAAAACAGACTGCTGGGACAGGTAGAGACATTCAAATCCAGTTGCTGCAACGCGCTCTGCCGGACCACACAACATCCAGAAGATACCAGATCCAACACTTAGACTTTAAAACTCCAAAGAACTTGATTCAGAACTCAAAGCAAGGGCCTAAACCCACAAACTGAGAACTCTTCTCAGCAGGCTTCAGCATCCAGCAAACCTAACAGCGGTAGCAGCATCCAGGAGCCGTGCAGATCAGCGCTGTGTCCAGAGAAAGCTGTGCAGGAAGATCCAGGAGCTGTGCACAGACGCTGTACCCAGAGATCCAGGAGCTGGGCCAGGAGCAGTGTCAGACCAGACCAGCAGAGCAGAGTCCAGACGCTGTGCGCAGAGACCGTCCGGGGCGAAACCAGAACCGAAGCCATCTTGACCCGATCCGTGAGACCTAGACCTTCCAAATACATTGTGAGTACAGCTAGGACGGTGTGAAACCAAATCTCATAGTTTCCAGTGATATAATTCAATCTATTTAATCTAAGTAGAACTTCCTCCTAACTGTCACTTGTCAATTCTGCAGCCGCATAGCTGTCACCTGTCATTTTTAAAAGCTGTCACCTGTCAATTTGAGTTACTTTAAATTCGAAAAATGACCTTTACAAAATCGTTCATATCTTTGGAACCGTTTGGGCTAGAAACTTGGTTTAACTTTCCTCTGAAAGCTTTGAATCTTACCTTTTCAACGAACATAGAATCGACTTGCTACTCCTTATACTTTTGTCGTAATCGTGATTCACGCATTCGCGAATTTTGCCGTGATTCGCGATTTGGTTAAAAATCCAGCCACGTGTGAAAACAGCAGCTTTCTTGCTTTCCTTTGCCAAAAATTCGTTTAACCTGCTAGTTACTCCTAGAGCATTGTTAAAGGGAGCCTGAGCTCATCCCAAGTATCTTTCACTCACCCTGAACCTCCTAAAGGGAATTAAAACCATTTTCAGCATATTCCTCACTTCATTGCCAGCACATATAAAAGCATTTTGGGCCTGTGTTTCAACTTCTATCCGTAGTCTAAGCTTGCTGGGGTGAACTGAATTACATTTGATTGCATGTCTGAGAACTGTGTGCTACTCTTCATTTCCTTACATTGCATAAGGGGGGGGAGTGGATTGCCAGAGAAAAGTGATTACATTGTTTTGTTGAAATCATATTGAGTATTTTCTGTACTGCATTTTCATTCAACATTGCATCCATCTGAACTTATATAAAGCATTCTCTACCACCTTATTCTTCTGTTCCTATTCACAAGTGTGCTACCTCATCCTTATACTACTCCTGGGTAACCAAATCAGTTTACTAGTAGGACATTATTCACTGTTGATCACTGCTCATGTTTTAAGTGTGATATTAATTATTAATTTATTATAAAAGTGTGATATATATATATATACTGTTAATTTTTTTTCAAATAAACCTTTTAAACTTGCAAAACAGAACTACTTCTTGGCTCAGTGGGGTCAGGGGGATTCTAAGAGAGGGGTGTTATATAGGGGTAGTCATCCAGAACTCATGAACTGGACATAAAGATATATCAATAAGGGTTTCCATTCAGTATCCCAGACTAGGCATTGACTTAGCTGTAGTGTTGAATTGAATCTTCTTACACTGCGTCCTAGGAATGCGTTACATGCAACAAACAGAAACCCAGGACCGTGTAGCGCTGCACAGCAAGACATACCACGTCTGTCCACAGCTGTACCAATGGCAGATGTGCACTTTCCGAATGCTGCTTAACGTATGTCAAAAGGAGTGGCATAGCGCTGCCTTTGACTCGAATGAAATCCAAGGAAATGCTTACTTTAAATCTAAAACTAGCAAGTCACTTTGCAATCTCCATATAAGCAGGTATAGGAATGGCGATGTTGGGGCTGGAGGGAGGGGTGGGCTCCCAGTGTAATCCCTGGTGATTAAGACAGCGCGATCCTCCACCCAGCCTTCCCTGAGACGCCCACCAAATAAACATCTCCGTATTGGCAGTCGTGCAGGACTTGCCAGCAGCCAATCATTAATCCTGCCCTAACCTATCTTGTTAGTTGGGGAAGATTGGGTTCTGTTTGAAGGGCCAATCAGGCCCTTGGGAATCAGTCACAGAATCTCTTGGTGTGGCTCCTGGGCTGTGGGAGGTTCAGGAGCCCTTTAGAAGGAGCAGACACTTGCAGTTTCCCCTTTTGGATTTTGGTAGGTCTTAGATGAAGAGGGTTACAGGATAAAGCCACGCAATTTGCTTTAGAAGTATCTTGATAGATTTTGGAAAAGATTGGTGATCTTTCTTGCCAGTGAATTTAAGTGTTTTTGGTCTCTTTGCCACCTTTTGGATGTGTGCATATTTATTTATATATTTGCTTATTTATTTGTTCGTTTGTGTAGCGCACCTGACCCTAGGGTATCTGGACGCATTGCATAAGGTTTACATTGAAATTACAATACAGACAAGTGCAATTCAGTACATAGACAGTGTTACAGGAGGAAAGACTTTAATCATCACAGAAATATACAGCGTTAACATAAGGTGAATGTGGCTTTATGGTCCCTCTTGTTTGAAGAGCCACGTTTTCAAATTTTTCCTGAAACTCCAGAATGATGGTCCTGCTCTTAGAGCTAAAGGCATGGAATTCCATAGTTCAGCATCTAATACAGGAAAACTATTGCCCCCTGCTTTTTTTAAGTTGAATCAGAGAACCCTGAGTCAATGGGGGTCATTACGAGGTAGTGGGTAACCATGCCGCTATTAGCGGCATGGCTACCCCCTTACCGGGTACCGGGTCTGGGTTCCTTGAATGAGGAGTTACCGGGCCATTCCGCCCTTGGAGTGCCCAGTCATTCCTCATTCAAGGAACCCATCCCCATTCCCATTTCAGCCCCCATACGGCTCAATGGAAATGGGGAGGGGGCTAACAACGGGCCCTTTAATAATGGCCCGTGGTTAGCACCCTGGTCTGCTGGCCGAACTGATAGGGATGAGGATTTGGGTGTCATCTGCATAGTTAGTGTAGGTGACACCCAAGTTGTCTAAGTTGTCAAAGAGAGGTTTGGTAAAGATATTATATAGCGTAGGGGAGACACATGAGCCCTGTGGTACTCCGCAAGAAACACGGGCCGCCTCGGCCAACGCAGTCGCTGCAAATACCCTCATGGTTCTATTGTCCAGGAAGGATTGTATCCATGTGGTATCTTTAGCAGAGAAGTGGGCTGCCGATGACAGGTGTTTGGAAAGGACTTTGTGATTGACTAAATCAAAGGCTGCAGATAGATCCAGTAGTAGGAGGAGGGCTAAGTTACCTTTATCTTTTAGTTCATCCATTTGAGTTTTTAAGTCTATGAAGGCTGATTCAGTGTCGTGAGTCGGTCTAAAGCCTGATTGTCGCAGGCTAAGGAGATTATTAGATTTGGTCACCTTTGACTCCACCCTTTCCTTCTCTGCCCACATCTCTGAGGTCTCTAAAAAGTAAAATTTCCTATTGCATCTCCTCAGAGATACTCTGCCTTTCCTCTCCTTCTCCAGAAGCTCATGGTATCCCAAGCTCTGGTTCTCTCTAGGTTGGACTATTGTAACATCCTCTTTCTAAATCTACCTGCCTCTACTCTCCGCCCTTTGCAACTAATCCAGAACAGGACTGCAAGTCGTGTCCTTGGACTCAGGCCCTGGGATCGTATCTCTCCAGCCCTGAAATCTCTCCATTGGCTTCCAGTGGATGCAACGATTAAATTAAAAACCCCTTGCATTGTCCACAAGGCTTTCTGGGGCCTGGGTCCAATACACCTTCAGCTATTCCTCCGCAAATACCTCCCCTCTCGAGCTCTTCGCTCCTCTACCTCCAACTCCCTCAGGGTCAGTCGTTTTTCAAAGAAACGAGCTGGGGGTAGATCTCTGACTTCAGCTGGGGCCTCCCCCTGGAACATCGTCCCTGCAACTCTAAAACTTGAGTAGAACCACCTCTGGTTCCGGAAGCACCTCAAGACTTTCCTCTTTTCTTCTGCCTTCGCTCCCCCTCTCTCCGGCTGATTTGTTCTCTCTTCGCACCGTGCACCTGGCCACCCTCTGTCCTCCGGACCCAGATTCATGCTCACCCTGCCACCCTCCCACACTGCCTCCGGGCCACCCCTTGCACTGGGGTCTGTAGCTGTACCCATACAGCCCCCCCTTTTCTTCCTGCACTTATCAGACCTACCCTGTCTGCTGCCTTAAACCTAGCACTTGCAAATGGCTGGCTGCACTACCACTGTTTGCTGCCTTTATTATTTATTTATTGTTATTTATCTGTATCTCCTCTGCTTCACACTTTCCACTTCTCCCCGTTCCATGCACTTTTCCCCTCCCCCTCTCCCATGCACTTGCGCATTCTCAATGTCACTGGGCCTAGTAAAATCGCTGTTTTGTTCTCCCCTGTTCCCCTCCCTTGCCTTGTCACACTCTGAAGCACTTGTGTATGAGCGCGATAGAAATAAAGTATCAATATCAATATCAAAAGATGTTCCTAAATTTGTAGGTATGCGGCCCTGTCTAAGATATTGAATGGGAAAGGTACTGTAGTTATAGGTCTGTAGTTAGTTGCGATATTAGGGTAAAGGCTTGTTTTATTATTCCCTCTACTTTGAATTGAGTATTGGCTGGCAGGCTGAGCTTTTTTGTTTCAATTTTTGTCTGTAAGAGAGAGATTTATTCGAGCAGCACTTTTTGTATGTTTGCACACCAGGTCGCATCTTTGGCAAAAGTAGTGGTGGTATGGGGGATTCTAATTCTCCAAGGATGATGAATAATGATTTCATTACAGAGTTAGCCTTCGCAATTCTGTCATTATAAGTGTCATCTTTTGTGTGGAGAATGGCAGTTTTATAGCCATTAGAGACTTTTATGAAATTTTCTTTGTTCAGATCTGTAGGGTGAATTTTTCAATTTGATTCTGTGCTTTTTTTTTCGTTGCACAAGGTTTTGATGTTAGAGTTAAACCAAGTGTTTAGGTGAGCAAGTGGCTTAGCTTTGCGCATTTTTAGAGGTGCTACATTGTCAATAGCTTGACGTAAAGTGTGATTGTACAACTCCACTAGTGAGAAGGGTCTGTACTGATGTGATTAGGGTGCTTGGTAATAGGTTGTAGTAAAGGTAGTAGTTTCTCTGCTGTGATGTTGTGTTTTTTTCTTGAGAGTGCTGGAGGTGCATGTATATTGCTAGAGTTAAGTTAGAAGCTGTCCTAGATGGTGAAAGATATAATGTGGTGGTCTGACCAAGCACCAGGTACATTGGATAAGACCTTGGTGTCACAGTTAAGGTCGGCAAGCCAGTCTAAGATTCTCCCTTTACTGTGCGTAGGATTGGTGATGCAATGCGAGAAGCCTAGTTCTGAGATTGTGTTAGCTAGAGCTGAGGCATTATCGTCATTCATGTCATTGAGGCCTAGATTAAAGTCTCCCAACATCACAATTTGGGAACCTGGTTTGGTATTCACAGTGAGGAGTCTTGTGATGTCTTCCTGAAAGGAAGATGTTGGGTCTGGGGGTGGGTACATGAGGTGGATCGTTACTATGTGTGAGGCCGTGAGAGGTCATTATATGGATAGAAGTTCTCCTGATTGGAATAGTTGATTTGTGAGTATCCTTAGGCCAAGCTGATTTTTTATCAATGAAGGCTACTCAACCACCTCTGGAAACTTATCTGTCTGATCTGAGGATGGTATAGTTTTCAGGAATGGCTAAGGGGAGTGTGGGGCCTGTTGCAGCATGAAGCCAGGTTTCAGAAATTGCTAAAATGTCTAGGTCATTCATTACTATGAGGTCGGCTGTGTCTAGAGCATGTGCTAGTAGAGATCTTGCGTTTTTGAGCGCACCCTTGATTAGTGGGGCATTAGCGTTTGAGATAACTGTAGGTGGGGGAATGTTGACAAGTGAAGTGAAGTTGCTATTGTCTTTACATTGGGCTTGATTCTCCCTTTTTCTCCTGGTGGGTGTAGTCTTGGTGCTGGTTCTTATTCTGGAGTTGGTCGGTAGCTGATGGGCATTCTTTGGTTGGGATCCTAATCTAATGTTCATGATGATTGCAGGGCAAGGTTGTTTAGGTGTAGGCCTAGTGGCGTATAGCTGGATTATTAAGACCTTTTTGTCATTTTTACTTTTTGCCCTTCACTGTGTCTCATAAAAAACACCCAGAAGGATTTTCCTATTGCTTCCTATTTTACTTTCTAATCAACGTCACCCCAAAAAGTTTTTAAAAAACTGTCCCTTCACATACCTAATCCTGGTTGGCTGAGTGTTTGCTCTTCTGCAGTTTGTTTGCCTAACCTTGATTTTAACCCCAAAAAAGGAAAACATGTAAACAGCTGCTCACTTTTGTTTTATTGCCTGTCAAATAAATAATTGAACCAGCAAATCCTTTCTGTTTTCGTCACCTGTTTATCCAATTATTTGCCCTAGTGTTATCACTTGTCTTTGTTGCTATAGTCTAATGTGTTAGTCTTTCATAAGAAGGGAATGGAAATCATGAAGATGGATCGGGATATTTAGGATGTAGAAGAGGTTGGCTGGTCATGGGGCGATGATATTGAATGTGACGTGGAGCTTTTGGAGGAGAGTGATGTGCATCTTCTGTTTGAAGTCCCTCTAGGAGTAGACACCTAGAGACAGATCAGGGGATGCCTGAGGTAAGAGCCATTTCTGATCTGTGCGGATCAGGAAGCGGAAAGGAGGCAGAGCCGATGGATTTTCTGCCGCCATATTGGGAAGAATATAGAGGAAGAGGGTGTAGGTGGTGGTGGTGCAGGGGGAGATGGAAAGAGAAGGAAGTGGAGGAGATAAAGGTGGTCATCAGAAGATGTCTCAAGCATCAGCAGAGACTGGGACGTCCAAATCTGTGCCTGCTCTTGCAAAGTGAGGAAGGCAGGCATAGAGGTCCCTTGCCAGGTGTCAGGCGGTGAAGGTAACATCCTAGCCACAGCCAGTGCCCACCTCAACATGGGTCTCAGAGCTCTCTTAAGGTTTCCAGAGGGGAAGACAGGAAGAGGGCAGTGAAGGACTGTGGCATAACATGCAACCCATGCAACACCACAGAAGCAGGGTCACCCTGAAATGCACTTGTGTTGGAAACATGGCCTGATGAGTCCTAAGGCATGCATGACAGCTTCAGGCAGCTCATCCTTCATCACACTCCTGAGTGATGGAGTTGGCAAGGAGGGAGAAACCTCATAGGATGATAAAATACATTTCCCATTCACTGGTACCAGACTCATGTCCACAGGCAGCCCTGAGCCCCCCATCCTCTCAGCTTGTCCAACCGCCTCTATCCTCCATGCTGCAGTGGCACCATCCACCAGCAGGGCCTTGTCCCCACTGTCTGCACACGTAGCACCAGTGCAGCATGTTGCGAATCTTGTTGGTGTTTTGCTATTTGGGCTGACAAAGAGGAATTAAATGATGCATCATGCCTCTGTTACCAGATGACCATCAATCAGTGATGCGGAACCCCACGACAGTGGTAAATGTTGTCGAGGTGCACCTGCTCTTGTAGGTGTCAACCTGAGTAGGGAGGTTGTAAAAGGTTAAGTGGCATAGCTGCCATCCAAGCAGGAGTGATAATCCCCAAGCATTGCGGGAACGGCTTCCTTAATGTGTGAGAGGGTCGCAATGAGTTGTCATAGCTACTTGGTTACAACAATGTCTGTAGAATTGTAAATGGAATGGATAAGCTTAGAGAGGGGCCAAGCAATTAATTGGAATTAAATGGGCTATTCCAGAACATCATTAAATGAACAGACTAAACGTTGACCCACATGGCTTCAATTTGTGAACTTAAGTTGCAGGTACACTCCCATTAAACATAACATATTCACACAGCAGATATCCTGTGAATCATGTTACATATTTTTGTAGTGAACACTTTTTCCTTTTTTATCTGTAGCATGAAAAGCACTCAACCTAATTATGGGCCCTTTGTGTTCTCCAACCTTCTATCATGCATGGATACAAGTGTATATCAATGAAAAAGAGGGCACACACAGGGTTGGTACTCAACCAAAACACAGATGAAGTTCCTCGAGAACCGCTAGATTCATTTGAACCTTTGGGGAAGTGCCCAGAAGGCGGTGGGTGAGGTGTTGTTGAAGTTTATCTAAAGTACCTATCAGCATTTTTCTAGCTATCGTTTTTTTATTGCCCAAATCGGATATTCCCCCACAGATCTCAACAATGGTTTGGGACCAAAATATGATCGTTATTAGCCGTACTTGGCCTTTCGAGGCACTGTAGAGAATTTCACCACTAGGTGGCTCCTTGCTATTCAAGAGTGGTAGAAGTACCCACATGTTCATGCGCTTGCTGTGGCCACAAGAGCATTGTGAGGGGGACGAGAGTGTGACGTGGGTGTTCTTTAAGCCGCAAAGGCTTTCAGATGCCCCTCACTCTCTGTAGCAGTGGGGCTGCAGGTTATTTATACTTAGTGCCCCCATGATAGATGGGGGCCAAGCTTTCAACCTAGTGTGACCTTCATCATCTGGTTGAACATCGCACCAACTTAGTGACTCCAAAATCAACTTGACCTAAGGTTCACTCTTTCACACTGTTGTTAATGTAAGGGCCTGAGTACAGGTTTGGCAGGATAACAGCTAGTAAAAGACAGTACAATAAATACCGTTGGCGGATGCGGTAAATGGAGGCACAAGATAAAATTACGCCTTTACTGTCATAAATGTGGTAACCGTGAAAACCAGATTCGTGAACAGACTGACATCACACCCGAAAGTACCAGAAGTTTTGTCCTGAATCCAGTAATATTGATACCACATGTCTGTGTAGTCATTAGAGGAACTTAATCCACTCCCAGTCTGAGTCCTTTTTTGCCAATGAGTGAAAATGAGTGGCAGAGAGCAATCTGAGGTATCTTCAGAAGCAAAGGGAGCAGAAAGCAGGCAGAAGAAGACTAAAGTGTGGAAGTACTAGCTCATGGCCCTTGAATAATGTTTTGCCAAGAAGGTCCCCTGGCTGGTGGGCCACTTGAACATAAAGAAGGCCCCTGCTAAATGTGTAGCTTTTTGCGACCATGTGCGTCAAAAAATCCAGGCTCTGACTGCACAATCCTGTGCAACCAGAAACATCAAGAATACATGGGATGACCTTAAGTGAAGGGTCTGTGCCATCACTTCAGACCAGCACCAGGAGTGCCTAGCAACTGGGGGCAGAACCATGCCAGACCCATAATTACAACCCTGGGAGACAAATGCATTCACTGTGGTACATGAGCTTCATCACTGTATTTTGAGATGCAGAGGTTGGGGCAGGCACATATATAGCCGCTGGTGAATAGATAATCTACATTCCTACAATAACCTATTGAAAGCGTAATGAAGTTAAGGCCACAGCATATCTGTGTTCTCCCATATCCACAGAAAGGGCAAGGCCCACAGATCCCATGTGAAAAGGTGCAGGTGGGGCCACCTTGCAAGTTACCAGGGAATGTAACAAGCCTCTTGGAGGAGTTTGCCATCTCCGCCTGAGTGGAGGCAGCCCCGACTGCCACCAAAACATCAAATTCAATGATACTGTTAGAAAAGTATGATGGGAAAAAAGGTGGGTCAAATCGTACTGCACATTTCAATAAAGTTGCCCCAATAAAGGGACCCCATTCTTCTTATTAAAACTATGTTGGTTGTCAAGCAGTTCTGAACCTGTGATATTGAATTCCTGGCACAATCCCTTGCTCTATGATTCTCATCACATGAGAGGAACTCACCCATGCAAGCTAGTCCTACAGACAGTAGGCATCCATACCACTGGCAAGTTTTGACACCGAACGTCCAGGTGGTCACGCCATTGCAGTCAGCATTTTTATCACTTACAGCATGGTTGCAGAAACCGTAAACATGTTTTCCTGTTGTCTACTATGCTCACACCACAGCTGCTCACACACTCTTCTGTACACTTGAATGATCTTCCTCTCCACCTCTGACTGCCCATCTAGCAAAGTCACACATTGACATAGGACCTATTTGAATGGGTTCCCTTCAGTAATGAAAAGACATTGCAGTTATCAGTTGATGCCAATAGCTGCGAATGATTTCCAACCTGTGGCGTGGAATTGGAAATAGAGTTGGAGGCGAGTAGAAGCCAAGTCTACATCTATTAAAGATTGATCCAGTATACCTTACCATACGACATTATTTTTTTGAGCAGTTGTAGTCCTTTATTTCCCTCCATATTTCCCAAATAGCCCCCAGTATCGGGTGGTCCTTTAATCTCCGTAACAATTTGTTTCTCGGTACGCATAACCATTTGGAGACGGTTGCTGGGGCGAGATAATGATTGCCAAGAGCAATCCATTGGGGTTCTTTATGGTTTCGTAGGTGGGGAATCAGGATTTGTGGTTGGGCAGCCTCATAGTGTTTCCTCAATTCAGGGAGGCCCACTCCACCTTTGTCGTTATGTAACGTCAGGGTGTCATAGGTGACCCTGGCTTTCTTTCCCTGCCAGAGAAACCATACAATAGCTCTTTTGACCTCATCAAAAAAGAGCTTCGGCATTCTAATAGGAAGCATTTGAAAAGGATAAAGGAAACGGGGGAGAGAAACCATTTTAATCATCACACTGAGCCTTCCCAGCCAAGATATTGTCACTTTTTCCCACTTGACGAGGTCGCCGTGAAACCTAAGGAGGAGGGAGAAAAAATTGGCTTCATAGAGTTCATTCATGTCCCTCATGATCTGTATGCCCAAATATTTCAATGTAACATGTTCTACCGTAAGACCCCGCAGAGAATCTATCTATATCGGCTAGTGTGGTTTCGTGCAGGGGGAATAGGATTGACTTTGCTTTGTTTATTTTGAAGCCGAGAGTTCTCCGTATTCTCCAATTAGTTGGATTGCTCTGGGTATAGAAGTTGTGGGATTTGAAATGTGCAGGAGTAGGTTATCAGCATATAGAGCCACCTTGTTCCTCCCAATTAAAGTCCCTCTACCTGACGGTCTTCCCTTAATATTTTGGCTAGGGGTTCTAGTGAGAGTGCAAAGAGAATAGCTGAGAAGGGGGATCCCTGTCTTGTACCCCTGCCTAGTTCAAACCAGCGGAAGTATTCTCCATTCACAAAGACGGATGCCTTGGGGGATGTATACAATGCTTGGATCCCTCTCCTACATTTTGGGCCTATTCCCACCTTGCGAAGGACTGCCATCAAAAAGTCCCATTCAACCCTGTCAAAGGCCTTCTCTGCATGGACCGAAAGAAGAGTAGGTTTGTTGGTCATTTTCTGTGATTCGTTAATTAGATGTAGGGTCTTCCTCATTGTGTCAGCTCCCTGTCTGCCCAGTATGAAACCAACTTGATCAGCATGTATTAGGCGAGGCATGAATTTCTCCAATCTAGCGACAAGGACCCTGGTGTACATTTTGGCATCAACATTTAATAAGGATATGTGGCGATATGAACAACAGTGCTTGGGGTCCCTTCCCTCCATGGGAATTACCGAAACAAGGGTTCGAACAAAGGAGTCTGGAGCCCTCCCAGTATCTAGGATCTCATTGAAGAGTTCAACCATAAAAAGGAGAAGGGGGGCGATAAAGGATTTATAGTACCCAGCAGTGTAGCCGTCTCCCCCCTGGGGCTTTGTCAAGTGATAACCTCTTGACTGTATTTTTAATTTCTTGTTCTGTATCAGGCCCTCCAAGGAAAGTGATTCATCGTAAGAGAGTTTTGGCTTCTTGACAGAAGACAGGTATCCTTTAGTTCCCGGCAGGCCAGAGTCTACCTCCGATCTGTACATGTTCTCATAGAAGGTGGCAAAGACTACTGGGATTTCTGCATTTGTTGCAGTTTGGGGGCTCCCCTGCTTCTCTAATTTCAAAGGTTTTCATTCAGCCCATTGTTCTCTTAATCTAACAGCTAACAGTGCACACGCTTTGTCCCCTTGTTCATAAAACTTCTGTCTCAGAAGTTGCAATTTACGGACTGTCTGCCCGTGTTCCAGGAGACGGGGTTCCTCCCTTTTTCTTTTCGCCTCTAAAATCTTGTCAGCACTCCCACTTTCATCCCTCCTCACCTCCCCATCTAGGAGCCAAATCTATTTCCTGAGTTGATTTTCAACTACAGTCCTTTCCCTCTTTTAGCTGGAGCCCTCTCTTATAAGGACATCCCGCCATGTTGCCTTCCCCGCTTCCCAGACTGTCAATTTGGAAATCTCCCCGGTATTATGGATCTTGAGATACTCACTAATTTTGCCTTCCATCTCTGCCTTAAAGACGGGATCTTTCCAGAGCGTTTCATTACACCGCCATCGACCCCCTTTCATAGTCAAATCATCTCATTGGATGTCAGCAGTGACCATATCGTGGTCAGACCAAGTGACCGGGACGATCTCTGATCTCATTGCAGTGTTATATATTTTTGCAGACAGATATATATAGTCGATTCTAGTAAATGTATTGTGGGGGGCAGAATAGAAGGTGTAGCCCCGCTCGTTGGGATGGAATCCCCAACATATGTCCCGCAATCTGTATAAATTCATCATATTTGCAACCTCAGTGCGTCCTCCCTTAGCCGGTTCTCTCGAATCAGGATTACCTGCCTTTCTGTCCAGACTGGGATCTGCCCATAAGTTAAAGTCACCTCCAAGGAGGACGTGGCCCGTGGCCTCATACATAATTTTAGCGTTTGTCTTAGCGAGAAACCGGGATTGTCCTGAATTGGGGGAGTATACAGTGGCAAATGTAACATTCACTTTCCCTATAGAGCCAGCGGCAAGCAGAGAACGCCCCTCTACATCCGCCCATACCTTGACAGCCATGAAATCTAGTCCCTTTCTAATGAGTATCCCTACTCCCTCCTTTCTCAAAGGCCCAGACCCTCAAAACTCTGTCCCCATTCGCACCCGAAGGATTCTCCGTTCTTCCCCTTTGGCATATTTTGTCTCCTGCAAGAGGAGGACGTCAAGTCTTGCCCTGCGGAATTCTCGACATACTAAAGACCTTTTGGTTGGTGAGTTGAGACCCTTGACATTTAGTGTCCCTACACTAAGGAGGTCTCTCGCCTTTGGGTCTGAAGTAACCGGCATTTATAATTGCATGTGTAGAATGACCCATCAACTGGGATTAGCAACCTAGCAAACCATTATGCAACATCTTATGTTCCAATCTGTGACCTAATGAGGATTTTGTTCTTTCCCCCCTCCCACTCTACCTCCCCTCCCTCCCTCCCCCACCCCCATCTCCATTCCCGGTTGATGGCGTCCGACCGAATCCAGTTGGAAGCACTGACTCAGTGTCGGACCACCAGTGGAGACTGTTACCTCACGTTCCCTTTACCTAAAATAATCACAATAACATTTGAGTCCCCATTCCAAGTCCCCCTTCCCCAGATCAAAACTTTAGCACCTTAAGAAGTTGAAAACTCACTCCTCACACAGGTTCAGCCTTAGTAACTCACTTGTTTTTCCTCCCCATCAAGAGACGTTCATATAGTCAGGGTTCTCCCTGCGCCCGGAACAAGCGGGGTCTAGGTTATGGAGGACTCTCCAATTAGTCCGCCGTTGGACCTCCTTGCCCTGCTGTCCTACGTATACAAAATCCCTCGGTCTGCATAATCCAGGTGGTAGGGGTTGTGCAACAAGGTAGGACCTCCCTGCCGGGCTTCCCCCCTCGGGGGGCACATCCCCGAACGTCTAGGGTAGTTCAACATCGAGTGTTTGTGAATAATCAGATATTGGTTGGAGTATCAGCCAGATTCAGTTATCTCCTTCAGGTGAGATGCTGCCTCTCCTGTATTTCCTCGATCCCTTCACCCGTCTTCTCCTCGGGCCTTGGATGCGCCACTGTCTTCCACTCTGTTCTGCTTCTTCCCGGTCTCCTCCCTCTTCATGAGTCTCCATGAGTTCGGAAATACATCTCTGAATTTCCTTCTCTAATCTAAGCCGTACTTTCTTGCCTTCATGTTCGAAAGAAAGGGAGAAAGGGTAACCCTATCTGTATCTGATTCCACGTTCCCTCAGCCATTTCGTAAGGGGACCGCACATTCACCTCAGAGCTAGAGTCAAGAAGGATAGATCCTGAAAGATCGTAATCCGCATGCCCAAGGGTAATCGGTCCACTACATTTGGCCTTTTCTAAGATCGTGGCCTTATCTTGATAGTTGTGGAAGCGGGCAAGGACTGACCTTGGTCCACCTGATGGACCCCCCCGCTCTGTGAATTCTCTCTGTTTTCAGCTCCAGCTTAATGATGTCATGGAACGTCGTCCTGAGGTCTCCTTCTGTTTCACCATCATGTTATGGGATACCAAAAATGTCCAGATTGTTTCGCCTCTCCCGATTTTCCAAATTGTCCATTTTGAGTCTAAACTCTTCCTCTCTTTGGTCAGCTATTCTATGTTCCATTTGGGTCTCCAGAGTGTCTATGGAGGATTGGTTGTTCTCGACTCCTTCAAGTCTCTCTTCAATATTGTCCATTCGGTGTGTGATTTTATCAATTTTCCCTCCTATGTTGGCTCCCATATTCTTGATTGCGCTCAGGAGAGCTGCAATATCTCCTTTGGTGGCAGCCAATTCAGTTCCAGAAGCTTCCATGATCGGGATATGGGAGCTCTCAATAGAAGGAGGGGACGGGGAGTAGGCGAACTTGGCTAAATTCAATCTCATGTCCATATATACATAAGCAGGTCTGCCACTGCACATTCAAATCCACTACTCTGTGGCAGGGGTAGTGGGAAGAGGTTTAATGCCTGTCAGAGTGAAGCAACGATCAACAGTGGTACACCTCTCATCCGGGTCGCCACGTCCGACCTCGGGGGTCTCGTGGCCCCTGCAACACTTCTAATAGTGAGGGATCTACAGATGCTGATTACCAAGCTTCTTGCAGTGATGTGGAGACTCGTCCTTTTCGGTTGAGCATGTCACTGGGACCTAGAGGAGGGCACATGCCCTGAATTCGGGGGCCCAAAGCTCTAGCAAGTTTTCCTGTTGTGTGCCCAAGTTGTGTCCGCTGTGATCAAAGTGAGTATTATGCTTCAATTGCCCAATGGGGTTCTATCAACCTGCAGGGGTCGGTCAGTTGCAGCAACTGAGTAGCATTTTTACAGATGAGGGCACACGCCCCAATAACAGGGGTCCAGCCTTCTGTTGGTAACTCCAATTGTGCACCTTTTTGTGCCAGCTGTGGGGTGAGAGAGCTGGATATTCTTTTGCAGCTTACGGGGCCGTATATATGATACAATCCCTTCAACCTGCGTGCGGCTTACCTTTCTGTCTGGGCGGTGGGAGGTCTACTTGGCCAGAGGAAGGTAAGGGTTCACTGTATCCCCAAAGAGGGGCTCTCCGCAGGTGCTTTGCTGCTTTTCATGGGGAGGTACATGAGCCTTTCAGCGTCAATAACCTACTATAAGCGTCCTGGCAGGTCATTCATCAATGGTTGGCTTTGTTAGCATCTGACTCAGATGCTTTCAGTATGATTCCAGAAATGCGGGGTATCACCATGTGCCCTCACGTGTCTCTAATCCTTCTTGGGGCTGAGTCTTTCCATCTCATTCCACTTCAAAGGTCTGTGCTGTCACCTACTACGTGCCCCACCTCCTTTTCTTTGGTTGTCCTGCTCCATGTTTGTTTAGGGTCACCTGTGTAGGAGTACTCCAATATTATTTTAAAAGCTCCCGAATGCACTTTTTGTCCATAGCGGGAATGGGGGCCTGTTGATCACTCCTCTAATGGGGTGCCGGCTCCGGGGCTGGGGTTTGCGTGTTTGTCCGATTCTTTGGGAGTGCAATGGGAGGGGAGGCGTAATGTTTCTCACCTCGTGCGTTGCTTCGTGTGCCCGTGTAACATTGACTTCTCACCACTAAGATAGAGCGTCCCCGTGCTGCACCTCCAAATTGCATCAGCTGCACAGCGTGATATTGGGAGTGGGATGAAAGCTCAGGGCAATCCGTTTGCTGCGGGGCTCGGTGTCCTTTTATAGTGTGCACGCTTTCACCTCACTTGCTTGTTTCGGCCCATCTTCTCCGGCAGTGCGACATCATGTAGGAAGAGGAGTGCGTGCGTAATGGTGAGCGCATGGTTCGCTCGTAATATACTGCAGGGGCCCTCGTACTACTGGGTAGAGTGTGTGTACTACGTACGGTGGACACAACTGTAAGCGCCTCTGCAGTCCTCAGAGCTATTCAAAATGCCCTTCTCCAAACCCAATGGGGTGTTCCTCGATCGGGCGAATTCTGAAGCCGCGGGTTTCCGAGCTGTGCAGGGGATGTACCCAGGTCTGCCCGAGGATCTCCAGTTGTCCGGTAAGTTTGTTGGGACCTTCCCGATGTTGCCTCGGGTCGTCGCCTCCTCAGCACTCCTCGTCTGATGAGGGCACTCGTGGCTGGGCGCGACGTCAGGGTCCTGCAGATCAGTAATCTTCCATTTGAATCGTTCTGGCCTCGGCTTCCACTGTACATCTGGGGATCAGCTTGTCTGTCACCTTCTTCGTGAGAGGCCGAGTGCAGTCGGGGAGGGGAGTACTCCTCAACGTCGTGTTTCTCGGCCAAATCTTAACCGATTTCGATCAGACTTTTCACTCCTCCGAGGGGGGCCACTCTCCCCAAAAATTTTGTCAAGTTTTCCCAGGAGTGGGGGGGGGCTCAGATTACTTGTGGGGCCAGGGCTTACGGAGCTCACACGGGAGAGGAGTTCATCCGTGCGCCCCCTGGTGTCAAGTCATCAGTGCTGTTTTGATTAGGCAGTGTTCCTTGTGGGAAAAGTCCATGGCCCTCATTACAAGTTAGGCGTTAAGGGTTTAACGGCGCCGTCAGCGCCGTTAACCCTTAACGCCTGATTCACACTTTGGCCCTCATTACGACCCTGGCGGAAATCGAAAAACGATGGCGGAAATGTAATACCGCCATCGAATACCGCTCGGTGCGATTATGACCCGTCACCGTAAAGTACGATGCCATTAGCGACACCCTAGTGAACGCCAACGCCAACTGCACCAAGTACGCGCACGCGCGCCATGCAAAACCGTAATTACCACCATGGCGCAACGGTACGCGAATGCTGACCCTAGCGGACATTTACTTAACGCCATCAAGCATGGCGGAAAGTACCATTCCGCCATGGTGAGAATTACGGCATCGTGAACCAACCGTAAATGGCCCTACTGAGTGCCTGTACACCACTCCCTGCCCACATTGCACAACTCCTCGTAGGTGCAATGAAGTTACACAATGCAACCAGTGAAATGTACAAGTCACCCATGCATGCCAACGAACAAATGAATGTAGGGGCCCCAAGTGCCTTGTGAGTGGCCATCCATATTTGGCATGGCACCATTGCCGTACTGATGCAGCACAGGCATGTGAAGGTCCAAGTACAGCAATATGAACTGAAACATGAGACAAAACAACAACAGGCCCCCATCGCTTGACACCAGTGTAAGGCAACATTCAAAGCAGTATCCTGAGGGAGACTGCACCAGCCCTGTACCCTTGCCAGTAAACAAACCAACCATCAGCATAAGCATGTACCACACAAGTTGGCAGAGTGACTGAGCAGCCAGGCTCATCTCAAGAGGGGCCAATGGGAGCTGCAGGGCACAGATGGCATGAATACAGAAGCTATTCCAATGGACATGAGCTCAGTCTCCCTCCAAGAAACGCACGCAAACACAGGCACCTGTGACCAGCCATTTTCTGATAATCACATCATTCCACCAATCCACCTGGCTGACCGGCATCTGTTACACAAAAGCTAATCCCCCGCCCCTGAGCATGACATCAATAAAACAGTCATAATGGCAGCCCCCATCCCTGACCTTACTGGGCTTCGTAGACAAACACGGCCAGTACAGTACCACGCAACTATACTCAGAAGCCGGAACCCAATGCAGATCTACTCACAATACATCGCTCCACAAATAGGAATATGCTACATTACTTGCAAAGAATAACGCTGCACGGTTGATATCAGAATCAAATTTTAATGCACATCAAATTCACCAAGCCCATACAGCTATTAGGCCATAAACTCCAAAATATTTCTCATTTCTGTGGGCTGCATCCGCAATAAATGACCAGCTTCTTCTTGTGTGACGCCCTGTTCCTTCATGGTACACAGGGGCTACATTCACGTTCAAAAAGGCAACATGGAAGCGCCTAGAACCGCAGGGCCGTCCCATTAGGTAGGCACTAGTCCAGCTGAAAGGTTGACATGTAGCTCCTAGCCACTAGTACTGCGTAAGGGCATGTGGCCCATTGGCGATCGTCCCATAAGATCGTAATGGTGCTCCACTGATTAACTCGAAGCAGCAGGTGTCGGGAGTAAAAGCCATCTGCAGGAGTGGCATACAGATGGCAGCGGCAAAAGGGGAGGAGATACCTGTCACCCAAATGAAATGAAAAAGAATAGTATGGGCATCAGAACTTCACTTGTATTACTCACTTCAATGATCACACTAAATCTACAGCCATATGCATGCTAGCCCACTCAAAAGGATTATTTCCACCCAAAAATCACTTGCGAATCATAACTATATAAATCGAGGTGAAAACACTATTACAAACGAGTGTTTGTGTGCATGCGTCTGTGAAGACAGAATCCATTAGATGGGATTAGTAACGTGCATAGACACAAGTGTTTGAAGGCGCGTCGAGACAGGGAGGGTTCAACAAGGGCAGATAGACGATGGTCCCACTATGGCAGCTCTGCATCACATAGCGCAGGGGAAGGGGATAGATTCCAAAAAGCCATGTACATGGCAAACTCTCAATTAAATCATCTGTCCATGCATCCATACATCATTCCCTCATCCCGGTATAAAAACGCCTGATTATTTACTCACATCACATTTGAAATTTCCATTGAGTCTGTGCGTAATGCAGTCTGCAAAATCCACTGTGCTCCAGCCCGGAATTCTAGTGTTGTGAAGTAACATGTATTTGGGAACGTCCTGCCTTATCGTCCACTACGCTATTGCGCATCCCATAGTATTCATATCAATCATTGCATTCTCGCCATGGCCCCTGTCCCAAGGACATTAAACAATAGAACGTTATATTTGCAGTCAGACCTGTGGGCGTCTCCTCGCCGCTAGCTGAAAACCGAAAGCGCTGTCCTTCGAATTCCTCATTTGCAACATCACGTCGAAAAGGCATCTGTGACCGCTTGAAATCACAAATTCATCCATGTAGTGCTGCAGTGTCTGAAAATGGCAACTGGCTTCACTCACAAATGGGACGCCCCGCCCGTCGGTGAACCTCGGTACAGTGCTGCATGAGGGTCCACCGTTAATCGAGTACTACATTCCACTGACCCTTCACAAGTTTGTTCGCGACTGCAAAGATAGTATGTGAAACAATGGGACCATAGCAGAATGAACATATAAACCAATATTTCACTGCCATCGGGATTAAATACATGATTGTAATAGCAAGATGCCATGCGTCACATTGCAGCGTTGTGTGCGGGACGTGCTCGCCCAAAGGGGATTGCAGCTGGCACAGGTGGAATGAATCACCACAGGTGGAGGCTATACAGCCTGAAAACACATAAATTGCACACCCAACCCCCTCCCACAACCACACCCACTCCAAAATGCTACCGGCAGGACTAGCGATGTTGGCCCTGGGGGACCTGATAGCACTGCAAGTACTACAACTTCAAGAAGAAGACGAACACTAAGTACTACAACAACCGGCCGCACAGAGGAGACGCAGGAGGAGGAGGAGGGCAAGGCAGGGCCAGCAAGGGCCACCAGCACAGCCACTACCACCACGCAGGCAGCCCGCAATCCTACGCCTCCGAGCTCATCCGTTCAACCTCACTGCTGAGCAGATCCACACCCTCTACCGTTTGGACCGGGACACCATAACCGCCATTGTGAACATGACACACGCTGACCTTGTCAGCATGATAGATAGCCCAACCGCCATCCCACCCCTACTGAAGGTGGTGTCTGTACTGCACTTCCTGGCCACAGGCACCTACCAGCACACAGTCGGACAGTTGCATGGCATTTCACAGCCACTGTTCTCACGGACACTATCGCAAGTGCTCGATGCCCTCCTGAAGCACGCAGACGACTACATCTCTTTACCACGCTCGGAGCAGGAGATTACAAACACAAAAGTGGGATTCCATGCACTGGCCGGCATACCGGGTTGCATTGGTGCCATCGACTGCACCCATGTGGAATTGGTTGTCCCACATGCCATGGAGGCCCAGTACCACAACCGGAAACAATATCATTCTCTCAATGTACAGATGGTGTGTGACTCCAACAGGATCTTTACACATTGTTGTGCCCGATTTCCTGGATCAACCCATGATTCTATGGTCTTGAGGAACTCTACAATACCACGCTACACGGAGCGACACGCAGGGAACAGATCCTGGCTACTCGGTGAGTCTCATTTCATGCATGATAATGTGGGGTATGTGATGCGGCAATGACCTGGCAGGAAGGGTGGGGGGGGTGCGTACGTAGCAATGGCATTCCACATAATTCGTTTATCGTCCACATACAGGTGATGCCGGATATCCACTGAAGAGATGGCTCCTCACACCAGTCTGGAACCCACGGGACCAGCATGAGGAGGACTACAACCATGCCCACTCACGTACCCGTGTAGTCATAGAACAGGCATTCGGCCTACTGAAGACTCGTTTCCGATGCCTCAGCAGGTCTGGCGGGGCACTCCTGTACCGCCATGTGAAGGTTGCAAAGATGGTGATGGCATGTGTCATGCTACACAACATGTGCGTACGTAGAAATGTGCCCATGCCCCCTGACGCAGAACTGCAAGCACCTGAAGATGGCCATGATGAGGGTGGGGATGTGGCAGCACCTCAAGGAGTCTGCGAGGCACAGGAGGGCCGTGACATTCATCAAAATATCATAGATGCATGCTTCTAGCACTCACGCCTGGTGGCTGATACATGGACACGGGACTCGTGGCACTGTGTGTGTCTGGTACATGCACAATATGGACTGTACGCCTATAATGGCCTCGTACACAAAGATCAATGTCCACACATCTCATTGGTTGATCGTGCATTGTTTATGGCATATGTGATATCATGTTAAACACCCTATCGACCCGCCACCCAAGTGAGCCCAACACACCCCCTCCACCCTCCTACCTCCCCCCCGAACACCAGTGTCCAAAGATGCTCATTGTCAGTGGGCAGTCGCTATTGCAAGCCCCCTCTGCGGGTATCAGGGGCACCCCTGCCTGTGGAGCGCAGGTTCCTCCCAGATCTACGTTGGGGGCTGCCCTGGACGGAACTTGCAACGGATGATGTCTCTGCCTGCTCACGTCCATGCATGTCCCTAAGGGTTTGTGAGAGCTCAGTGAGCACACGGCGCACTGCGGCAAGTTCGGCACATACGTCTTTGGACGTCGCATGCAGTTCCTCCCTCAGGCTCTCGGTGCTTCTCTCCATTTGTACTCTCAGGCTCTCGGTGCTACTCTCCATTTGGACTCTCAGGCTCTCGGTGCTACTCTCCATTTGTGCCCTTAGTGTCTCTGTACTTCTCTCCATTTCTGCCCTAAGTGTCTCAGTTGATGTTTCTATGTCTGCCTTAGTGCCCCCACATTCATCGGCATGGTCTTTGAGGAGCGTGGCCAGTTGCTGCTGTTGCACGATTAACTGGTCGAGGGACTGTTGCCTCTGCTGGGCCATGGCCATTTGCGGTGGTGTCACAGAGTGGCTGTTCGCCTCATGTTGCCCTGCCACAGGGCTTGTGGGGGATGGCCAGTCGTCGTCTTGTGGGTGCCCCTGCGTGGTATCCTCATGGTGTACGGGATGGAACAGACAGGGGGATTGGGACAGGTCATGGATGGATCTGACTTCGACATCCCCGTTTTCTGTGTCGGAGCATGCTGCCATTAATGCAGTGTCACCTATGGTGCTGCTGCCACCAGAAGCAGTGCCTACTGTGGCATCCATTGGGGGGACCTGTGGTGGTGGTGTTGTGGGCATGCTGGCTGCTGGGGTGCCTGTTGGAGTTCCCTCCTCTGTGCTGCCACTTGATTTGTGCTGCTGCCGTGTCTTGATGCGTGCAGCTGAGGTGGAGGGTCTTTGGCCGTTGGTCTTGGCCCTCTTTGCAGGTGTGCTGGTAGGGGTGTCCTGGAGCTCGTCGTTTGGATCGGACCCTGTGGTGGAGTAAAGGAGGGCGAGCGTTATTAATGGGTCTGTGGGAATTGGAATGGCAATGTATCACATGCATTGGGGTGGTACCTGAGGGTGATTTGGGTCGGGGCCTTGGAGGTGGTTTCATTTGTGTGTGGAGTGAGGGTGCAGTTGTTTGGCAGCCTGCAGTTAGGGTGTGCCTGCTGCACGTGTAGAGGGTGTTTTTAGGATTTTTAATTATTTATGTATTTGATGTGAGTTTTGAAGTGTGCTATCAGGCCTATGTATGTGGACGTTCTCCTGGACATGTGTTACTGTTGCACTATGTGGGCACGTGGTACTTCACATGATTGGACATTGTGGTTTTGGCATTGTTTTATTTGGGCCACCTACCTGATTCTTCGGATGTCTGCACTCCTTTCTCCATCCCTCCGACTCCCTCTATGCTCTCCATTCCTATGGTGGAGGCACAGATTTCTTCCCAGGGGGTCAACTTGATGGGTGATTCCGATCCTCCCCCGGTGGCTGTGGCAATGTTGCGGTTGGCAGAAAGTATGCTACGGACGCGTATCCGCAGGTCGTCCCATCGCTTTCTGCATTGCTGTGGGTTGCGGGGTGCGGTCCTCACCGCACTTACCCGCTGTGCCACCAGGGCCCATATGGCCTTCTTGTTCGCAAGTGCCGTCCTGGTCATTTGCGTGGAGAAGACGACGGCAGCATTCTCCTGGAGGGTCTCTGTGAGCACGGTGAGTTCCTCACAGGAGAAGTGGACCTGCCGCTTGCGGTCGCACGCTTTCTTTGCTACTTTTCCCATTTTTCTTGGTTTCACTAGGGTGGATGACGGGTTGGGATGTGTCTCAGGGTAGTATTTTTAATGGTTGTGTGGATTTTGTGGTTTTATAGGTGTACGGCGTGATGTTTCCCGTTCCGGGACCATGCTTTTACTTCCGTTTCCGTATATTTACGGTCACCGTACTGTCCGGTTGGCGCTCACTGCGGTGTCCGCTAAGATGGGTGGCGGTATGGCACCTAGGGCGCCGTACGGCGGCGGTGTGGGCCGTTTTGGGGTCATTTCCGCCATCGCAGACTTTGCACTTCCGCCATGGCGTGGTGCTCGTGCCCGATGGGTCGGAATGAGCCGCACTTTGCTCCATCGTGCAATGGCGGAAACGCTATTTACGCTGTGGCGGTCCGGTCAGTCACTTTCCGCCAGGGTCGTAATGAGGGCCATTGTCAGGCTAGTATTTCTCAGGTTTTTTTGTTTTTCTCCCGGAGTGCAGGTCTCAGTTCCAATGTTTGTTCTTAGCAGTTTGTCAAAAAACATTGCTGAGTGTTTCTTTGGATTCCTCAAGGAAAACGTTCAAAGCTTTATACAAATGAAAGTTCTTATGTTCTGTAAGGGGAGGGATCATTCCCTTAATATGTCTCCACCAATTTGGCTGCTTTTTTTTCTCATGATTTTATCCAAAGGGAGCCTCCAAGTTCCCCCAGTTCCTGTCCTTTGTGTGACTGATTAAAACCCTGCAGATCCCATTTTACTTGTGTGCTGTAAAGTTCCACCTATTCCAGTAGGGCTTTTCAGATCACTCTGCCCCTTTCTTTCTTAGCTCTTGGGTTGTCTCTTGGGTCTCTGCCAATGTCCAACAATCGGATTTCTAGGGCTACCATAACCTTGCTGGATAATATTTCTCTGGGGCTCTGACTGACTTGTATGTTCTGCTCTTCTTTCTCTGCCCTTGCTTTGTTCAGCTTGCCTCCCTCAAACCTGGGCAACCATGGCACTCTTACCACCTATGGGTGTGCTCCGGTAAAGTGGCATCTCAGCAAGGATGGTCCTTTCATTCCTCTCTTCGGAATTTGTCACGTCAGAGTTCACTTTCCATATCCTGCCCATCTCGGCACTTTCTTTGGTTCTCATACTGAGAGCAGAGGATTCATTCATCCCTCACTGCCTGGTCTCAGCATTCATTAGTGGGCCGCGTGTCCCACCATGGCTGCAGCATGACCATGCCACCAGGTAAGGAGGCCTTTCTCCTCCTGTCTTCCCCGCTTCGATATTGCACTTCTCGCTGCCGGCCACCCCGGCGTCTTTCTTCCGCTTCTTGGTCTCTACACACGATTGTGTGCTCCACAATGTAGCACAGCTCTGCCACTCCATGGCGTTGTCATGTCAGAGGCTCCCCCTGCATAGGATTATCCTCTCCCCATTCATGATTGGTCATGCCTTTATTCTTGCCACCATCTTCTAGGGGGCGTGTTGCTTCCCATCAGCTGTTGTGTCTCAGATAATTTGCAGCAGTAACTTGAGCCAACGTACAGAAGCAATGTCTGTATGTTTTGAGTTTGTATCGACGTACATAAGGTCATTCTCTTCTCCTCCCATATAGGCAGTTCTCATAGGGAGTTCCTGATAGGAATGGGAGTCCTTGTCTCCTTGAGGGGAGCCACTCCCAGTGAGGTCCTGATTTCCCAAACCCCTCTGGAGGATTTCGCTGAGTGGACTCACCTCCCTAGTCTCAAAGGTGGTTGTTCCTCCGTTCCTCCGTCAACCGCCCTCCACCTGGGGAGAAGTGATGAATTCCCTGATTTAATCACACTACTCTGATAGGTAACTTTTTTGTCTGCACCATTTATTTAATAGATTAAATTTGGTGCCACTTCTTCTTGCTGTTAGAAATCATTGCACTCATATATTACATGTGTGATGTGCATGCGTGTGCAGTTAAAACAATACACTTGTATTGTGATGGATATCCCCAAAGTCCCGTTAGTGCGAAACAAAACATGCATAGCCATCGTTACTGAAATGCAATACTATTAAAGCACATTAATTGGAAACAAAAACATTCATAGCCATATTTGTATTACATTTGCACATTTCATCTCTATCAAACATGTAAACCAATATCTCTAAATATAAACTAATTAGTTCTAATAAATATAATTTGCAACAACCTGTGTTTAAAAACGAAAAGAATGTGCTTACTGCACAGCAGCCCAAACGTCATCTCCAGGTTCGTCACAAGAGGAAACAGTAAGTGGAGTTGGTATATTGACTAGCCTGCAGTGCATGGCAGGCTCATCTCTATCATCCTTTTTAATGTGATGTAATTGGTTTGTGAGACAATATTCGAGCAAATACTGTTTTGCAGGTATATTACTGCACACCCAATTCCTCGGTTCAATGGGTATACATTAGTAGGATTTGATTTTCGGTAGAGCTGTTTCGGAAGGTATAATAAAACACCCTCTATCACACATAAGCACATGTGTGCTTTTTAAATGCTGAGAAAATCGAATTTGTCGGCTGTTGCTGTGAACTTCACAAGGAATACAAAGGTGAAGAACTGGACCTTTGCCCACCCCTACTAAAGGCAAATGAGAAACCAGGAAGATCCCAGAAGAAAAAAGTTCACCCAGAGACTGTAATGTGGGATTCCAACAGAATCAACAGGATAACCTTGAAAAAAAGTATTAGGGACCTTCATAAATCAGGGTTATACCGTGTTTGTCCAACCCCCAGGAGCGGGGTCCAACCAGGACTTGAGAAATTCCTGATGGACTTTTCGATGAATTTTTGTTGGGATATTTCCAACCCAAAGATGAGATCCTGGGAAATCCTCAACTATTTGAAGAGAAATGGTGAGGAAGAGGGTAGGCAAGAGAATTGAGTAACCCCTTTAGACAACCAGCAGTGTAGGAATACTCAGCCGATTCTCATTTTTTCATTTTCCTTAAGAGTTTCATAGAATTGAACTATCCCCCTTAAATGAATGAGTTCTGCACCTGAGCCTTTCATAATCCATGTTCACTTTGTGACTTAACATATCTTCTTTTAAAGAGGTTTGTTAATTGTGTATTCCATTAGGTTATGTTAGATGACACATTTGGATGACATGAACGCTCTCTGACCGACTGATTGAAACTGAACTCCCGCTGAGCTTTCAGGGCCTTTAATATGTCCAATTGGAGATGATAAATGGGACAGCACTGCCCAGGTCAGCATTGATATGAAACCTCTCCTCTACAGAGGTGGAAGCCCCAGGCAGGCTTGCAGGCGGCACGATTTACATCTAGAGGTATGCAAAGCTTCAATTCTGCCCGCAGAATCGTGTCAAGTTCGGACTACTCATCTGCACATAAAACCTTCTACAACTTGCGAATGTGAGTTACCTGGGCTATGTTTAACCACATGCATAACTTAAATCAATGTATATACATATTTTCCACCAAAACTCTGGATCTCGAAAACAGTGTATGGAGTTAATAACCTATATTTATCCGACACATTCAATATACCATGCTATCCCAATTCATAATTAGATGTATTCAGAAAATAGTATGCTTGCAAAATATGACACATATGTACTGTCACTGCAATACAGCTAATTTGGGGGATTGAGGTGTTTTAAACCAAAAAAGATAATGCAATGTTAACTCTATGTTTATGTCGGTCACATTGCAATAATCATGTAGAACATGAATGTTAGAACATGCAGTGTGAAGAAACCAGGTTTTGATCGCTTTTACAGCAGAAAATCTCATTCTTCAACAGGAAGTCCCACCTTCATAATCATGGCGGCTTTGAGTTGTGTAAAACCTGTACCTCCAAAAATCAAAAAGGCGTACACCTCTAAAAAGGAGAGCTTCATCCATTGAAAAAACATGTTGAGGCTAGCGTGCCCTTTAAGCAACAATACATACTTCATATTTGCAGAACTACTGTTCATTGTCAGGTTTTAAAGCAGGTTCTTGCCCAGTGTGTTGTGCCTTCTCTGAGGAGCTTAGCCAGTGACCAGACTTTGAACTATGTTAATTTGATCAATTATTTACTTTCTGCAGAGCTGCCTGCACTCTTCTGATGAGGACCACAGAGAATGGAAAGCCTAGGTTAAGAGTTTGCATTAACCCTGGCCATTATATTCCAAACCACGCTAAAAGGTGCTTGCTGGCTTGCGATTTCCCAGAATCCTTTCTGTGCACATTAAGAGACCTCCCTGCTTCCCAGCCTTGACTCAATGGAGAGAAGCACTTTAAAAAATGCATGCTCTTGCTGCTCTATTTAAACAATGTACAGCCATTACTTAGTCCATCATTTCTGTATTTTTTCTTTTTCTAAATGTTAACACTTTGTTTCACTTTTGTGTGGTGTTTCATTATTCATGGTATTTTAGTTGTGTTAACATTTGACTATGCAGTTGTAGACTTAAATGTAGTAAGCTCTGTGCCATCACCACCACTGTGTGGATTTCCCTTACCCATACGACGCCGTCCTCCTTCTTTTCTAGCCAGGCCAGCATTTTCCCTCATTTTTCCCCCACCTAATACGCCTCATTCACTCCAGCTATTTTGTCGCAGTGTGCCACTTTGGCCTCGTTAGTTGCCACTGATCTATAGCAAGTCATTACCCTAACAACTTCCCTTTTTGTCTCCAATGTATTTTGTTTCAGGTGTTTCTTCTCTGCATGTGTCACTTCTGCCTCCAACTGTCGCAATTGTGCCTGAATGTCTGTCTTAAACCCCCCTCTGACGTGCATGGCTTCTCCCCCCATGACTAACTAATATGCCTCCCCTAATGTGTAGTGACTATCCACTGTTCCGCCTTAACCATATAGTATTCCTTGGATCCCTAAAGGTGGCACCTAATGTTTGTGTTTTATTAGGTAAAATGCAGTACTCTCCAGCCACGTGATTGTTTGCTCCCCCTTAAACCATATGCTCAAAGGTGCCTAGTCTGAGATGCCTCTAGGAAGGAAGCCAGCCGCTTCCACCCTCCTCGCTAACGTACCAGGAACCTGGTAGAAGTCCAGCCTGGAGAGGATGCTTGGGTGTTTGAGTAGAAGGAGAAGCCCTGCTCCCGCGGATGTAGATAGCGCCATATGTCTAAGTCCCACGGCCTCAAAAAATGTGTGTAGCTAAGTGTCCTGCGTGTTGGCCTGTCCAGCTCAGGCATGATTGTATAATTAAAATCTCCATTCACTATGGTTACTTCTCTGCCATGATTGGTCAGTAGTACGTAAACCAGTTCAGATGTCTCTGCCTGCAGTGTTTGCGGGACATAGACATTAATTATGCAGAGTGTTTCCCCCCACAGCATACCGATAAGTACTATATATCTGCGATACAGGTTTCTTTCTATGTGCAATATTTCTAGCGTCAACCCCTTTGGTACTAGGATTGCCACCCCTCTTGATCATCTCGAGTAGCCTGCATGCTCCACCACTGAGTATGTTGCCATCTCAAGAAAGGTGCAGACCATTCTTAGCATGTGTGTATCCTGCAGTAGTACAACGTCGGCTCTATGTCCGGTGAGAAATTTAGTGGCCAAACCCATCTTAATCTTATCTAAGAGCCCATTAACATTCCATGTCACACATTGCAATGTTTGTTAGCCTCTATCAGCCTTTTCGCCCATTTGTTTGTGCCATTCCTCTTGTTGAACCCGAGCTCTGAGTGGGATCCCATCCCCATTCCAATGGACGTACTATACACACCAACAGCTTAAGCAACCCCAACTGTTTTACCTTCTCCCCACTCTTCCCTCAATTAGAAGCATCTGTTGCCCCAAACCAGTGTTAACAACCTCAACCACCGAAGGGTGCGTGGTCAGGGGTGTGGGCCAGCTAAAGTCATCCACTCTGCACCGGCTGCTCAGAGCTCCTGTGCTCCCATCTTCTGCTTGCTCATTTTCCATGTTGCATGCCGTCATAGGTCAACTGTTCATATCGTTCATCGCCACCCTGTGCCTCTCTTTGTCTTCCCTTCTGTCTACCACTTCCGATAGTGTCCAGCCAGTCCCATGCCTCTGCAGGTTTTGAGAAGAACTTCACACCCTTGGGCTCCCCCTCCCAAAGAGGGGCTGGGACCAACATTGCATACATATATTCCTAATCCTGTAAGCAGTATTCCACCATTTCAAATGACTGCCTGGCTCTCTGCACCTCTCTTGTAAAGTCGGGGTAAAATGCCTCTCGCACCCCGTCAACCTTTAATGCTCCTTCGTTTCTCGCTGTCTGCAAGATGACATCTCAATCTCTGTAGTTTAATCATTTGTTGATGACTGGCCTGGGCTGGGCTCCTGGGATCGCACCCCTACTTGGGCTCTTTCCACTGAGAACAATTGCAAGAGACCACTGGGCCTCATCCATTCTTTGAGCCACCCCTCCAGGTACAGCTACATTGAGAGTCCCTCCACTTTTTCTGGAGACCCAGGATCTGTATGTTGTTTCTGAGGCCAAGCGCCTCTGCCTCTTCCAGCCTGTCTTCCAATGGTTTGGTTATCTTCTTCTGATCTGCAATGTCTTTTTTCATAGTGAGCCGTCTGTCGTCCGTCTTCCATCTCTGATATCCTTGCTTCCGCCTCTCCCATTCTCGCTGACACATTATGTAGGTCTTTTTGCAGGAATCCCAACTTCTGCCCTTATTGCATCCCTTTTTCCCACCAGGGATGTTTTAGATTACCTTATGGCAAAGAGGAGCTCGATCAGGGACGGCACCTGATGACCCTCCGCTTCTTCAGTGTCTTTTATAGTGCCAGCCCCTTTTCTGGGTGTCCTCGGGGAGCTGTGAAAGAGTGCATTTTGGCTAAGTCTGTTGGCTTTTTGGGCTTCTCCTTCGCCATACTCCGCTGTAATTTAGCATGTACCAGCTTTTTACCCACCTTCAGTCGAGGGAATGTGTCCTCTTGCCCAATAAGGTCAACCTTAATGCAGTGATTAAACCTCTGTGTCTCATGTGCTCGGGCTCGCACACAATATTTACTAACCCTCAACATTACTCTGCAAATCCAGGGCTCGGCTCCCCCTGCTTTACCACGCACTAATGGACCGGACCACTCCTTTTCCTTCCCCCGCAGTGGCAACACCGCCTGCCTGGTGTTGTCTACTCTGGGTATGCCTCCCCCTGCTGGTCTCTCCTCAACTCTTCACCGTCAGTGTCTACTGCGTGCCGCACTGCCTCCTCGAACTACAGTTACACTGTACTCTTGGGCTTGCGCTGAGGCCATGGGAAGATCTGTGTCCCTCAACAGTGTGAAACCGTTGCAGCAGCCACCGCTCATTACGCCATACAACTGTGTGCCGCCACTCCGGTGATAGACTGTGTGACCGTGCCATCTTGCCTGTCACTCCGGGATGTCTGGTCGGTGGGCCGTTTTCCTCCTCGCCCATTGCGGCTGCATACTTGCCCTCTTGTCCGCTTATCACCGTAGGTTTAGGATCCCTGTCGGTGTATGAGAATTTTGGAAGCCTGAACTTTGGAGGCTGTTATGACCCCGCTACAATGCAGCAGGAGCGGAGTGAGATGGATCCACGCCTACTTCATTTCGCTGTGCAATATAGCCCCATGCAGTAGAAGTTGTAAATGTGTTCATCTATGAGGTGCCTGCAGGGCAGATGTCTGGTGGGATTTATAAAGCCACAGTATACTGTCTCTCCAGTAGTCTTAAATGTGGTAAGGTCTGTGGTCTCTGAGTGATGGATGTCTGGTGGGATAGCTGAAGCCACAACATACGTTCTTTCCAGTAGCGGTCATAAACGTGGTAAGCTCTGTGGTCCCTGTGGGACAGATGTCTGGTGGGTTTTCTGAGGCCACAGCATACTTTATCTCTAAGCTTTTTGGTCTATGTGGGACAGATGTCTGGTGGGATTGCTGAAGCCACAGCATACATTCTCTCCACTCAGACTACACTGATAGTTAATGGATACACTTTCATAGCCTGGGCTTAATGCTCACTGTTAGATGTATCTGCTGAAAATGTAATTACTGGGTAACATATTGTATTTCTTACCAAAATATAATTCGTCCTATAATTACAGATTTGCGGTGTGAAATGATTGAATAGTCTGTATTTTCGAATGGTAGTCGGGACATTTCAATCAAAACATGGGAAGTGGGGGCAAAGGGGCTTTATGAGTGAAACATGCCTTTGCTTTACAGCAGTGTTCTTTCTGCAGACTTGGCAGGAATATCACAGACTTAAAGATGGGTGAGTTTGCCCTAAATTCACCACTTCAAACCACAATTGTACATTCTTTTTTGGCACTACATAGTGTGACAAGTTGATGGTTAACCCTCAGAAAATGCAGAACACTCTTGATGTAGGGTTTTGACAACATCACAATAATACCCAGTATCACAGGGTGTAATGGGTGGTAACGGCCCGGGGCCTGGGGTAATGAGCTACTGGAGTTTTATTTTACTCTATCTTCTTTGCCCATGTATACTAGCCCCACCCAGTTGATACTCTGAAACACCAATGCTCACTGCTCCCGATGTGTTAAGGCAGGAATCAGTGCACCAGTTCTCATGCCAAATCAGTGTGACCTCAGTGGCAGTTCTGGGAATAATACTGTGATGTTTCTAGAGCCCCCAAAGTAGTCTTGGGTCCTCTTCTGGAACCAGTCATTTCTTCAGTATTTAAAAACACTGCTTCAACTTTGGACATTTTAAACTGGGTAATAATACCAAAACAGTCTTCTTTCTTCAAAAGGAATGTTCTCTTGTATTTCTCAAAATAACATATACAAAATCTTGCTCCACCAGAGGTGACTTAGCCGCTGGTTGGCTTTCTTGTCGGCTGCAGGTAGCAGATGACGTCATAGGTGTTAGTAGTATGTGGGCTGAAGCTCCAGGCTGCATTGCAGTAATGTACACATGGTCTCCTATTGTGAGTTAGCTCAGTTGGGGTTCTAGGTGCCTGGTTGATGTTTGACCCATCTCCCTCTTTTGGAAACCTGAGCCTACTGCCTACTCCAGTCTTACTATCCTCCTTCTAGTGCCTGATGCTCACTCATACCTGCGGTTCACACCCTGATATGGCATTTATAACACTGGGCCTTGCCAATAGCTTTTTTGCTAACTGATCTCTCATCTCCCTGATGTCTCGCCACATTATGGTTCTTGCTCCCATGTCCACCAGACGACAGACTGACTAGTGCTGTCAATGTCTGACGGCTCACCGGCAGCATTCATGTTCCCGTTGCCCTCGTCAAAGACAATGGTTATTTTAGCATTTGCATGTTTTCTACAAAGAGTTGGGAGGAGACGTGTGATTAAGCGGGGGTTGGGGGATCAGAACGCTTACCTAAATATTAAGCTTCTAAATCATGAAATCCTTGTATATATATATATTAATGGGGAAAACTTTGCACACGCCTACAGCCCAAACCGCTGGACGGATTTACACCATATTTGGGGCAGGAGCGGGGGCTTGGATCGAAAGCGTGCTTTTGTAAATTTGGTGTAAATCCGACCAGTATTTTTTTTTTTTAAATGACCAAAATGTAAGGCAAAAAAATTTGTGATATCTCTGTTCGCTCAGCGGAAGGACTTCCCTCTTCGCTCTGCGGACAGCGCCCCGATTGGCCAAGTGGCTTGTGTGATGTTCGCGGACATGCAACGTGTTCGCTGATTGGACGGCGTGGTGCGTGAAGCGCGTCAGATTTTTTGTGGCGCCCGCCATCTTGCATTCGCCGACGACCGCGGACAGCGCGGTGAAACTTGGATTAAAAATTGTATTTAGTGGAGTGTGTTGGTGTGTAAGAGTGTTTGGGGGAGGGTGGGGGAGTATGAGATAGGTTCAATGTTCTGTTTTTTTATGTGCTATACGCTTTTGTTGTGTTTGATTTGTCAGCGGACAACACGGCTGTTCTGAAATTTTCTATATAAACTAAATGGTGGGGTGTTCTGAGGACGGACTATGTGTCCGTTTTGTTCGCAAGCAAGCTAAAATTGAGCTAAGAACACTTGCGGTGTCCTTAAATGTTCGTACATAAACACAATGGTGGTGTCCTGAGGACGCTGTCCGTATTGTACTCTGGAAAGTTGAATGTGTTCTAAGAACACTCGCAGTGTCCTGAAATGTTTGCAATTAAACAAAATGGGGGTGTTCTGAGAACGCTGTTCGTATTGTTCGTTGTCCGGTTGAAAGTGTTCTAAGAACCCTCCTTATGTCCGCTGACATTACAATTTCCTCTGGGCCTTACCCGACTTTTTGTCCACTAAACAAACGATAAATCAGGCTGCTGTGCGCCGACATTATTTGATAATCCTATCACTTGCCCCATCGACCTGGCTGACCTGCTTTTGTGACACTAAATCATATCTCCTGCCCCTAAGCCTGACATTATCAAAGCATTCATATTCCCCGTCTCTCTCCGTGACCTTACAGGGTGCGTAGCCAAACGCGCCCAGTCGTCTCCAGTCCTACGCGACTTTACACAGAACCCGGAAAACAACACATATCATCTCACAACACACCACGCCACAATTCTGAATATGAAACTGTGATTTAAAAGCAAACAGCAACATTGTACATTTCGTAAAGTACATTTATTTGAAATCAAATGTTTAGAGAATATTCAGCGATTTGCATTTGTCTTTGCTGTGGATCTGCAAAAGTTCATCTTGAGTCACGCGCTGTTCCTTTGCGCTACACAGGGTGTTGGTCTATGATAAAAGAAGCACTATGGTCGTACTGATAATCGGAAGGCTGTTCCAACAACGAGGCATTATGGATTATAAAATACTAGTATATTAAAAATGACAGTACACGTTTAAGAAGCGACAACAGAACAACCTAATCATTGTGGGGTTTATTTAAATACTACTGCATTTGCATGTGAATGTATGCAAATGGATGTAATGAGTTTGCATCTGTGCATTCACGACTTTCATTACAAAAAAGGGGTGAACTCAATGAGAGGCTATAACAACCATGCCCTCGGCAATCACCCATCATGCACCTGGTGAATTATGCAAATTAGGTTATGACGTCATTTAGCTACTTCTAGCTACTTTTATGACGGCCAATAGCTACTTTTCTTACTAAGGAGTTGCCAACACTGCTCCTACGCGACTTCATACAGAATCCGGAAAACAACACAGATCATCTCACAACACAGCACGCCACAATTTCGGAATATGAAACTGTGATTTAAAAGCAAACAGCAAGATTGTACATTTCGTAAAGTACATTTATTTGACATCAAATGTTTAGAGAATATTCAGCGATTTGCATTTGTCTTTGCTGTCGATCCGCAAAAGTTAATCTTGAGTCACGCGCTGTTCCTTTGCGCTACACAGGGTGTTGGTTTATGATAAAAGAAGGACTGTGGTCGCACTGATAATCGGAAGGCTGTTCCAACAACGAGGCATTAGACCACCATAACGGTTGGTATGTTGCTTCTAGCCGCTAGTACCGCGTAAGGGCATATGGGTCCTTGGCGGTTGTCGCATAAAATGGTGAGGGTCATGAAGTTGTTTACTAGGAGCTGCACCTGGCAGTTAAAAAATCCGTCAGCCGGGGTCTGAAAATCGTGGCATTGACAGTAGGGAAGGATGTACCAGTTTTAAAAACATAAATTAGTCTCACCAGCCGATCTTCATTAAAAATATTAATTTTATTTATTAGGGCGTGAAACTATTTGCTAGCGAGGATAGTGCAACGGAGTATGTTAACTTATTCCCACTAACCCACCCTCTCTCCTCTGCCTTTTTCAGAGCCGTCTGAGCGCCAGGGGACCACTTTGGCGGTGATAGTGCACGGTACAAAACAATATGCCACATTGAACGAACAAGTAAAACATAACTGGGCTTTAAGGCCACGCTATTGTTATTATATTCCGGTATAAAATAATCTTAAGGGTTACTTACATTATATTGGCATTTTCCATTTTCTACGTGTAATGCAGTCCCTAAATACTACTCTGTCTGTGCCAACGATCTTTCTCATAGTGATATAATATATAAACGGTTTTGTTTCAGAAATGTCATCCTTATCGTCTCTTACGTTACTGCTCCCCTACTTCAAAAGAAGTCTTTTGGCACGATCCCTGTCTGTCAAGGTAAAAAAACAATAGAACCTTATAGTGCGAGTCGTGGGCCACTCCGGCCCGCGACCAAAAAATGAAAGCAGCTGACCTTCACTGTGAACGAACATAAATTCTTACTTTGCAACATTCTGTGTAAAGCCATCCCTGAGAAGTTACTTTTTACACTCCATCTTTGTATATTGTCTGCGTTCTAATGAAAAAAGTTTGTTAAAGCGAGGTTATGGTTAAGTTGCGCAATTAAAAACCTATGAAATTCAGTGAAAAAACGTTGTTAAAGGGACGTTATGGTTAAGTTGCGCTACTAAAAACCTATGAAATTCAGTGAAATAACTTTGTTAAAGGGACGTTATGGTTCCAAGTAAAACCGAAAACCCCCTGAAATTCGCCACTTATGGTAAGCTAAGCAACCATAACTCGCGCCACCACCGTGCACTGCTAAGACTAACACCTAGGACATCAAAGATGACATCACAAATGTCATTGTTGACATCACTGATTACATCACATGAGTATTTACTTTTCATGAAATTTCTGAACAAGGGATTCTTAATATAATGTTGAGAAAAAAGTGTCAAGGAACATTGCAATAAATATCATAAGCTAATTAGTGCAAATAAATAATGCATTGATATAAATAGCATTCTATTATGAGGTTCTATCAAGTATGCTAAGCTACTCATGCATAAACATAGCATTGTGTGCAGCATACATGATGGTTTAATATTCATAATGTTGATATGTTGAATAATGAAATGATAAATGTTTTCTTATTAGAGTTTTGTCTACTGTGAAATATGTAATAGCTAATAAAATCCATGTATTACATAATTGCATTACTACAGACAAAACACAAAGAGACAAGAAAGTGAAGTAAGCAAAAAAGCAGAAGTAGTAGCAGAAACAATTCATAACCTAACTGATTATTTTCATGCAAATAAAGTATTGCTCTGTTTCAAAGCTGCTATTTACCCTATGTATATGTATCACATGATGTGACTGAACCCTAAGGAAAGTAGTGTGAGTACAATGTATACAAATATGAGCATATACAGGGAAAGTACAGCCATAAAAAAACAACAGAACTATCAGAAAGTGCTGATAAGGCTATTGATTATCTTCATGCACAGAAAGGATTGCTGTCTTTCAAGCTTGTGTCTTCCCCTATGTATATGTTTCATATGATGTGACTGGACTCTAAGGGAATTACTGTAAGAACCTACTTGAAGGATAAGCCTACAAATATAGTATGTTTACAATTTTTAGTTCCTGACTGTTACTGAAGAAAACCATGTGGCCTAGATATGTCAGTAAAGGAAAAAAGAGGGAGCCAGACATGTGATGTTATCAGTGATGTCATCAATGCCATTTGTGATGTCATCTTTGATGTCCTGGGTGTTAGTCTTAGCAGTGCACGGTGGTGGCGCGAGTTATGGTTGCTTAGCTTACCATAACTGGCGAATTTCATGGGTTTTTCGGTTTTACTTGGAACCATAACGTCCCTTTAACAAAGTATTTTCACTGAATATATATATATATATATATATATATATATATATATATATATATATATATAGTGAACCCTGTCCACTGTCCAGAAGTCCAGGGAAGGTGGAAGGCACTCCGGAAAGCAGTCTTGCATGCAGTAGTCACAGCAAAACACTGAATCAGGAAACCATAGTATGTCAGCCAAAAATGAATACTTTAATGAATCCATTGTCCAGGACAGGAGAAACAAACACGAAAAACGACGTGTTTCGCGGTAACAAACTGCTTGTTCACGTTTAGGAACATATATATATATATATATATATATATATGTATATATATATATATATTTATTTGTATTTTTTATTGTGCATTTAGTTTATTTTCCAATCAACGAAAAAACTTTTTGAACATTTAAATGAAAAGAAGAAAAAGATTCACATTTTATATATCTAAAACATAAATGCCGGTCTGATAGCACAGCGAGTAGAGTGCTTGCTTTGACATCCATGCAGAGCCAACTGACGCAGGTTCAAATCCCGGCAGGGCCACACCCAGCCTTTCATCCTTCTGAGGTCAATAAATGAGCACCACACACCATGGGTATAAATAAGCAGCTCTCAGATACCTGAGGGTTTGTAGCGCTATATAAATGCTAAATTATAATTATTATACATAATAAAATAAAAAAATGCATGTACAGTACACATTCGAAGCATTACACACAATTACCCAGTTCATAACCTGCTTCCATATATGAACAGCTGCAGCATTCATAGCTATACATCTGTCCCCTATCAAGGCAGCCCAACATTGTTCTGCTCTTATATTGTCAATAGATCTCACAAAACCTCCATATCCTCTAACATATAAAGGCATCAATACTGTACAAGAGGTAAGAATGGGTGAGCGTGTCTCAACTTCGTAAAAACAGTGCCTGCAGATTTCGTCTTGCACAACAGTTTTTTTCCACTTGCTCAAAAACTCTTTTGTACCCAGAATATTAAAACGGAGTTACATTGTGAATCGTCTAAGGCCTGGATTGGACCTTATATAACAATGTTGGTTTTCATGAAAGCAGTGGTGCTGTTAACATTGAGCTCTGTTTTTTAAATTGTGTGCATGGTTGTGCTTTATACTGCCTTTGAGTGTGGTTTATGTGTGATTTCATGTGGTTTTCTGCATCATAATGATCCGAAATAAACAACTTGACAAGTGCTGTATTATTCTCTGCCGGTTACTGGCGCTATACCTCCCTCCCACCTTCCTCCTCTCCTTCCTAGTTCCACTCCACTCCTCCACATGGGGGTCTCCCTGCTCAAGGTTGGCCTGGGACATAAAATTGTTTCGGGCACCAATCAAAACATGGGACACAGTTGAAAATCGCAATTCATTCCTTTTGTGACAGAATGTTTGAGTAGTATCCAAGGGCGAGGTTTTTCATAAAATGTGATGCAAATTGTGCATTTGTAAGAATATTTATTTAGTAAAACTGGTCAAATGAAATCTACTAGCTCCATGGTGAAGTAACCTATTAAACTGGCCCACTAGGGCCAAATAAGTGGCCCCCTTTGACCAACAAAGCTGGCCCACACCAGCGTTTTGTGTTTTTGGTTCGGGAATTGCTCTATTGACCTACAGGCCAGTGCGAGCCTGCCTACAGCCCGCCTACAGTCCCACGTCTCTAACTTCCTCTCTTGTGATTGTTGAACTCCGCTGGTCACTCTTAACACATTCATCTCCTCCAGACTCTTTTCTCATTTCCTCCAGCTTAATTTCTAACGCAACATCCTGGATGTTTGCATCCTCCAAACAATTGTTTTCTCTCCCTCTACCCCCTTCTGCACCTTTAACTCCTTGTCCACCATTTTCCCACCCAACATCGCCTGCTCCTTCTGCATCCTCTTTGCATTATGTGCCTTTCACTTCTTCATCCCATCCTCGTCCTACACCTTCAACTCTCTGTAGTCCTTCTCCTGTCTTTCTCTCCTGCTGACTGCTCGGCTAATCCGAATGCGGTTCCTTTGCTCTATGTCATGGGTGTTTTACAGCCCTTCTCCCTAGTTGGGTTTCCCCTTTTTTTTTTGTTTAATACACATATAACCACACAGTTTCCCCTTGATGCTCAGATATTGTACACCATGTTCTGTCTAGCTTCAAAATTGGTGAAGTGTTGTGGCTCCGCTATCCCAGGATTTTTCAGGTGTATCTGGTCGCCCATGTTTCTGTGGCAGACCAAGCCTTCAACAGAGGATCTCCCATCTTGGTTTATTTACTGCTGAGCATACCTACTGGTGCGCACACAAAGAAGTCTTTGTCGGGAGCAAACTTGACTTGCATGTCTCCCACACCGCTCTGCTCTATTTATGCGCTGTCACTCGTACCTCTCTGGTAAACCTAAGTGCGGCCGGATGATAATCACTGTGGGCCCACAAACACTCGGTCGGCCGATTCCCTAGTTTCAGCCTGTTTGGTTTTCTTAAAAGGACATTCGCCGGGTTAGTCCTAATGTGGTGGTGTCTTGATGTGGGTCCCAAGTGCTGTGGGGCAGACCAGAGATCCTGTACATGCACCTAGAGATGATATTCTGTAATTATAACAAATAAAAAGTAGAGAACATTTACAACGAAAGAATATCATTTTTAAAAGAAATATATATGTATAAATGGGGTGGGGTAAGGGGTTAAAACGGCCAGGGGAGGGGGTTGGTGTGGGGTTAAAAGCATGGGGAAATGAGGGGCTTGGGTGGACCCACCAAATGAAAATAAAAGAAAAATGGATATTCTTGTGTTATTAAAGATTCGTTGTAAATTCATTCTCTGTAATTTCATGTGTTAAAATAACATAGAACCACAGAGCCACCTAAATCTGTAGGAGATGGTTGGTCACGGCCACATGGGCCACCCACACACACACCAGATAGGGCCCATTGCCACATCCATTCATTCTTCGTCTTTTTTCACACCTGTCTTCAGTGCATGAAATCTCACCATTTTAGAATCACAAGCATTTCTGTCCCTGTATTTAAGGTTGTACTACATCTGGTATGTTTACCCTTTACTTGGAAAAGGTCACGCATGCATTTTGTATACATAAACCACTGTGATGAGTCCCAACCATTGGAAACACCAAAGTTTTTCTTCTCTTTCCACTGTAATGCTATTCAGCCCATGAACTGTTTGGGATTTGAAAAATGTCACTGGAGAAGGTGTCATTTTCTTTTCACCTGTGCTGTAGAACCCATATCTTTGACCATGAAGTAACCAGGTATGATCTGAGAGAGAGCAGGTGTAGATCATACCAATCAAAGCCGCCCCCCTGTAGGAGACAGGAATTCTGTGAGAACCTGTGAGATCAGAGGAATGTCCAAAATGTGTGTGATGAGGAGAAAAGAAGAGGCACCATTCCCATCATGGACGAAGTCGAGATGAGAGTATAGAGAAAACCGGCTCCGTCACCGACCACTGCAGGGACAGCTTCCCAAGCTAAAGTTGACTTTGACAAAAATCAGGAAACCGCCATAAAGAGTAGATGAGAGAAACCTGTTTCCATTGGAAGGTATGGGTAAGTGAGCAGCAGTGTAGACAGACAACCAGGCAACAAACATGAAGTAGTAATGTTAAGTTCAAGCAAAACAGATTTGCAAGATCACATTGGCAGGAACTGTCAACCGCAGTAAACAAAGACAGCATTTGATCAGCGAAAGTCTGTTTGACGGAAAAGTGAGTGCTAAATTCCACGGCACACTACATGGCACGTTGAGACCTGAAATATTGCATGTTGGACTAGTGGATCTGAAAACCCACAATAAAGTGTGAGAAGATCCGACTACTACCAGAAAGACTACCTGAACAACTGCACAATATGACAACAACGACATGAGCCAGAAACATCCTGACCCAATCCGGTGTCAATTCCATGATAAAAAGAATTGTAATCACTACTTCTGAGCCTGTCATCGCTATACATTGTTTTTCTGTCCCAGCAGATTAGTAGTTGTGCAGGAGCAGGAGCCTTGGATTTGTGCATTTTCATTCTTGAGTGGTATGTGAAGTGACATGTCCGACCCCAGATAGATGTAATAATGAAGTGAATATTGGGTTTTCAATTGCTGGAGAGGGTACACTCCTGTTTGGGGCTTTCCGTCACTTTTCAAAATGTTTTGTAGATTGTTCTGTCAACTTTGTTGAAGTACTGTACAGCAATAAGCGATTTTTCAGTTTGTACACAAACACAGCAACATGTATAGGTAATTCTCATTTCTGTGCTCAGACTGAAGCTGGCATTCCCTTCCTGTTCATGTTTTTTTTTTGTTCTTTTGGTGAAGTCTCCTTTTAGAATGATAATGAAATTGTTATAAATGAGAACCCAGTGTACCAGCAGGCGTTTCCATGGAATGGTAATTTGATGATTTGCACATTTCCGCTGTCTCAATTGAATACTCCTGTGGGAAATAAAAATAGGTTTTCAATTGAGTGATGTTGGAAAGGTGACTGGATCTTGCTTTTCGCTCTGTGGTGTTTGTGATTCTGTTCCACAAGAAAACATTTCATAGGGTGTTTTAAATTCGCCCAGGCAAATATACCTGGTCCAATTCGGAATCTCCTGAATATTGGCTGATTGGATTTTCAACAAAGATGATTCAGGGTTGAGGCAAAGACATGAAAGTGACTTCCGGTTAAAAAGGGATCAATGTTCCATGTACGATTGGAATTAGGGTCAGTCTGTTTATCGTCCTCGCTGTCATCCAGCTGCCCTGCATCTGCCTTGCATTCCCCTCATGCACCTCCTGCTCCACATAGCCCTCCTCATTTTACCCCACCCTTTTCCCCTCCATCCATGCCTCACTATGTTTCACCCTCTGAAGGCCTTCGCCTGCCTCCTCATGCCCCCTCCTGCTGCCTCTGTGCCTCCTCTTGATCTTCCTATGCTTCCCCTTCATCTCCTCCTTTTTTGTCCTGCATCTTCTGGCTCCATTACCACCTCCCCCAATGTCACTTGCTATGTCCCCTAATGACTGAATGCTACTGTTCTGCACCACCATCATTTCTAACCCCTCCTCTCAAAGTCCCGGTCAATCTTTTTGCAGCCCACCACCCCACCCCCGACCTATTATCCTTTAAGGCATCCACATGTATGGTCTGTTAAACTCAACAGGCTGTGCATCAGTTGCACCAAAAACCACTAACTCTTTATACCAAAGGTATGCTCCCATTGTAATTATTCATAGTAACGTTTGTGGGGGGCACTAATGGAAATGTCTTTGCAAGTGTTCCTACAAAGGAGCTGATTTTGCTCCATTTCGTAATTTGTTCGAGGAGGAGCTGTTACATGTCGACAAACATGTACGTGGATCCATGCCACCATGTTTTGGTCATTTGCACTGTAGAGTGCAAATGTGCAGGGCAAAAGGCAGTGAACTCACTTGTATGCCACCTTTTCCCCTGCACATTTGAACTCTGCCAGGCAGCATTTACAATTACAATTAAATGCTGCCTACTATGCTCCCATGGCAGGCAGCATTTAATTGAAATCATGAACGCTGCCTGCCATTTGCGCATGGTAGGCAGAATGTGCAATGGATCCCTATGGAGTCTGTCTGCTTTATGCTGGCATTTAAAGCCAGAGGGCTTCATAGAGAAAGCCAGCATTTGCACTTGCATGAACATGTATGCAACTGCAAATGCTCGCCCATTGGTATCACGGAGAGGAAGGCAGGCGGCCGAAACACAAGTTGCGTTCGGCCCCTCCTCTTCACCATGCAAATGAATGTAAACACTTTTACACCTCTCATTCATGTTGTGCCAATAATTAGAATTAATTCCACAGTGTTTCAACGTGGATTAAGGCAAAGGATTTTTTAAAAATCACAATGGTGGTATTATGGTTCCATGTCGTAAAATCGCGGCAAAAATGGCAGTGAATACAAAATCTTGCGGCAAAAATGCTGTGGTTTTGATGTCACAATCATGTAAACGATGCGGGGGACACCCCTGCAATCCCCAGACCCATTATACCATTTAAGGGGAACGGGGAACACCCCCGCAACCCCGGCTCCCCTTAAATGGTATAATGGGGTACACCTTTACCGGGTGAAACCACAGCATTTTTGCCGCAATTTGTTTTTACTGGCGACATTTTTGCCGCGATATTATTACCTGATACCGGTATCACACTTCTTTTTCACAAGGGCTTCCAGCAAGAGGTTTCTTTTATTCGTTGTTTTCATTTGAATGGGGGATGTTAAATTCAGGGATTTCGCCAAAAGTCAGGATTGCCAGATAGGCTTTCACAAAGGGTTTTCTTTTGCCAAAGAGGTTCCTTTATCCATTGCTTTTGTTTTTGGCATAGAAGGAGGAAAGGCAAAGAATACAATAAAATCACAAGTGGTTTCACACATGTTTCTGAAAAGGGGAGTCAGACTTTAAGGAACTTAACGAAATCAGCAGAGCACACAATAAAATGTGTCAAACAGGCAATGCAATTTGACAAATGCGCACAATCCATGCTGTCAGCGGCTGCAGCATGTGGGCTTCTGCTCTCTCCTAGTGTGGGTCAGTCCTAGTCTTCCCTCCAACAGCAAACACAACCCAGAGAGAACCCGAAAGCGAGCTGGACCTTCCAAAAGGACAGCAAACCTTCCTGCAGATTCCAGGGCTCAGACTGGCCCACGAAATATGAATGCGCATGCCGAATACATTAGGGGGTTTGAGCGCCATCTTAGTCTGCCGATCGATCTACTGAGGTTCGGCTCAGCCGGCAAGTCCTGGACATTTGCTCAAACTTAGTTTCAAATATACAGACCTTAACTACCACCCCAATTGGCAAAGTCATATGGAATAGCTTTGTATAGTGCATGCCCACCGACAAGACTGCAGGCATGGATGTGCATACAGATGGCCTGCATGTAGGCCAACACAAACACATGCACAAAATGCATCTACTGTACTCATATGCCAGGGACAGCCATCATAACTGCATGGACTCTCTTCTGCGGGAAGTCATTGCCATACCCTGCTCCATGTACTTCAGTCACATGGTAGATACTGCTATCCTATAATGAGCTACACCCACCTCATTTTAGGCTTTGCTACAATTCCCCCAAGCATTTCCACCACATGCCAGATATTGCCACCCTGGGTCTGGGTTCCCCCAGTTTAGGTCCGATATTGGCATTATGTGCCCATGTGCTCCTCTCATATAGCAGGTATGCCCAATACATGTACAGATAATCCTTCTTTATGCTGGGCAGTGCCATCACAGAGCCATGTTTCTGGCATCAAATGCATATTTGCTCCTACATATCAACATAGCAAATATCATAAGTCAGTACTCCGACCATGTATAAGGTGTTGTCTTTAAGTGTCATAGTGTGTGTGCGACATGCCAGTTATTGGCATTACATGCTCTTGCACCCCTGCCACATGCCTGGTGGTGCTACCACATCCAGGCACTCTCACCACATGCAAGGTATTTGATCATATGCTAAGGTCCTTCCCATGCATGGCAGTTATTCCCAATTTACAGCTCACATGCTAGGCATTAAGGTCCTATGTCTAAAGCTCTCACCACATGCCAGGCATTGCCATTATTTAGACAGTTGCTGCTATCACATATACATTTCCCCCAGCAGATTCCCATGTACTCCTAACATATGACAGACATTGCAATCAAATTCACTATTGCTCCTTCCACATACCATGTGTTATCATTATGTTCTCAGCTAATCTCTACCCATTCTAGTTTAGGCTGTCTTATGCCCAAATACGAAATTTATATTCTAGATGTTTGCACCATATCTCTAGTTTCTGTTTGAAGTTTGAGCAATGATATAAGTAACGCAATAGTAACTTGTGTTTAAAGAAGCATATTTATTCTGCGTCAATTCAGGGAAAGGGTTCGAACAAACACCGATAGAAACTAGGAAATTATCTACAAATGATAAGGACGTTCCTAATAAAACAGTGTTAGGGATGGGACAACACAAAATGGGATCTCAAATGGTCTATCTAACACCTAGAATGGGGATTTTCCAAAATCATAGTGTTGGCAATCTAGTCTTAAAGAGTCCCTGTTCCTCCAAGGTTATCTTATCCTACAAATGAATGTCTAAAGAAGTAACCTCGAGAAAAATTTAAAACCTAGTCTTAAGAGGTCCTTAGCCTCCTGGCTAATCCTGAGGTGAATGTTCCAAGACTTGGCCAGGCAAAGACTTCACAAATCTTTTTAGCTCCCTGGAAGGGGGCGCTGGCCAATCAGGATGCTCGGAATGCGGCCTTTATTGTATGATACAAGCCCATGTTCCGAGAAGCCTGGGTGATGCTGGCCAGCACCCGTTCCCTTCCCCTCCCTTTCCCCTGGCCTCTTAGCACCCCTTTAGTTACCTACACAGGTGAAAAGAGTGTGTTTTAAAAAATAAAAAAATGAAAGTACACCTTTTCTGGGCGGCCCGGCGCTGCATCGTGGTTCACAGAGTACGTTTTCAATGTTGATGATGTCAAAGTCATAAACATTGAAAACGGACTCTGTGACCCACGATGCAGGGCCGAGCCGTGCAGAAAAGTTGTTTCTTAAAAAAAAAAAACATTAACATCCGTATAGCTCACTACACGTTTACTAATAGTGATATTACCATCTGTGCAGGTCCGCCCTGTCAGTAATGGCATCAATGCCTTCTTTAAAGGACACTTGCTGCGCTTGGCCACTAAACTTGGGCACCGGCCCCCTTCCAAATGGGTCAGCCCACTGCCTGCAGAAAAGTTGTTTCTTTAAAAAAAAAACATTAACATCACGGTGCTAATAGTGATATTACCATCTGCGCTTGCCCACTAAACTTAGGCACCGGCCCCCTTCCAAATGGGTCAGCCGACCGCCTCAGGTGATTTTGCCTCATTATAAAATACCCAACCCCAATCTAACCACAACATAACGAAAAGTGTTACCCACAAGCATGATCTTCAGCCTTCCTGCTTTCATGATGGACTTTTAGCCCTCTTGCATGGCTCTGGCTTCACAGGTGTCAACTTCTCATCTTTGGGCTTGTAGAGGGACTGTACTGGGTTTTTCTCCAGTGCTCTTGCTGCACTGTTGGTCTCCTCCCAAAGTCTGATACCCCATGATGCCAGGTGGGCCTCTTCCAGAATTTACTCCTAGACTTTTGTTCTCACATTTACATATTCAGGAATTTTCTAGACCTCTTCAGTGGCCCATCTTTGATAGACCTCTGGCTTCTTAGCATCCACTTACTCCAGTTTTTCATACACTTCAGGTTCCTCATTATTTAGCTTTGGGTATTTCATAGACCCCAAATTCCTCATTATTCAGTCTCTGGATTTGTATAGACCTCATGTTCCTCAGTATTCAGGGACAGGTCTTTCATAGACCACTGGTTTCTTAGCATTCACTTACTCTGGTATTTAATAGACCACACAGTCCTCAGTATTCAGTCACATGTCTTTCATAGACAGGTTCTTCAGTTTTAAGTCTCTGGTTTTTCACAGACCTCAAGTTCCTCAGTTTTCAGTCACAGGACTTTCATAGACCTCTTACTTCTTAGCATTCACTTACTCCGGTCTTTAATAGACCTCAGGTTCCTCAGTATTCAGTATCTGGGTTTTCATTGACCACAGGTTCCTCAGTATTCTGTCTCTGGTTTTCAATAGATCTCAGGTTCTTTTGTATTCAGTCTCAGGTTTTTCATAGACTTCACGCTCCTCAATATTCAGTGTCTGATTTTTCATAGACCTCCAGTTCCTCAGTATTCAGTTACAGGTCTTTCATAGACCGCTGGCTTCTTAGCATTCATTTACTCTGGTCTATAATAGATCTCGGGTTCATCAGTATTCAGTCACAGGTCTTTCATAGACCTCAGGTTCCTCAGTTTTCAGTGTAAGGTTTTTCATAGACCTCACGTTCCTCAGTACTTAGTCTCTGGTATTTTATAGACCTCAGGTTCCCCGGTATTCAGTATCCATTTTTTGATAGACCACATGTTCCTCAGTATTCTGTTTCTGGTGTTTAATAGACATCAGGTTCCTTTGTATTCAGTTTCAGGTTTTTCATAGACCTCTGGTTTCTCAGTATTGACCTGTTCAGGCCTCTCATTGATCTGTAGTTTCTTAGTCCTTGGTTTCTGGGCTCTCATAGACCTGTGTTAGGCATCACAGCCTGGGACCAGAGTCTGGGTAGAAAGTAGGTAATCCAACAAAGTGGCCCGTACCTGAACCAAGTTGCAGTCTCCCTGTTTTAGTTTGGAAGCCTAAAGAAACAAATTATTCTCATAGTCCGCTGCTGCCTCTGCTGCCTCTGTTGGGGATCACCCATCCACTTTCATAGAGACTTAATAATGTGTTTATTTGAACCTGCCCTTGTAATTGGATGAATCCGTAGAGGTATGTGTCATTTATTGTGATATGGGCATTTTCCCTTGTTCCCCAATTGTCTCTTAAATACATAACAATCAACTTTTCTGCGTTGGTTAATTCTCAGGCTGTGTTCACCTGGTGAGTTCATGGATTTATAGCTCCAGCGTGACGTCAATGCCATCATAGAGTTTCAATAATAGAAGTTCTGCATTCCAAATCATCTTGTGTCCTCCTAGTCTCATTAAGTATACTGTCATGGCTTTGCTGCTGGGCCGCATGCTTCACAGTCGCTTTGCTCTTTGTTTTTCTTAATACTCCAATTGGGGGGTGAAACCATGAATGTCCCAGGTGGGTTACTACTGCCTTCATAGACCGCTGGTTTCTTAGCATTCAATTACTCCGGTCTTTAATAGACCTCAGGCTCCTCAGTTTTCAGTCTCAGGTTTTTCATAGACCTCAAGTTCCTATTTAATCTCTGGTTTTTCATAGACCTCAAGTTCCTCAATATTCACTCACAGGTCTTTCATAGATTGCTGACTTCTTAGCATTCACTTACTCTGGTATTTCATAGACCTCTGGTGCCTCTGTATTCAGTATCCGGTTTTTCATAGAGCACAGGTTCCTCAGTATTCTGTCTCTGGTGTTGAATAAACCTCAGGTTCCTTTGTATTCAGTTTCAGGTTTTTCATAGAGCTCAGGATCTTCAGTATTCAGTCTCTAGTTTTTCATAAACCTCACGTTCCTCAGTATTCAGTCACAGGTCTTTCATAGACCTCTGACTTCTTAGCATTCACTGACTCTGGTCTTTTATAGACCTCAGGTTCCCTAGGAATTCAGTATCTGTTTTTTCATAGACCACATGTTCCTCAGTATTCTGTCTCTGGTGTTCAATAGATCTCAGGTTCCTTTGTATTCAGTTTCCGGTTTTTCATAGACCTCTGGTTTCTCAGTGTTGACCTGTTCAGGCCTCTCATTGATCTGTAGTTTTTCAGTCTTTGATTTCTGGGCTCTCATAGACCTGTGTTAGACATCACACCCTGCAACCAGAGTCTGGGTAGAAAGTAGGTAATCCAACAAAGTGACCCGTACCTGTACCAAGTTGCAGTCTCCCTGTTTTAGTTTGGATGCCGAAAGAAACACGTTCTTCTCCTAGTCCGCTGCTGCCTCTGCTGCCTCTGTTGGGGATCACCCATCCAATTTTATAGAGCCTTAATAATGTGTTTATTTGAACCTGCCCTTGTAATTGGATGAATCCGTAGAGGTATGTGTCATTTATTGTGATATGAGCATTTTCCCTTCTTCCCCAATCTTCTATTAAATACATAACAATCAACTTTTCTGCTTTGGTTAATTCTCAGGCTATGCTCACCTGGTGAGTTCATGGCTTTATAGCTCCACCTTGACAGCAATGCCATCATGGAGTTTCAATAATAGCAGTTCTGCATTCCAAATCATCTTGTGTCCTCTTAGTCTCATTAAGTATACTGTCACGGCTTTGCTGCTCGACCGCATGCTTCACAGTCGCTTTGCTTTTTTTTAATCTTCATACTTCAAGTTGGAGGTGAAACCATGAATGTCCCAGGCGGGTTACTACTGACTCTTAGATGCTTTTGGATCCTGCTCAATCCACCCACAGTGTGGCACATCTTGTAGCGGTCAGACCAATCCATTCCCTGGTGGCTCGCAGACCTCACATATAGTAGAATGGGGAGTTCTCTCAACTCACCACAACCCTCCCAAAACAAAGTATGGATTATCACCCTCATGCTCACAGGCTCAGAAAATGACAGACAGTTGTCATATGGCAGGTAGTGTGATCATGTGACTCAGGGACTGAAACCATATGCCATGGATCATGCAGGAGTCACTATGTTTTACCAGGAATTCTCATCATATGCCCTGGCAGATCTGGCATCAAACACCAAGATACCACAATGTTGGACATAGTTAGTTCTGGACAATGTTCCCTCTAATTATTTTTCTCTAAGTGCGGAAATGATTTTTCTTTGTGTACACATTATTTTCCCTGTGTGCAATTGAATAACGATGAAAGCCACTTTTTGGGCATGCGTAGTTAGTGAGATACCATCTCTTTAGAGTTTGGAAGGCAATTTCTCCTTCCCAACCACTGCACTTCTTTACAAATGAGTGTAAAAGGAGCATTTTACAACTCTTTTTCTGAAAATAAAGGCTAAATAAAAATTATTTGATATGTGATTATAAGGAGAGCTTATCAACCGGTCCAAGACTTCAAGATATTCTATAGTACCTAACAAAAGTACTCCTGCACAGTGAGAAAAACGTGTATGCACAAAAAAAACGTTGCATGCTCAGGGTAAACAATAGGTTTAGTCGTGGCTATTCAACTGTCAGCACTGCTCAGAGACAATACAGAAAGTGGTTAATGCCATTGAGAAACATCTCCTGTTTATGCTACTCTGATGTGACTGTGAAACATTCAGACATTATGCAATGTTTGCAAATTGAATCATTGTAACTGAAAGGAATGTGTTGGAAAACATGCCAATAAGAGTTTATGTGACACTTTAATGGAGTAATTCAAGGGCCAGGAGACTATGCCCCTCATAATTTGTGTAAGGATAACAATTGCATCAGAATAACTGCACCATAGAATATGATGATCAGAATTCCTGGGCCTCTGCTCACTATCCACATTATGTTTGGCTGTGAGTTGTGACAACATTTACTCAAAACAGGCTAGGAGGCATATACACCATGCATTTTAGTCCCTAAAAACAGGGCAAAATGCCCAAACAAAACAGGAAGCCATGAACATATAGGAATCTACCCCTGCTTCTACCCACAACGTTCCACTGACATCTTTACAAATCAATGACCAGCAGATCAGCGGCATTGGTGATACTCAAATAATATTACTGCCCTATCTCAAGAGGAATTTTAAGGATAAAGAACATATTTTAATAAGCATGAAGTATCCCTACTGGAAAAGCCAACTACTTCCTTACTTACTGAAAAATCTTTTGATTCCAAGTATGGAGTAAAATCGTATACGAACCCTGCATGTAACCCTGATATAGGAAGTGAAACTACAGGGTACATAATACAGCTTATAGTTTTGCCCACCCTTGCTCACCACAGCCTAGACAAAAATCAACAAGAGCCTTAATGCAGTTTCTTCTGGTGCCCTGTTGAAGAACATTAAATGCATTTGCCCTTTAAGTCAACAGTAGCAATTCTCACAAGTACAACATATTGAGTACCTTCTTCTTTAACTAGGGACTCCTCCTCTGAAATACACTGTTATCAGTTGAACAAGATGCATGGGGATGCTAGTGGCAATACATGTAAACCCATGATTATATTGAAAAGCCCTCAGCAGCTGAGCATAGACAGAAAGAGAAGGTGCAGTTTCCTAGACTATTAATATAGTTTCCTGTTCTTTCGCAAACATTTCCTTCACTGTACTGCCAAAATATCTGATTTGGTCGTTGAAAGTGGCTGTTTTTTTCTTCACCCCAAGGGAGTGTTCTCCTGTTCCCTTCCACCCGTTCCCCTCCCTGCCTCCTGTACTAACCTCCAATATTAGTTGACAGGGCTCTGTAAAAAGTTAGGGATTGTAGCAGTAAAACACTCACTGGGATATTTGCATACCTACAATACAATGAAAGCTAATCCAATTTAAAGCCTCACATTGATATTATGAAGAGTTTAAAAAAATGTCATAAGTCTGCATGTGCACAATTACTATGAAGTACATACAATAGTGTTTGCAACATAACCCACCTTTCAATTGTTGGGTAGGATTATACAAGTGCTCAGTGAATCCAGCCTTGAATAACAGCGAGTTAACATATAATTTGTTAAGGTCTATGACCCATGGGACTCTGAACATTTTGAAAGGTTGCAGATTATGTGAAAAACATTCTAGTTATCTGAATATTGTTGCACTAATTTTATTTACGAATAACGGCAGGCAGAGTCCATACCAATTATCCCTTGCAGGCCAAGTAAATGAAATTGCAATGTTGCTCTCCACATATAGGGTAATGTCAGCAATGCTAAAGTAGGAGACGCTGAGCATGACATTTGCCTACTCAAAATCCTTACAGGGCAAATTAATATTTGGAGTTTTATAATGCGTTAACTTGCAAGGGGGGCTTTTCAAAGTGCTTGTGTGACATACGTGCAAAGAATAGGAAGCATGGGATGAGGTTACACATCCTAGTAGCCTGCTTACGTACAGTCAGTATCCAATATTTGAGCTGAAACTTGGGTTACATAGTGTGGGTAATGCTTTTGCTAAGGCACCATGAGTAACAGAAATGCTTGTGCTTGAACATCATTCATATTATTACAAACATAAAACAAGACTAGTATCTCAGTCTGGTAACCTTTTGCAGAGCTAAGGCTAGGCAGAGTGAAGGTCGTCGGGTAATATCTGAATGTGACCTTGGGTGGGGTTCGAGTCATGTGGTAGAATCAAGTATATGAGTGATTGGTGGGGAGGGACGATAATTTGGTTAATTTGTGCGTGCATATCTTAGTTATATGTTCTGTTCATGGAACCACTTTTTCATATTCATTTTTATCCTCTTGTCAGTGTATTCTGTTTTTAGGGTTTTTAGGTTTTTAAGGTCATGCTTGTATAGTAGGGCAATGTAAAAAGGTTAGACCATAATATCAAGAATATTTATTATAATTTATCTTCATTTTGAGAGAAAGCAAATATTAGGTAGCTGCTGTGGCATGTCCCTTATTACATCTTTTTGAATAGGTGGGAATTTTCTGTGTGCGCTGCTGAAATTCCTCTGAGCGGCACCCAGAAGGAAGCTGGGCAAGCGCACATGCGCACAGCTTAGAGGAACATTGGTTCTGGACCTCTTAAATATGATCCCAACTAGTGTTTGAGTCAATTCTTACACAACATTCTCTTTCAGCAGGACAGTAAATTGAGAGGTTTCTTAGCATCACAGCAACAGTAAGCCAACCCCTAACTAAAACTAAATAGCCTTTCAGACTGCATCAGCTTGGTCGGCAAAGGCTTTGGGATGCCCCAGTGCACTCTTGGGTCACTTGCCCAATCCAGCTCGTTTTCCACGCAGTAGATACCACAGCAACAGCCTCTTGGTCACGGCAAGCATAGTCTGCTCTCTACTGAAGATGTGCGAGGGGGGATCGCCACGGAGGTTGGAAGGTCCAACTGTCGCAGGGGTGCACATCTGCTCTGCTTCCAGTATTCCCATGACTACTAGCTTATCCTACACCTGCTGATCATGTCTTCACCTCCTCTGCCACCTCTACTCATGATGCTGACACTGCTCCAACCAGTGCCACTGCATGGGCACCATCTCTTCGGCGCTGCCCTTCCTTGCTCAGTGGATCAGAGTTGAGGCTCCCAGTAGTAACCCCCCCCTACCTGCTGCATCCTCTCAAGGAAGATAGTCATGTTGTGCTGGTGCTGTTTTGGCTGTTTCATTAGGGGAACATGACCAGCTGACATTTTTAGATGGAAGCATTGCCAATGACTCGGCCCAGTCATTTATAGAGCAACATTTGGCTGGAGGGAGTGAGGTGCTGCTGAGCATCACTAACATACATCTCAGGTTGAAGTAATTGAAGAGAAAGGAAGATATGGTGGCCACAGACAATTGGTTCTCGGCTCAGTGACCGCTCAGAGCAGTTGACAATCGATGATTGTTTTAGAGCACAGGATCAGCACCCTGCTCCTTGTAAGTGTGATTCAGCCTGTGGAAGGTCAGGTTATGCATGATAGGGTGGACTTTGCATAAAGGTAGATGAGTATGCAAATGTATCAGCCACTTATACTTCAGTAAATACATGGTCTGACCAATACTTCAAACGTACACAACCAGTCTGTACTCTCATGCGGCAAACTAAAAAAAAAATTAAATGGTGCAACTATCAAAGGATGAACACCATGTGTGATGCTTGAATTCCTTAGCAAAGACCACTAAAAACACAAAGAAAACTGCATGTTGCAAAGCCTTTTTTACTAATTTACAAAAGCTGTGCGAGAGGTCTAAAGTTGTCCAATGCCTGACCTAAAGTGCATGGTCTCCAGGGGCTTTGCCATATCTGAAAGGAGGGGTTTTAATTCAGTGGGGAGAGAGGAAACGTGAAAGATAATGTAGCTGTTGGTTTGATGCATGCCGACTAGAAGTACACTAACCTCCATGTGCAGGTTTGTTTGTAGGCATTCTTTGTCAAGAGCATAAACGCATGTGTGTCCAGAAGATATCCTCAACTGCCCAGGGTGCTTGACTGCACTGAGGCATGAGGTGTATAAGATCATTGTAGATTTGTAGTGTTCTGTTGTTTGACTTCTGTTTGGGTGGTTATTCAATTGCCCTGTATGAGTGGTTTAGTTGGTAAGTGTACAGGTTCTTTGAATGTATAGGACGTTTGTTAGTTCAGGGAGGTTAGTAAAAGGCCCAGTGTGTAACTCTGAGCATCCATCTGGTGTGGCCATAGTTAAGTGTCAGCAGCTCTCCCTGCACAATATCTCAGCAATGGTGCCATTCACGTAAGGTACTTGCCAGAAGATCTACTAAAGCAAACCGGTATGGTGTGTCTGCCAGTGGAAACTGTGCAGGCACTGGTACTGGATGTGAGCGGGAGAACCTGGGGAGGAGTGGAAGACATAGAGAGCATACAGTAGTGGGTATAAAGTAGACAGGTGAGATTCCAGAGGACGCAAAGTCCTCCCTAGTAACAACTCAGCATGTTACAAAGTCAAGGTGTGATATCTAGGAACTAGCCACCTAAATTTCATTGGCCATTGGAGAAAAAAATCACAGTATGACAATCATTTCATTGGGAACCAGGTGTCAAAACGATAGTGGGAAAGCAGGGAGCAAACCCCATAGGTGCAAAATGAGAATGGTTCATCCAGGAGCAAACCCACAATGGGGCCAGATTATAGTGGGATACAGAGCAGCACAATTACAGTGGGAAATGTATGAGAACATTGCAACAGGCATTATATTTGGGACATACAGGAGCATTACAGTGTAAGCCAGAAACATGAAGGGTGAGCAGGTGACAGTGGATTGCAAACAATCAAACCACAAATAGCAGGTTATACCACGGCCTAGCAAGAAACACACACACAATCACTTGGAATCTAATTATATATCCACCAGCAACTACAGATGATGACTCATTGACGCCAGTCCAAGTTACCATCTCAAATATTATATGACAGTGGACCGGACGTCAATATCTCAAACCAAAGAAAGACTTTACAACCAAGACACGGGAAGAAGGAAGCAGTTGGGACCGTATGCCACCACTCCCCAACCTCTTCCATCATTCACTAACACCTCATTATTAAACGCTTGCAACCTTACACCTCACTCCCCATCAGACCACCAATACATTCTAATGTTCCACACCGACTCTTATCCTGTTTATCTTCTATCAACAACTCCACCACTCCCATTAACTACCCTTCCGTCTACCTCACCCAAGTGAAAGCACCCCCCCGCCTCCCATAACACATGATTTGCATGCATGTACAGAGGTAGTGGGTACTTCTGAACAGCACTCATCAACAGGACAGACTTCCACATCTGCGTCTCCTTCTATCAAAGAAACAACCCCTTGCCCTTTTAATCACTCATACTGTATACAATAGGGATCAGGGAATTGGGGGACAAAGGAAGGGAGCAGGAAGGGGCCTCCACTCCTTACCCTAAGAAAAGGCCTTACATGCCCTACCCAGGAATGATAAGCCGTGAAAGGCATTGGAAGTGCCAGCAGAGCATGGAAATACCTAACAAAGGAAACCTACTGTGTCGAGCCCAATTTCATTTTCTCACTTTGCTACTTGAACTCACTCTCTAGTCTGCCCCCTCTCTCTCTTCCTCTGGCACCTTTACATGTCAGGAAACATCTGTCGGGCAATTAGCCGTATATGTCAGGTATTCATCAAGCGATTGGGCCGGAGGCCAGAATCCCTCGCTGTTTCTTCCAGAGGTCTAGAACATTGTCCACAAAAGCACTCAAACTCTTCTTGTGAAGTGCCCATAACACAAGCCTTTCATGTGTGAACAGAATCTCGCCTTCTTACCCTCGGTTCTTCTGCAGTTGTCCTCCTTGTATATTTCCTTGCAATAGCTAAAAGTACTGCTGATTTAAGCACACGTCGCATGCTACGTTAGAACAATACCCATGTGCCCATTACTTCAGCAAGCATTGCTTCTTCAGCTTCTGCTGTGCACCTACATCACGAACAAAGACACACATTTTCCACATTCCCCAAAACTAACATAAATATGAAAAGTGCAGAGGATGCACTTGTTCATTTGCATTAGTTGGAGAAATGCTAGGTCACCATCTTCTAAAAGGTGACCTGCATATTTGGGGGTTGCATCTTCAATATATTAGTTTCGTGAAATCAACAACAACAAAAAATTGTTATCCCATTTTGGGGATGGAAATGCAAGTGTGATAGAAGTGCTTTATACTGTTGCCATCACACTTAAAAGACATGTATGATGGGATCAGAATCCCGTCATACACTGCACACCTCCCTGCACCTGTTAGAAACAGTCGTAGGGACACATGTCTGTTTTCAGTGCATTTTGAAGTGCATCTCATTTGTGAATATGGATGAAATTTAAAATGCGCAGAAATTCTCCCGCAGTTGCACAAATACGCACATTTAGATGACTTCTGTTGATGGGTGAAACTTTTTTTTTTTTTTTTGGTTCTAGAGCATCTCCTCACTTGTGCCGAACAAAAAAAACCTGTAGAATGAGTCCCTTAGCATTCATTGATTTCAACACGAATTCAATAGCTGTACATTCTGGTCAAGAACATGCCCACAGACTGCATGTTTAAAAACGTTTCTACACTTTTCTGTTTGGCTGTTGGTTTGGATGGGCAACCAGGGAAGCTCAGTGATTGTGGGTGAAACGTGGTATCACTTCTTTAGGCCTGCGATGAAGCTAGCTGCTGGGTGGCTTTCAGCATGGCCTGGATCATGTCTCCTGCAAGGAGGGCATTGCCACCATCATAGTGGTAGAGACCCAGGGCTTAGAGGATGATTCTGAAGTTTGAAGTGTGAAGAAGAGATTTTTTCTGTTGAGGAGTAATAGGTGGTACCAAGCTGCCTGTGATTTCTTTGCAATGTATGTTTTGAAGGCGGTGAAGTAATCAAAAGCGAAGCTGAGGAACTTTAAACTGGGGGGGAGGGGGTTGCAGCGAGAAGCCATCTCATTTAGACAATTCTTGATTTGGTTGCGTTTGGTGGGGCCTCCAAAGTAGATATACATGGTGGGTTAACTTTTTGGCAGGCACTCAAGTTTTTTGCTTGAATGAGATAAAAGCAGGGTTTCCACTGTTCAATGTCCTTGAGGAAGCTCACATTCAGGGAGAACTGGCATCTGTATACGTATTAATATTGATGTTGCGCGTGTGCCACGAGTATCCCTAATGGCTTCATGTGGAGGATGAACATAATTAGTGCGATGATGGATTCTTAAGGGAGTTCAAAGCTCACTGGGTCTCAATGCACTCCACAGGTGTCCCTGTAGATGGCTGGCTGTTGGCTAATGAGGTAGAAATCCAACCAGCTAAGAACTGACATTTTGAATCACATGCAGGTAGAAAGAGTGTTGAACAATGGTTTGTGGTTCACTGAGTAGAAAGCAGATAAGCGGATCAGCATGACCAGAAGGCAGGGAGGTTCTGCTTTGTCCATGATGTGCCATTGATGACCTATGTGGTGGCTGTCTCATTGCTGCATATGGGATTAAAGAGATACTTGTAATCTGGAAAGAGACTACATTAGATAATCTTGTGTAGTAGCAGGGTGATGGCTTCTCAAATGGGTAGAGAGGCAATAAGGCTGCAGTTCACTAGGTCATCAGGGTTGAGGTTCAAATGATCCTGCTTCAGTGCTAGATTTTTTGAAGCTCAGAGGTTGAAGCTCAGAGTTCAAGGGGCTCATCCAGGATCCTATTGCCTGTTACTGCTTGCCATGTTACACAAGTTTATATTAGTGCTATGCAGATGCGGCTCCAGCTCCCTCTAATTCCAATAAGCTAGTGCTGCGGTGTGCTGCGGTCACTGTCAGGCCTATAAGTATTTCAAACCTGAAATGTAATTTGATACATGTCCCTATGCTATAGTGGTTTCCCTCACTGTCTTAATGGATTGTACTTTGCATTGTGGTATCAATTGTTGAAGTAAGGCAAAAAGTTGGTTATGTCTTCATGTCTACCGGGTATGTGGAGGTCACTGGTGTGTTGTGATGAATGAGGTGAGTGGGGAGCGTAGGGTCGAGGATCCATAGTGCAAGTTTTTCTTGGTATGTTATCTTCAATTTATTATATAGGATGTGAATGGCTTAGACATTAGTGGATGGACCTGCTCTCAATATTAATATCTTCATCAGGACCTGAAGGAATCCGGGAAAGCAGGGTGGATCACATTGAATGTAAATAAATGCTTAAATGAACTTTTTATTGCAAGAAACTCATCTACCCATTACAGGGTGGGATGCTTTATGTAAATGCTGGCCTACACCAACAAAACAAATGGGACTGGTTACTCTGATTCATGGGGTCGTGAATTACAATTACCAGGTACATTTTGTGGAGATCATGGATTGTCCTGTTTGTGGTGCAACAATTGAAAACTGCTAAGTATGGTTCACATTTATGCACCCAATCTTGATTCAACAGTCCTTTTATTGTTGTTTGTTTTGGTGAAGATTGGCTGTGTAAGTCCCCTCTAACCAGTTCACTGTCATTGTGTTGCACATTGACTGTGGTACCCCTTGATCTGCAAATGGCATAATTTGCCCAAATATTCTAGATAACTTGACTGCTTTAAAGATTTCAACATGTCTTCACTCTGAAAACTCTACAGTGGTTTTACTTTCTCCTGACTGTTTCTGGAAAATATAATATGATTTCTTCAGAAATGAAAACAGGTGAAAGTGCCAATGAAAGTGTTAATCCTTTCCATTGTAATGCCAGTGCTTAAGGTCAAAGGTTCTACACCCCTGGGACATGTTCAAGCATAGATGTTCAATTACTTGAAATGTTTAAAAACGTAAAGAAAAAGTCAAATATTTAATTGTGTGTTTAACCACTTGTAAATCAACTATGCAAGGGTAAAATTCTTAAAAACTGTCAAAAGAATGCAAAAGGTTTTTGACTGTGTACAATGGGTAACACTCAAAACAGGGAAATTGGTGTGCACTGGAGATATCAAGGAAAGTCTTGCATTCAGTATGTGCACAAGAATTACCAGTGACACAGCATGTATGTGATATTTCTGTTTGCTTTTTTGCAGGCATTCCTTGTGTGGTTCAGCCTGATCTGGGGCTCTGCTCAGGACCAGTCTTGTGAAAATGCACTTTCAGCCAACAATATCACTGGTAAGTGTACCTTTTGCAATTGTTTTGTGTCATTATGTTAGGGCTTTTTACATTTTATCTGTGCTCAATGAATGTTTAAATGACATAATATTAAAATCTAGTTTTCTCTGACTAGCTGGTAAAACCTGTTTTTTAAAATGTAAAATGTGTTAGAAAAAGAGTGACCAAGTCGCAAAAGGCTTCCAAGTAAAATAATGTGCACTATACCAGGCGAATGCCCATGTATTGTGTGATGCTTTCATGTAAACAGCCTTCATTGTTGGATATGCCCATGCCAGAGACCATGGGCCTCATTCCGAGTCTGGCAGTAACCGAGCTGGAAAAACCAGCAGGTTGCTGCCGGACTTGGAATGAATTACTGCCTCCATGATTGCCGGAATCACCAGGGTATTACAACCCCAGTGACCCAGTAATTCTGGAGGCAGAATTCCGTAAATCCCCATTGCCATGGAGTCCCATAGGACTCAATGGAAACACTGATTCTGTCTATTACGGAGACGGTGTTTCCATTTCCGTCTGCAGGTGGGTGGCGTTACTCCCACCAGGTCAGACCTGTGGGAGTGACACATCTTGCCTGCAGAACTCATAATCTGCCAGTCTGGAAACAACAGTTTCATGGGGTTTACCGCCACCGTTGTTTCCGGACTGACAGACTCTAAATGAGGCCCCATGTCTTTGAATTTGTGTATGCTATAAGCAATTCAAATTTTAATCAGATCATGGGTGAGGGTAAGTTTGATTTGTGTGTAATAACGTGGCCTCAGCCGTCTGGATGGATGAGTGATGGATGTAATCTGCAAACCAAAAGATCTAAGGAACAGTATATTGCAACAAAAATATATAAAGTGGGGAATATCACAAAAACAATTACATTTTGGATATTTGGGACATTAAGGGGTGAAAGGGTGGCATCTCACTCAAATACATGGTGCTGGGGCACAGATAAATACAGTCGGAGGAAGAGGAGGCAGTACACATGTTTGTAGTGGGACCTTTTTTGTAGTGCTCTTTTGTCCTCCATTTCATTTAGTTTTGCTCTTATGTGTAATATTAATTTGTTTTGTCAGATTGATGAGCAACACTCCCTTTGTCTTCACCCACCTTATGGTCTACTATTCTCTCAGACCTCTGCAGTTTGTTTGTACTTTCTGTTTATTTTACCTCCCTAATAAACGGTTTGTTTTCCCTAAACCCATTGTTATCCGAAGCAGAGTAGAGTAGCATTTGTCTTCGTTTTTTTTATTTTTTTATTATACCACATATTTGATTTGTACATCTTTGATAGGACTCTTTTCACGATCTGTCAAGTGCTTCTGCAATGTTGTCAATGATATTAATAACATACTAGTGTACAGCTCCTGTTTCTGTGGTTTTGATGTTTTCATTGCTCTCTGAATAACCGATGCTATGTGGGCACGTTTTGTTCTCTTCTATCAATTAGAAATGTCATGCTTATCCTAGTCTTAGTTTTACATAACAAACCACACTTTATAATTGAAGCAAATGGAACAGTGACACGAGTCTCCCTGGGGATTGGTTTACCAAGATTTTGAATTTGTATCTCTTAAGTAATTCTGCACCATCACTACACATAATTTGTCTGTTTGGCAATACAGTCTCAATACAGCTATCGGCTTTTGTTGTCCTATTTAGTGTATCCTTGTGCACATTGTAATGTAGAGGAAAGAGTTAAGGTGCAATATTCATCTAAGTGTACAGTTTAAATCCATGTTTAACAAACATGTACCCACAATTAGTCACAAACCTGCCCACAATAGCTGGCTTGCGGCCTGTTTTCATTTACAGGTTGTACTAGCATTGTCTGGGGATTGAGTTGCCGCACTTATCTGTCCAGGTGGGTAATTGTCCACCACTAATTCTCTTTTTATCCAGCGGGTCAGCAGCAGAGAATTCCCTTCTCAGAGGAGACAGTCATCTATTTACGTATAGGTTGCTGATCATCCAGCAACCCTGGAACTTTTTCTGTGCGGTCAGATGCTTTATGGAGTAGCAGCCTTAACAAAATTCAATCAGCTCTTAGTCTGTATTGTTGGATCTGGTAATTACGTAATGTTCTGCTGTGAGGTCGTATCCTTGACATCAGCTGACCATATTTCTTTTCAATTTCTATTTTCCAGTCAACCGTGGAGAAAGAATAGGAGCATTCACCTTTTTTCTTTCTAGTGGTAATGCTATGCATTTGTGTGGAATTATCCTGCTGTTACCACCTATTAAAAAAGGAATCCATTGTAAAGGCCTCCTGCAATTCTGAATGGTGGGAAGTATTTACACTTTTGCCAAACTGAGTGGAAAGAGAAGAGTAAGCAGAAACGTGCCTGTGTTTTGCTCTTCAAATGTCCACTCCTTTGTGAAAACAAAAATATACTTCACAGCGGGGACCTTTAGCAATTAAGTGCAATTAAGTGCAAGCATTCACAGTCCACCCACTGTAATTTATGGTATTTTTCAAATGGCTTCCATTACTCTAGAAACCAACATGTTCTTGCCCTTTCTCAAAGTTTTGATACCTTGGAGGGAGTAGAGATGAGCCTGTATAATAATGTTCCTGTCACTTATTGATTGACTAGGGCACAACAGGTGCATTAGCCCATGTTCACTGTGTGCCTTGATGCTAATATATATCATTCCCATATTGTACAGTGCCTGGACACCTTTGAGAAAAAGTAAAACTTCTCACTGCCACATCTGGAATCAGAACACAGAGCTTATATTCTGTTATGTTTGTTTGCAAATTCTATGTGGTTTAATTCCCACTACAATATGTAAATTATAATGTTACATTAGTGCAAATTCATTGTTGCTTTAAAACTATTTTCTTTGTTCTTATAACTTAAAATGGGTGTGCCCACACTATGCCACCTTCTTGACATGACGCTGCAAACAATATATATATATACGTATATATATATATATATTAGGACTTTGCGCTTGTGTGTGGCATAGTTAAGGTAAGATGTGGTCTCTCTGGCGTTTCAGAAAAGGATTTTTCTTAATAACTTTCATTAGCTTGCATTCATAAATCTGAATTTTAAATTAACGGGTTCAGAGTTTAAAATATGTTTATTTTGATCACATTATGAACAGCTTTTAACATGAGTTTCACATTGGAAAAAAATAAATATTTTGTTCCAAATATCTCAAAATGGGCCTCTTCGATTTTCTTAATTTTTTACAGGGTGCTTGATTTTATCAGGAATTGGTGCACTGAAAACAGAAATTGAAAGTAGACTTGGCCAATTTTGCGACATTAACATTTGAAATGTATCTATATATGATGCATGCGCAGAATGAATGCACATATTTCCTACGAAATGTGCACCAAGCGTATGAGTTTTACAGTTCCTACACTAAGCAATTAACGGTTCGTACATTACATAATTAAAAACTCAAAAAGGCAAGTCTCAGTTTACTTTGATGTCCGTTTTAAAGTGATGGAATAAATGTGCACTTTTCATATGAAAATGTACACTTTTCATACGAAAATGTACACTTTCCCTATGAAAATGTATACTTTTCAAACACATGGTATAATAAAATCCTACTCGTACATTTGGAATAACAACATTGTCTATATGAACACTAAAAAGTGCTTCTATGACATGTGCACCTAATGCACATGCTATTACTACACATAACATGCACAAGTGGGACAAGTGCTCTCACATGCACCTAGGACACATGCACCTAGGACACATGCACCCAGGACACATGCACCTAGGGCACATGCTCCTACGGCACATGCTCCTACAACACACTCCCTTAACACACACACTCCTAAGACACATGCTCTTACCACAAACATTTACAACACACACTCTAATGACACACACTCCAAAGACAGGTATTCCTATGACACTCACTGCTATAACATGAGCTTCCACAACACACACTCCCACAATGCATGTTCTGATGAGAAGCATGCCTACTAAAACATGCCTACTACACATAACATGGTCCTGCGACATGCACTTCTACAACACATGATCCAAAATCACACATTTTTTAAAACATACTGATACCACACAAGCACCTACAACATGCGCTGCAATCATGTCCGCAGAGCACATGAGTTTTACAGTTGGTACATTACAAAATAAACATCCCCTAAAAACTCACATCAAAGGCAAGTCATACAAACTGTACACAGAGCATGTGAGTTTTACTGTTTGTACATTACACAATTAACATCTCCTAAAAACTCACATGAAAGTCAAGTTACAGCTGACTTTGATGTCAGTTTAAGGTGAAGGAAAATCTGTACACCTTTCATACAATCTGTACACTGAGCGTATGAGTATTACAGTTCCTACATTACACAATTAACATCTAAAAACTAACATCAAAGGCAAGTGACAGCTGACTTTGATGTCAGTTTTAAAGTGATGGAATAAATGTGCATAATCAACTCACATCAACGGCAAGTCATACTAACTGTACACAGAGTGTATGAGTTTTTCTGTTCATACATTACACAATTAACATCTCCTAAAAACTCACATGAAAAGCAAGTCACTGCTCACTTTGATTTTATTTTTAAAGTGATGGAATAAATGTGCAATTTTCATAAGAAAATATACACTTTAGGCAGAATACAATGCATGAGCTGAAGGAGGTACATTTGATATTAAAATACTAATAACACAAACTATTACTATGCACCCTCTTACAACACACACTCCTATGATATGCACTTATATAACATTTATTTAACACACTCCTACAACATGTGCTCCTACCACATGTGTTCCTATTACATTTTCTTATCTGATACATTATTATAAAACTTACTCATATGACGTGCGAAGCTACGGCACTGCTATTACTCATGTTCTTATGACACACAGTGTTATCACCCCTGCTCCTGACACATGCTCCTGACACATGTTCATCTATAACACATGCACCTATCACACCTGTACTTAGAACACATGCACCTACAACACATGCTCAGACAACATGTGGACATACAACAATTGGACGTATGAAACGCGCTTCTATGACACATGCTCTCATAATATGTCATCTGTCTACCCTCTCCTATAACACAACCTCCTACAAGACACTATCCTAAACCCCCCTCTACGACACGCCCTCCTACAACACACTCTTCTACAACACAAACTCCTACAACACACAATCCTTCAACACAGGCTCTTACAACACATGTTCCTTCAACACATGCACCTTAAAGACAATGCACACAATCTTGCAACACACGCTCTTACAACACAGAAACTTACAATATGTGCACTTACAACACATAGAAGGTCATTACGACCTTGGCGGTAAGGGGTTAACGACACGATAAAGGTGCCGGAGCCGTCAACCCCTTACCGCCTCATTACGAGTTCTGATCGCGGGACCCGCTAAGGATGCCTGGTTTTACCAGGTGGCCTTAGCGGGTCCCGCGAGCAGCCCAGCATGCTAACAATGGGCCTGTTATTAACGGGCCCGTTGTTAGCATGCTCCCCATTCCCATTGAGCCCCATGGGGGCAAGAATGGGAATGGGGATGTACCGGGTTCGGGTTCCTTGAATGAGAAATTACCGGGCCCTCCAAGGTCAGAATGGCCCGGCAATTCCTCATTCAAGGAACCCGGACCCGATACCTGGTAAGGGGGTAGCCATGCCACTAATTGCAGCATGGTTACCTGCTACCTCGTAATGACCCCCAGAGACTTACACTACATGCTGTTAGGAAACATGCTCTTATGCCACACACACACCCACACTCACTACATGTTCTTACAACACACGTTAGTAGTACAACAAACACTCAAAATCGCTGATCATGTAACTGCAAAAAAAGTTTATATTATTTGAAAGAAAACATTTCACAGAAGAGGTAAGGTTAAAACAACATCAAAAAATAATAATTTTAAGGTAACATAATAATGTTTAATACTTTAAAAAGAAAAATTATATTAAAATCAAATATAATAACTTTAACTCAACCACACACTTAAAAGCAAACAATATTACCCCATCGAAGGCCCACATCTAAGGCCCTGTCTTTGCCTGTCCTGTACTAGGAGGGCTTTGAGGGCTCCCTCCTTTGTCCCCTTCTTCAAACTATGAAGTGGCCTCCTGATGTACAGCCTTCTACCCGACAAACTTGGGCCCATTCACCTCTATTCTATCTGTAGATATACTAGTGACTGACTACTGAACTTTTCCACTGCCTCCTTCACTAACAACTCTGAACCAGAACTGTGCCTACCTCATAATTCCTTCCTTGCATCACCTATTCTACTCCTTCTTTCAGTGCATTTGTGTGTCGCTTTTTGAAAATCGATATTAGGTGTGTCTTTATAAACATCTTTTCACCCCATGTTGCATCCTTTTTGAAATTCAATTTAGGTGTGTGTTTTTTCACTACTTTGCACCTCATTTTGCATCCTTTTTGAAATTCGAATTTTGGTGTGTGTTTTTTAACATCTTTGCACACCATTTTGCATTGCATTTTGTGCCCTTTTTTGCAACCACTAGGCTGCCTGGTGGGTTTTTGCTAGAACTGTGCTGTACAGCCACAACTCTTTCCTTCTGTGGAAATCAAAATAATATTGTACCTCCTATCGCATTGTTTTAATGTATGTTGGTCTACGCCAAGTTGTCTAAAAACATTGTGTACATAGATTCCGCGGCAAGGTCTTGACCTTAATGTATTGTGTAAATCGCCATCTTGGATTTAGCCGCCATTTTAGGTTCTCTTGTAGCGTGGAAGTCACCCTGAACAACAAAATGGAGGCCGAATGACATTGCGAGTGGGATTCTGGCCGTTGTGACCTCCGCACACATGAATAAATAATATGCCCGCAGGCCACTTTTTAGGGTCGCGAACTGAGACCTTGTCCTATCCCTGACCTATGTGTAAATGAACAACTGTATCAGCGGAACTGATCAAAAATGCATACATTATGGGATTGACCTGGCAACGAACCATAGGTCTGGTTCTGAGAATGGTTAACTTGCGAGCGGGGTTGGCCAGAGCTGGATAAAAAGTATAAAAACCCGAGTATCCCAATGTTCGGTCTCACACTAACATGGCGAACTACCGTTGATGGTTCGTTCTGTTACTCTGAGGGCCGAATAGCTATCCGTATGTTAATTGACTTTTGGTAGTTGTTGTATCTTTGAAAAAAGCGCTTTGTATGTTCTTTGTAACCTGTGTTGGTGTGTTTCCTTTTGGGCTTCCCGGCCTCATATCAATTTTTCTATTTCCACAGTTGGCGCCCGAATAGGGACCCTCAAGATTGATGCCGGATCATTGAAGGTTGACGCAGACTATCGAACCGGGATCGGACGGTGTGATTCTGCAGGCCCAACCGATCGAGACGCGATACCTCGGCAGCGCTGCACGATCCGATCCTTGGACGATAGTCGTGTGGTCTGACACGGCATCTTGACGAGGGTCCAATTCTGAGGCGGGAAGATTTGCCGAAACCACCAAACACAAGGTAAAATTCGTTAGGTAAGTTCTTTGTAAACCGTACGGTCCTCCTTAGGTTTGGTGAGGTGCAGTCGTGACCCGGCTCTTAATTTAACCCTGACACTTTGAATTTGGCGTATTGTATCTGCAGACACAATTATTGAACCAGGTAACACCAATTGTTTGTGAAATGCCTGGGAAATTGTCTAGCTGTTTTAGGGCTTTGTTCCGCAGGGATCGACAATCTTTGGAATTTAGCTGCCCGGCACCACAGGAGGGGTCGCCGGCGTGTACTATGTACTGTAAGTATGGCATTGGAAGTATCGTATTTAATGATATTTGGCACAGACAGACCAGACATGCCTCCGAATTTCAGTGGCCAATCAACGGTAGTTTTGAGATCCCCCGTATCGAATACTTAGAATCGATCTTGTTAAAGAAAAAGGCTAGACCAGCAGCCTTTGATGTGTTACAAAATTGTAAGAAAGAAGCATCACAGCAGCTTAAAAGTAGGGATAAACATGCACGTCGTCATAAAACAAACGCTGAAAAAGCATTATTATATGATAAAGAAAAGCGGTCAGAATTAGTTAAAAATATGGATAGAGCCTTTTCACTCGGAGTCCAAAAAATGTACCCCTCTAAAGATTTCCATGTTTCTGAAGAATTTATTGAGAAGTTATTAAATGAACGCAGGCCCGATGCCTCAGCGCCACCTCCGTATGCTCCTATTTTGGGCGCTCTGCCTATTCCTGTTGTCGCGCCTGTTGTTATTCCTGTTCCCCCTGTACAGCCTATTGTTCCTAGTCCTTTGGTTGTTGTTCCTCCGCCTATCGCACCGCCCCTTCCAGCTGCACCGATAGTTGCACCTTTGTTAAATTTACCTATACCTTTGCTCCCGAGTGGCCCCGTATTGATTGAAGTTGATCCAGGTGCAGGGTCAAAGGTTTTGTTTGCATGGGCTAAACATTGCATGGAGAAAGGTGATCAAGCTAATGTTTTTTCTACATTATCTAATTTGAATAGTTTTCCCTAGAAAAATGTTTTTATCGAAGGTTTGGGGACTCATTTGTGTGTGATGTGGGGTAGATTACAAAATTCGGATCTTCCACAAGGGGTGAGAGATCTGAACGCTTTGGCACTTTCGAGGGACACAGAGCAGAAAGTTTATGGACATGTTGAAAGATTGTTTGAGTTTAGGAAAGACTTTGAAAAATCACGAGATGAGGATGATGAGGACGATAGAATATATGTACAGAAACGGTTCCTTCCGTGCCAAAGAGCGGCACCTGAGGAAGTACGAATTTGTACCAAAGATGCGGTTCGATGGATCTCGGATTCATCGATACCGCCAGACGAAGAGTATGACACGTATAGTCAGTATACAGTAGAAATGCAAAGAAAGGTAATTCAGGTGATGGTACAGCACCTGCAAGAGGAATGTGTAAGAAAGAGGGTTAGTTGCCCCATAGAATTATTGGGGATTTGTAAAAGGGCTTTTTCGCCCAACACTTCTACAGCTGCCTTAGCGCTCGACCTGGCTCTATTGCTTAGTAAGCGGCCGGAGGTACCTATATCTCAGTTGCCTATGAGAGAGGTTCCTCCGACTTTTGTCCCAAAAGTTGAGATCCCCGCCAACGCTGGGACTGGTGCCCCCGCTGTGGATATCCCTGCACATTATGTATTGCAATTTGTTCACGTCCCGTTTTCACGACAGGAAGTGAACACAATTAGACAATCAGTTCCCGATATTAGGAAAAACCCGACAGGGTTTTACAAAGAAATAGAGTCCGTTTTACAGTCCTCCGTGTTCACCTTGAGTGACATTGACTTGTTATTCCCTGTACTCCTGCCCGTAGATGTATGGAAACAGGTTCGGACAATAGATGATGTGCCGGGGCTGGGAGATACGTGGGCAAATATGATTAGAATTGATGGAGAAAGACCAGCTTGTAAGAAACCGCCACAGGTAATACTTACTTTACCTGATAGGATTGTCGCTAAACTAAAAACTATAATTCCAGAGAAAAGGATTATTTGGGACAAGCTTACGGCCTGTGTCCAAGGGAAAACTGAAGGCGCCACCGAATTTTTTAATAGATTCGAGCAGGTATTTTCTGACTTCAGTGGACAGGATTTAGTTACAGAGTCGGGAAAGAGGTTGTTCGTGGACAAATTTGTACGTGGGTTGTTACCTGACATCCAGTCACAAATTATGTCCTCAGAGAGTGCTTGGCAGGCAAAATCTCAATCTGAGGTTTTGCACATGGCTCAGTATTATGAGAACCGTGTTAATAATGAAAAGGAGAAAATTGAAAAGAGAAAGGGAGTTTTGAAAACCAAAGTATTATTGCAGCAAATTGTTAGAAACCCCAGAGGAGTTACGACACAGACTAGAGGTCAGTACGTTCCAGAAGGAAATACTCCTCGGAGTACTGTGAATATTAATCAATGTGCTTATTGCCGCCAGGAAGGTCATTGGCGAGCACAGTGCCCCGTCCTTCGCCAGAGGTCAAACAGTACGTTTGGGGGTATGGGTAGACGACCTAGGGCCCGCCCTGGAACAGGGGGCCCTGATAGAGGTCAGCTTTTACAAGATTCTCAGCAACCTTTTTCACTGGAAAATCAGACCTCGAGTATGGACTCGAGAAACATATTTGATCACCCTTCTGCTGTCTACCTTTCTGAAGAGCTTCCTTCTGACGAGGCTCCATTTTATTAGGATTGCCCGAAGCAGGGTTTGGAACCTTCGCCTATTCCCGTTAATCAAAAAGGCCCCTACGCTGAATTATTAGTGGGGAATAGGAAACACCAGTTCTTGATTGACACTGGAGCACAGAAGTGCTCCATTGATCATTCGCGGGTTCCAAACATCCCACTGTCAGAGCAAACAAATGTTTCCGTAGGGTTTTCTGGTGTACCAACTGTCTGTCCGGTTTCTGCGCCGGTATCCGTTTCTTTGGGTCCCTTTACGGACCATTGTCCCTTTCTGCTCACTTCGAACTGTGGAGAGAATTTGCTGGGGTTGAATTTGTTAAAGAAATTGAATGCAGTAATTCATTGTTCTTCGGATGGAGTACGGCTAACGGTTTCACCACAGCAACTTCCTAATTCTCAGTTCTTGATTCGACCTTTACCTCCCGAGTTTAGCATTGTCCCGGAATGTTTGTGGGTGGTGGACGACAATGATGTCGAAGTGTTGCAGATTAAGCCCGTTAAAATAGTCCTGAAACATGGGGTGAAACTGCCACGCATCCCGCAGTATAAAATATCAGTCGAAGGCGAACGTGCTTTGAAATGCATTGTCTCCGATTTTGTACATCGTGGGGTGATCGAAGAGATTACAGGTAGTTTGTGTAACAGTCCGATCTTACCCGTATATAAGAAAGGCGACAATGCAATTCCATACCGGTTTATAATTGATCTTCGTGCTATTAACCGAGTGGTCGCCCCACAATTTCCAATTGTGCCTGATGTGACGACGATATTAACAATGATCCCTACTACGGCTACGCACTTCAGCATTGTGGATCTGAAAAACGCCTTCTTTAGTATCCCTATACATAAAGAAAGCAGATATCTCTTTGCGTTCACCTTGGGGGGACGCTCATTTACATTTACAAGGGCACCTCAAGGGTATACTGAAAGTCCCAGTATTTATAGTAGAGCTTTAAAAGAGCAGCTCGACCCCCTTGAATTGCCACCTACGTGCACGCTGGTTCAATATGTTGACGATTTACTTTTGGCTGCAGATTCTGAGAATGCCTGTAAAGAAGGCACTATACTGTTGCTTGTTCATCTAGCTAAAAATGGTCACAAAGCTTCGCTTAAAAAATTTCAATATTGTTGTCAGGAGGTTGCCTATCTAGGCTACCTCCTGTCAAAGGAGGGGAGAAGATTGACACCTGAAAGAATAAAACACATTTCTGGCATGTCTGTTCCAAATACACAGAAGGAAGTCAGAGCCCTGATAGGTTGGCTTCCTACTGTAGGTTGTGGATCCCTAATTTCGCACTAGTGGTAAAACCGATGTTGGCTTTGATGAAGAAGGGCATTTCTCTGCCACTGCCATGGGAATCGGAACATCAACGATCATTTGAGCTTCTCAAAACCGCGCTATGTTCGGCACCGGTTCTGGGTACTCCAAATTATGACAAGGCCTTTGTGTTGTTTGTGCATGAATGTGATGGATGTGCTTTGGCTGTGTTAACACAGGAACACGGAGGGAAGAATAAGCCGTGCGGCTACTACTCCTCCGCCCTTGATCCTGTTGCATGCGCTTTGCCAAGATGTTTGTGCGCTGTCGCCGCTGCTGCCGCGTCTGTAAAACAGAGTGAGGGAATGGTCCTAGGCCATGATTTGATTTTGATGGTACCTCACTCTGTTGATATTCTATTGAATAAAACCCAAACGCAACACCTCACCTCTGCACGTTTAACAAGGTATGAACTAATTCTGTTTGCCCCTCATATTCAAATTAAGAGGTGTTGTGTTCTTAATCCGGCTGAACTCTTACCTTTCCCGCAAAACACTGTTTGCGGTGATGAAGAATCACATGACTGCCTGTATACCACCGAACAAGAAACGAAGGGCAGGATAGATCTCATAGATACTCCTTTGGATAATGCAGAAGGGGAGCTGTTTTGTGATGGCTCCTGCTTCAAACTTTCGAATGGTACATCTACAGCTGCTTATGCAGTTACTACATTGAGCAAAGTTGTCGAAACTAAGAGAATTTCGCATAACTCCGCGCAGGCCGCAGAGATTATAGCGTTGACCCGAGCTTGTGAACTTTCCCAAGGGCGAAGAGTAAATATATATACTGATAGCCAGTACGCATTTGGGGTGGCTCACAACTTCGGAAAGCTTTGGTCGGAAAGAGGGTTCCTGACCTCACATGGGACCAAGATTCAGCATGGCCCCTTGATAGTGCAATTACTTTCGGCACTCTCACTCCGTAAACGGTTAGCGATCATGAAATGTGCAGCACATCGCTAGGTCATAGATGATCTGGGCAAAGGGAATGCTTTTGCGGATTTGATAGCCAGACAAACGGCCACAGACCTTAGCACGGACATGTATGCCTCGAGGGAAATGAGAGATGTTTGCATAATGGATGAAGGTATTGGGTCTGTGCGAGATATTCAGACTCATGCCACGATGAAAGAATCTAGAAAGTGGGCTGAAGGAATGGGGAAACTGGATGAAGAAGGGTTTTGGGTGGAAAATGGTTGCTTCCTGATTCTTATGTATTGGCAATGGTTACGATGGCACACGGTCCTACGCATGTGTGTGCCCAGCAGATCACGAGAATGTTAGACCAGGTCTGGGTGAATGACAAGATTCTGGACACTGCAAAGAGGCATGTCCGGAATTGTATGATCTGCCTACAGCACAATGTGGGTAAGGGGACAGTGATTCCAAGGGGACGTTTTGGACCCCTTTCTGTCCCCTTTGAGGTTATACATTTTGATTTTATTGAAATGGAGCGATGTAATAATCTAAAATATGTTCTTGTAATTATTTGTGCCTTCAGTAAATGGGTCGAGGCTTTCCCAGTCAAAGATGCTACCGCCATGACCACTGCAAAGATTATGGTAAAAGAATTCTTTCCTCGATTTGGGCTCCCGAGGATAATCTGGTCGGACAATGGTCCTCACTTTATTGCAGCAGTAATTTTGCAAATATGTGCAGCCCTATGTATTGAGAAACAATTTCATTCATCTAGGCATCCTCAAAGTGCTGGGTTGGTAGAAAGACACAATGGTATTTTAAAGAATAAACTTGCAAAAACATGTGCTGATACCAAACTAAAATGGCCAGATGCTTTGCCTATTGTGTTATTAGCTATGCGTACCACACCTCAGACTAGAAGTGGGCTTTCTCCATTTGAAGTAGTAATGGGGAGACCTGCTAACATTTGGGGTCTCCCAAAACCTAAAGCCCTGAGGAAGGTGGAAAATGTATTGCTTGTAGACTACTGTAACCAGTTAACTAAAAACCTGTATTTCATCTACCACCAGGTGCATGCTGCTTTACCTGTACGGTTTACGGGCCCAGGACACGATATACAGCCTGGAAGTTGGGTCCTCGTGAAGGCCTACGAGAGGTCTTCCTGTCTCGCGCCTCGCTGGCGGGGACCCCATCAGGTATTATTGGTCACCAGGACAGCAGTGCGGGTGGCTGGAAAGAAGAACTGGATTCACGCGATGCACGTCAAGAAACTTCCTCACCCGACGCCACGCGCTACAGAAGAAGCAGAACCCCTCGCTGATGCTACAGTCTCTGATCCTGGAGTAGCAAACAGCGCTGTGAGTGCGTTGGAGAAGTTCTCTGAGCTTGAGGAGCTTGGGGAACAGTCCATTTCGTCTCCGCACTCTTTTGAAAAATCACTTCCGGAAAACACTGTTTCGAGCTCTGCGACTTCCGTCGCCACCGACACGTCGCTTCCCTCAGGAAGTGACGATACTTTGCTTCCGGACCACACAATTTTGGGTACCATCAGGTACAACCTTCGACCACGGAAATAGAACTACGGCACGAGTGTCGTGCATCTGGAAAAGGAAGTGATTGGAAAATTGTCTTGTTATGAGAAAGTTCTGTTGAGCAAAAAAGGGATTCTGCTGGCTAGGGTTGGGAAGGACTAAGAAATCACGCGACCGTAGTGTCGCCAGCAACGAACATTGGGGCCGTCGATCGAGAAACTAAGATGTCTGCCACCTTCACTGCTGCTCCCCGCACTGGACTTTTAGATAAGGGGGTGACCAAATCGAACAATGTACAATGTGCCTGGGCCCCAAAAATGTACTGTTGTGTTTTGATAATGATTATTGTTATTTTTGCAACTGCTGCTGTAGGACTTTGGTATTTCGAAGAAATCTATCCTTTGAAACCTTTATTACCGACCGAGATCGTACCAACTGTTTTGACTCCCTCTGTACACCTTCATACTCTGTCCCCTAGAGACTCCCAACATAGACAGAAGTATCATAATAACACTCTGATGATAGTAATGAATGCTACTCATGCCATTTTTAATAAGAGTAATTGTTGGATTTGTACTCATTTACCGCAACATAGGAACAAGGGACTGGGATGGTATATACATCCTCTACCTTTAACAACTGCTTGCTATGCCTCTCTTTGAGCACTATTCTTTGGCCGATGGAATGATAGCATCTCAGGGAACTTTGATGGAACTAATTTAAATGATTTTGAGAAACGTGAATTGACTCCCCTGGGATGCTCGCTTTTCGCAAATAGAAGTAAACCTAACGTCACTTCTATTAGGCCATCTGACAAACTATCTCTTCCTTTTCAAACTCTGATCTCCTTTAAAATGGCTTCGATAGGCAATAAGGACGCTGTACCTCCTTCTTATTCTATAAATCATAGTCCTGACTCAGTTCCCTTCTGTATACAGAGAAATGGCACTAGGCCAATGGGAGATTTTGAAGCTTGTAAAAACATTGTAAATTTGACTGGGGAAAACAGGCCTCTGTATGTAGGGGGACCTGTTTATTTTGTTTGTGGTAGTTTAGCATTTCACTGGTTGCCCAAGGATTGGCAGGGAACCTGTTATTTAGGAATATTGTTACCCGGGGTATTTGTAGCAAGTACATTAGAGATTTCTAAGGCTCGCCCACGGCGAGACGACAACGGAGGTACCCCTGGGCAAGGATTGGGGGACATAGCGAAATCAGTTGTGCCCTTTTGGGGACAAATAGCAAACTCGGAGAACATTAGGGGATTAGCAAGGGTACTGGAGAGAACGATCAACCGGACCACGGACATACTCTACAATATGACCTTAGAGCAAAAGGAAATAAGATTGGTAGCACTTCAAAATCGGATGGCATTAGATGTCATTTTGGCAGAACGAGGTGGAGTATGCAAATTAGTGGGGTCCACTTGTTGTGTTTTCGTACCGGACTCCTCGCCAACAATTTTTAAAGCAATTCAGAACTTACATACTCTCAGTTCTGAAGTCCATATCCCTGTAGGAGACTGGAACCTTAGTACTTGGTTTTGGGATTCTTTGCGATCTTGGGGTTGGAAGGTGCTTTCCGTTATTCTGGTTATTTTAGGGATCCTGTTATTCCTTTGTTGCTGTTTTCAATGCCTCCCAAGTATGTGTGGAATGATAAGGGGGTGTTGTGCTCAAGCAGTGAGCGCAATAGGGCATAAAATATATACCCCAGATACAGCATCTAAAGAATTCATGTTACAAGAGTTTCTTATGAACGACCTTATGGCTATAGACATTACAGACAATGATGCAGAATCTATGGATGATAATACATGGAGTTATTTTCGAAAGTATTAGGGATGATGTTTAGCACTTGGCATAGGCCAAAAGGAGGGTCTGTGGAAATCAAAATAATATTGTACCTCCTGTCGCATTGTTTTAATGTATGTTGGTCTACGCCAAGTTGTCTAAAAACATTGTGTACATAGATTCCGCGGCAAGGTCTTGACCTTAATGTATTGTGTAAATCGCCATCTTGGATTTAGCCGCCATTTTAGGTTCTCTTGTAGTGTGGAAGTCACCCTGAACAACAAAATGGAGGCCGAATGACATTTCGAGTGGGATTCTGGCCGTTGTGACCTCCGCACACATGAATAAGTAATATGCCCGCAGGCCACTTGTTAGGGTCGCGAACTGAGACCTTGTCCTATCCCTGACCTATGTGTAAATGAACAACTGTATCAGCGGAACTGATCAAAAATGCATACATTATGGGATTGACCTGGCAACAAACCCTAGGTCTGGTTCTGAGAATGGTTAACTTGCGAGGGGGGTTGGCCAGAGCTGGATAAAAAGTATAAAAACCCGAGTACCCCAATGTTCGGTCTCTCACACTAACACGGCGAACTACCGTTGATGGTTCGTTCTGTTACTCTGAGGGCCGAATAGCTATCCGTATGTCAATTGACTTTTGGTAATTGTTGTATCTTTGAATAAAGCGCTTTGTATGTTCTTTGTAACCTGTGTTGGTGTGTTTCCTTTTGGGCTTCCCGGCCTCATATCAATTTTTCTGTTTCCACACTTCAACTATCCTCTGCCACTCCTGTGGCACTCACCATCTCCCCTATCTTCTCCACCTGATACACTATCACCTATCCTCCTGCTCGCATGAAGTCTGGAAGAAACAAGCAAGCACATGAATCTGGGAACTTAGATATCAGTTCCTAGAATGCAATGCTCAAACTTTCATTCTCTTGAGATACAGACTTTAATTCCCAGCATGCACTTATCTTTGATGTGTTTGTTTTAGGAACGTTCTGTCTGGTTCCAGCTACCAGAATTTCCCCTTTCTATGTCCTAATTTACTTGCTTGAGGAACTCTTCCTCCAAGTTCTAACATGCACTGTCTCAGTTTCCAACTCACAGCCCTCTATGAAATGAATCCCTTCATTCCATCAGTCAGCGCTTCTCTGTTCATTTACATGATCAATGGTTATGCTTCTTGTGTGTGGCTACCCTCCATATCACGCCCTCTTCTGTGGCTCTTCCCACATTTTCTGGTGGGCGTCTATGAGCCTCCTCTTGAATGGGTTCTTGCCACCGACAATACTTGGTCTGCGGCTTTCATCTCTTGCCATGCACTCTCACTTTGGATTTCTTCAGGTGGCTCTTTGTGTCTGAGCATCTGGCATTCTCTCTCCTTCTCTGGAGATAGTTCCTTCCTCTGCGGTTCCTGCGTACATCTGCTTTACTCCTTGCTGTTGTTCACAGCTTCGTGTTGGACATCAGCGTATATTGCTTTACCCATCCTTCCCTCCCTAAATCTGCAACACCTTGCAGGCTTCTAATGCTTGGCAGTTCTGTTAGAACTTCTTTCAGGCCCGCAAACTGCCTCACTGACTTCTTAGTCAGTTATCTTACTAGTGGGCTACAGTAGTAAAACCACTGCAGGGTTCCTGGTATTTGAAGACGACCCTTCACTGCCGTTGTAAGTATTTGTAGAGGGTACGTATACTGCTACATTGACAGAATAACTGCCTGGAAGCAAAACCAACTTCATCAACTTAGTTTTATAAATTCATTGAAACAAATGTGCTTTAAGTATCATATTTATTTTTATTTATTTATTTAATTATGTGTACATTTGTAAAGCACAACCAAGCCCTGGGGCATATGGAATGTAAAATGGTCCTGGAGTGCCTACGTCGAGATCTCTAATGCACTCTGTGAGGCATTCACTGGAACAGACAGGGCTCCCATACTTTTTCGCTTGCATGAAATAGGTGTAAGCAGATTACATTCAAAGAGTCAAGGGTATGAGTTGAGCAATGATGGTAAATGCTCTGGGCAACGCATCGAGTTGTGTATTCATAAAAAGGTGTGGGTCCCAATACAGAGATTTAACCATGCCGTGTTGGTGCATCAGAGACTAGTGCAGGGAGTGTAAGGCTGCCATATCATGGTCTTTGCAAAACTCTCAGAAGTAGAAGAGTAGCAGGGTTTTGTAAACATCGCAGACGCTGGAATAGAGTAGCAGGTAAACCAAAGTAAATATTATTTTAAGTAATAGATATCGAGAGTGACAATGGACAAACCGTTAGTATGCAGTGGAGAAACAAGATTACAGGAAACAAAGAAGTCTTGGTGACCTGGTGAATATGCAATGTCAGATCGATGAATCAATATTGACTCCAATATTTTTTAAAGCCGAGACTGATAACGGACAGGTGAGCACGGACGATGGTCAGACTTCTGATGGACATCCCCTCAGCTTCCAGGGCTTGAGGATTTTAGTTTTATAAGACAGGAAATTAAGAGATGAGTTTACAGTGTATTCCAAGCATGGACCAAAGAGAACAAGAGATCAAGAGATAATGACCAAGTGCATAGAGTGAGGAAAGCAAACCTTGAACATGGAGAGGGGTAAGTCGAATATGTCAACAGAAGAAATGTAAGAACTTTTCCGAAGTCTCCTATTGTTTTAGTGCTGCAGTCTTGGATGATCCTGACATCCTTCCTCTGATGCGTGTGCATGGGGGATGCTCTGAAGGCTGCCAATGGCCACACCTCAGGCATCACTTGCTCTTACCAAGCAATATCCACACAGTGTTAACTTTTTAAATAGTTTGCTGCATCTCAACCAAAATGTTTGTAATAGGTGCAACCTTGTGCATTGAGGTTGTCAGCTGACATGTTGTTTTGAATGATTCCATTCGAGTTTGGTGGGACTAACACACCGAGTTGTGGATATTAGTCAAGTCAGTCAAACACCTTTATTCGGCCAAAAAATGACCATCAAAGTACATCCTGCAAAAACAGTTCTAGAAATAGGGGTGCAAATTGAAAACAAAATTATAGGGAAACAACATTAAAGAAAACAACAGGGCAGTACGAACATGCCACCCCTCCAAAAAGAAACCCTAGCCAGTTCTTTGAAACAATGATCTAGGCCCACCATCCCCTTACTTCAGCCAAGTCCCATGGCGCCTCCGGCCCAAGGTGGTCAGATTTGCCCCTGAGAGGGGGCTGTTGTTAGAAAAAACCCCAGGGTTTACTCTGGCAGATCTAGGAGGGGCAGCAGAGTTTAGAAAAGGGCGCATGCTGATTGAGATCCCACTCATAGCTTGTTGGCCTGCCCGCCCCCAACCTTCCAAAACCCGGTTAGCCGTACTCTGGTCCCAAAAAAAAAGTTTGATGCTATCCATGGTGTTCATGCCCATACTTGAAATTCTGCAACAGCCCGCCAGAGCTTCTCTGCGTACAAATGGGCAACCTCCAGAAGTGTTCAGCCAAAATAAACATTTGTTAAGTAGGGCATCCTTTGGTTCAGACTTGTTTGCTGCCAGTTTGGGAACCCCCTGTAAGAAGACAATAGGGCGTTTGGGCTTTCCCTGGTCTAAGGGTTTATGCTGACCCCCAGATTTCCACAGGCCCTGGTCTTTGGACTCAGAACACACAGAGCCCAAGATAGCGGAGGACTGGGCCACGGAAGGCAAAGACATTAAACTAAAGTTAGAGACCTTCCTGCTCGCCCTGGTAACGGCAGGGAGAACACAGGGCCCGTTGTTAGAGAATGATTCTCCTAATGCCAAGTTAAGGGGGACGGCAGACCCTTTGGGGGTGGTCAGGACTGGGGGGACCTGAACACGTAAACTTTCCAAGGGGCTTTCCGAGGATAGGGCCTTATACCCCACGGCAGCTGAAGCGGTCACCATGGGCTCCCCCTGGACAGTTCCACCACCCTTCAATTGGGCCTCTAGTACAGTTAGCAAGAGAGCCTTGATGATGGCCAGTTCCGCCAGAACTTGATTACACCCACACCCCCTATGTAACAGAGCCTCCTCTGGGAGTCGGTCAGTGGACAAGTTACACTCATGTTTACTGGCGGCAGTTGGTTGATTGATGGTCTCAACCATCCGGGGTAGGGTCAGACAGGGGGAAGGACTGGCCCCAGAGCTCGTGGATGAGAGGACATCACTCCACGAACTGTTATGGGAGCTGGAGGAGGATTTGCCCCTTAGGACAATTTGTTCCAGACTGTCCCCTACAGCCAGGAGAGATGACACAAGTGTTGAGGGGGATCCATGGGGGAGGGGTTCGATGGTTGTGGCTGTGGTCAAGGCCGAAGACGTGCTTTGCGACAGGGGGAGACTTGGTTCCGGCTCGCCACCAGCATTTCCACTGGCATCCGGAAACAGCTTGAACAGACCACCCTGGTTACTATGTAGGGTTACTTGGCTCCCCAGGTGCTGCTGACCCATTACTGGTGATGGAATTAGTGTCGCTGCTAGAGTGCCGGATATAGACAGGGACTGATTTACAATGGGCTTGATGGCACATGTCCCAGTGGCCCCCAAAGTAGTACCCATGGAGGTTACTGAGGGTACCCCCCCCTGTGGTCGCTGTCTCCTCAATACCACAGTCTTACGCTGGAATTTCTGCAGGGGGGGGTCATGGTCAATGAGTTGGGGGCAAAAAAGGAGTGGGGGGAACGGGGATAAGGGGTCAGTAGTCGGCTGCGCCATAGCCGAAACTTGAGAGGTTTCCGTGTCCAGATACTTATGGAGGGGCACACCACACACCTCCATCGTAATCCGCCTCCCCAGCTCACCTCTGTTATCAATGTCCAGTCCAGTGGCTGGACTCCAGCAGCGCCGAACACCAAGCGGCGCCAAACACCGCGCCCTTGCCCCGCCGCGGGCTTCACCGCTGCGGGGTTAGCGAGGCGCTGATAAGCCCAGGGGGGCGGGGCCACGAACCAGGAAGTCCCCGGAGTCCACAAGCGGCGCCAAACACCGCGCCCTTGCCCCGCCGCGGGCTTCACCGCTGCGGGGTTAGCGAGGCGCTGATAAGCCCAGGGGGGCGGGGCCACGAACCAGGAAGTCCCCGGAGTCCACAAGCGGCGCCAAACACCGCGCCCTTGCCCCGCCGCGGGCTTCACCGCTGCGGGGTTAGCGAGGCGCTGATAAGCCCAGGGGGGCGGGGCCACGAACCAGGAAGTCCCCGGAGTCCACAAGCGGCGCCAAACACCGCGCCCTTGCCCCGCCGCGGGCTTCACCGCTGCGGGGTTAGCGAGGCGCTGATAAGCCCAGGGGGGCGGGGCCACGAACCAGGAAGTCCCCGGAGTCCACAAGCGGCGCCAAACACCGCGCCCTTGCCCCGCCGCGGGCTTCACCGCTGCGGGGTTAGCGAGGCGCTGATAAGCCCAGGGGGGCGGGGCCACGAACCAGGAAGTCCCCGGAGTCCACAAGCGGCGCCAAACACCGCGCCCTTGCCCCGCCGCGGGCTTCACCGCTGCGGGGTTAGCGAGGCGCTGATAAGCCCAGGGGGGCGGGGCCACGAACCAGGAAGTCCCCGGAGTCCACAAGCGGCGCCAAACACCGCGCCCTTGCTCTGGATATTAATGGAGACGTTTTATAAAGCAAAAACATATGGAGAGAGTTGTTCTAGTCTTCTGTGAAAGGGGGCTGGGTGAACATGAGTGGCAGGGGAGCGGATTGGTGTACAAACACAAATACAAACCTATATTAACAACGCAGCGAAGCCAACATATGCCACAATCTGCACTACCTAAGGGGAACACACATATTCTTTAAAACTCAGATATTGCTTGGGGGACATTAATAAGATCGTTGAGTGGGATAGTTGAAAGCCTACATGTTTTATGGAACAATACTCATTTAAAAGGCGTCATGCATTTCAAATCATCTGCTTCCAGGCGTAAATACAGTGGGAGATTTTTAAAGATGCATGGGTCCTTGCATCCTATCATATGTTTATTTCAGAAACAGCTCAGCTTCTAAAATTATACAAATGACGAGCAGGATTCAACAGGGCTCCCAGTGGTTTGAAAGATGTAGGAGCAGGTCTATTCTCGCATCCTAATCGCGAGGCTATCCCATTGAGTATATATGGTTCATGGTTACAAGAAACTTAATGTGTTAACAGTCCCCTTCACCATGGGGCTATTTTGAAAGAGTACTATAGGAATTGACTCACTGTGCATCTTGAAATAGTACCATTTTATTGGAAAATAATGTGTATAATCATTGTAGATTTTGGCTCAGTAAGACAAGTGTAGCATTCTGGTTATGACTACAATATATAATAAAAGTGATCATTAGAAATTAAAATTGTAAATTTCTGCAGTGCAAAGTCACGTTGCACTGCGAAAATACACTTTGCACTACTCTGAATCAGGATGTTTGTTGGCAGTGCAAAGTCACTTTACACTGTTAGAATATAATAATAATATGCATAATTCTTAGCTCTAAGCAAATCCCTTTTTGCAATTAAAATCCTGTTCTCTTAGTAATGTTTGAACAGGGGTGACATTTTTCAGTCATCTGTTGAAAATGCAATTTGTCCTGCCTTCTTGGGTTCAGGTACATTATTGTGTATGCAATTGAAACATATTGACCTATGCTGATGCAGGCACCATTTCTGTATGAATAGCGACACAGTGAATCATTCAGGCACTTCACTTCTCCACTCTCCATGAAATACTGGTAGTGGATTAAACTGAAGTGTGCTCAAGTGTATGATATGCACAAAATACATTTTACCTTGCAATTTCAAAACTCTGTCTCAGATGCTCTACTTTGTTTTAATTATAGCACTTAGGAGTCTCAAAATGGCACTCAACGTGGTGCCCCACCGAGGATGAGGAACCTGTCTAATGGACTGTTTGGATTTGGGGTTCCCTCCTATCATCGAGATTTAATTGCTCGCAGTCGACACTATCCTCCATCGGCAGGCTTCTCTCCATAGATGCCCTCTCCCGGCCGGGGCCTGCCGAACTGCATAAAATATTCCCCCAGAGCAACTGAGACAGAACTTTTTCTGTACGTAGAGCTGTTTGGCAGGAAAGACTTTGTTAGTGGGTTAAACCTTAAGATATTTGCAAATACCTTATTTTGCCATGGAAAAATCAGAAAGTTTGTATGATTCCTTGTCCCAGTAAGCTTCGTAAATGTTGGTCCGGACTTTGTTGCGTTTGCTCTGAGAACGACTTAGAATTTGCTCAGCCTGCACCCCCAGAAGGTTCCCTGGCATACGAAATGATGACAAATATGGGTTAGGGGAGATAGTATTGAACAGTTCATTGTACAAACAGACTAAAGCTAAGCCTAGCTTACGATGACCACAAAATGGCTCTTTTGACGTATCCATCATTCACCATTTACAATCTGTATCATTAAAGAATGATGCGAGATCCTCTGCCTTTTGTTGTTAATTGCGTTTGGCGCAAGGAAGCCATGTGGAAGATCTAAGGTGAACAAACATTTGTCAAAGACATATGTCACAGGCTGATAAAGGTTTAGTTCATGATCAGCAAAAATACCAACACAATAATCAAGAGATAGGTAGAGTTTGTCAGTTACAAAGAACAGGGATTGACCCGTTATACCTACTACTAGTCAAGATCCCGTAATAGAACAGATTCTTAAAAACCTTCACCAATATCTCCTTCCCACTGCACTTCCTCCTCCGTATGGTCAACCACAGAGCCCATTAGTATTAGGGCTCCCGGGCCCTAAAATCGCTCCAACTCTTCCTGATCCCCAAAATGTGCCCCCTCAATAGAAGAAGAAGACATATCTGATGCCGGCATAGATCCTCCCAATTAATATACACATGGCCCATTGACTACATAAAAGGCAAGGAAATTGGATCCTTTTATTGGAACACACATGTTGCTTTAATGCCTACCCAACAAAGGAAGTTGAGGGAGCAGGCTATTCGGTTAGCATAGAGCAGAGTCAGACAGAATGTGGTTGAGGAAGTACTTGAAACCCAAGGTCCTGAGCGACTCATTTTGTTAGAATGTTTGGGTGACGAGATTCGAATCCAGTGGGATACACAATTGCCTTAGGCAGTTCCTATGGAATTGCAAGATTTAAATTTAGCTGCCTTATTTTATCATACGTAGAAGGATGCTTTTTCACATTTTAAAGGGCTTTGGGAGATATTTGATTAAATGAAAGGACCAACGAAAGCTCGATTGGAAATAGAAACTGAAAATAATACTTCAGAATATGTCCAACAAGCCATTATCATCACAGCATGTAAAGAATCCTGTTTGTCAGATGAAGAATTACACTTAATTACACGTACCACTCTTAGATGGGCCACCGCTCTGACCCCTCTTTTGGTCATTTGCAGTACTTTTTCTCAGCATGCCCCTCAGATGCAGATGTATGCTATGAAAGTGATGTTGGATGCAATTATGCAAAGAAATGAGGAAGGCGAGTTAGAGAATTCTGCGTAGTTGCAACACTTGAAATTAATAATAGATAATGCATCCATAATGAGTATCCCAGAGCAACCCATTCACTTAACAGCACTTTTAAAATTATGAAACCCACCTAGTTGCGAGCTCCCTATGCAGGAGGGGCTGCATGTTTATGTACCACAGCATGCCATGCTTGATGCTCAAGGAGACCCTGTCCTTGACAATCAAGGGAAACCAATTATACAGCCCGCTAAATACGATACCCAATTTGTTCACCTACACTTTTCAAGTCAAGAATGAAATGCCGTAAAACAAACAAACACTGACATTCGGAAAAATCCTACAGGATTTTATTAAGAATTAGAGGCCGTTTTGAATACCTCTATCTTTACTATTATGGGTTTGGAAACTCTATTTTCAGTAATTATGCCATCAGATATTTGGACACCAATTAGAAATATTACCGACCCTGTGCCTTTGGGGAGGACATGGTCATACTTTTTCTGCTTGTTGGTAATAGGATCGCTGGCGAAAGGCCCACTCCCACAGTACTTAACCTTCCCAGTATGATAGTTGCACAGCTGAAAAGGGTGGTACCTGGGAAAAAGATTAATTGGGATAAACTGGCTGCATGTGTCCAGAATAAAACTGAAGGTGTAACAGAGTATTTTAATAAGAGAGTGGATCTTAAGCAAGCGTGTTAATACAGCACATACTACAGGGAACTAGGGAGGGCCATTTATTGGCTCAAGAGGAAGATGGGTTGGTCCATTTGTACCATTTTCACCATAAGGGCCTTATCAGTGGCATATTGCAAACAAGAGGGCCGCTGGAGGGCACAGTGTCCAGCTTTGTTGAATAGGAGAAGTGGAATGTATGAAAGAAGGGGATGAGGACATCAGGATGAAGAGGTAGGAAGTAGGGGCAGATGGATACCACATAGGTCTGCAGCTGGCCCTGCGGCAAGTACTACAGTGCCTATTAACTCCAATGTTTTCGATAATCCTGGCAAGTCTTTTGTCACTAATTAATATAATATTGAGGATTTCTCTTGGGATTTCTCAGAATAGCACAGCCCTCAAATGAAAATGGAACCAATTCCCATCACTGTGGAACAGAAGGACCCTACGTTCACATGAGAGTTGGGCGACAGGAGCATTGCTTTCTAGTAGACACAGGGGTGCAGAAGAGCTCTATAGAATATGCTAAGTTTCCAGATATTCCTTTGAGTGGGCATATTAATATTTCAGTAGGGTTTGTTGGAACACCTGTAGTTAGTAAAGTATCGGTCACAGTGCCTTTACTTTTAGGACCAGCAGCTAATGAGATACTGTTCTTATTAACTACAAAGTGTGGAGAACATTTGTTGGGGTTAAATTTGTTGAAAAAGTTGTGTGCTACCATTTATTTTATGCGAGACGAAGTACTCATTACAGTAGGCACGTCGAAATTGAATCGGTTTTTAGCAAAACCTCTGCCACCCGAGTTTGATGACATCCATGATGCCTTATGGGCATTATCGGACAATGACGTTGGTCTTATGGATATTGCCCCTATAAGAATACAAATACGAAAGGGAGCAATTTATCTGTGTATTCCTCAGTACAAAGTATCCACCTGGAGATTATTCAGCCCTTGAAACAATTGTCTCAGATTTAGTATGACAAGAGATAGTAGAAGAAATAACTGGGAGTGTGTGCAATTGGCACATTTTAACTGTTTTTAAAAAAGGGCTCTTGAAACTACCATTTTGTCTTGTCATTGATTTAAGAGTGATCAACAAGTTTGTAGTACCCAAGTTTCCAATTGTTCCACACATTTCCACCATCCTTACCATGATACCACCATTTGCAGAATATTTCTCAGTGAACAACTTAAAACACCATTACATCCAGAAAGCAGATTTCTATTTGCTTTCTCCCTCAGTGGGAGAGCATACACTTTCACTATAATACCGCAAGGTTATACAGAAAGCCCAGACATATACCATAGGGCTCTCAAGGAAAAATTGGATTCCTTGAAATGTCCTGAATCTGTTACATTGATTCAATATATTGATTATTTGCTTATAGCAGCTCCCACAGGGGAACTCTGTAAACATGCAACTATATTGTTATTGTCACATTTAGCTCACCATGTCATAAAGCATCTTTGACGAAATGTCAGTATTGTAGACAGGAGCTAGTATATCTTGGGTAGGAAACTAGCACCTGATATAATACAAGCGATTTCTAAAATGCCACGGCAAAAAACACAAAAACAAGTTAGAGCACTTATAGGGACTGCCTCCTATTGAAGACAATTGATATCCAGTTTCTTGCTTATTGTCAAACCTTTGATACAACTTATGACTAAAAGTTTACAGGATCCAGTTCCATGGACTGATGAACATCAAGAGGCATTTTTCTGCTGCACAGAGAGCTTTGTTCTGTTCCCGTTTTAGGGACTTTGGATTACAATAAGGAAATGTTTGGTTTCTTCATGAAGTTGATGGATGTCCTTTGGCTGTTTGACACAGGAACATGGAGGAAGGAATAGACTGTGCGCCTAGTTTTCCTCCACATTAGACCCTGTTGAATGTGCTTTGCCTAAATGTTTGCATGCAGTAGCAGCTGCAGCTTTGTCAGTAAAACAATGTGAATGTATGGATTTAGGTCACTCTTTAAGGGTGATGGTACCCCACTCAGTTGATGTCCTTTTAGATAGGACTGAGACCCAATATATGCTATGGCCCAATTTACCAGATATGAAAGATATTAAATGATATTGTTTGCACCACATAACAAAATTAAGCACTGCAACACACTCAGCCCGCTGAGCTATTACCCATACCAAATCAGGGATCAGGGATAATGACGCAGCTGACCATGATTTTATCTCCGCAACTGAAGAATACACCAAGGGCTGAATTGATTTGCAAGCTACCCCTCTTAAGCAGGCAGTAGGAGAATTATATTGTTATGGATCATGTTTTAAAATGCCTGATGGAACCACAACTGCAGCTTACTCGCTTACTACTTTAAAAACTATAGTAGGGACTAAATGAATACCCTTTAATTCAGCACAAGCAGCAGAAATCATAGCTTTGACTCTTGCTTGTGAATTATCGGAAACCCTGTCTGTAAATATTTTTACTTACAGTCAGTACGCTTCTGGAGTAGCACAACATTTTGGAAAATTATGGGCAGAAAGGGGATTTCTGACTTCACATGGAACTATGATACAGCATGGTTAGTTAATATTACCACTGTTGTCATCTCTAATGCTACCAAAGAAACTAGCAATGGTTACATGTGCTGCCCATCAGACAATAGTGACTGAAATTCATAAAGGAAATGATTTTGCTTACTCCATAGCTAAGCAAACAGCATTCGATTGTACCTCTGTGATGTATAATGCTGAGAATATTAGAAGGGCTCAGGATTTAGGATTTATGGGAAGCCAGCTTTGCTATACAGGATGAAGAGTGGTGTTGGGTCACAGTGTCGAAAAAACAGCAGATGTTACCCAATGCCTGTGTACCTCTGGTTGTGTGTATGACCTGCGGACCCACCCACATACACGCTAAAGTCATTTATAATTAATTGGAGAATGTTTAGTGTAATTTATTGATTACTGCAACAGCTGAGATGTGGTTAGAAACAGTATAATATGCATAGGCAGGGGCGTAGGAGACACATAAAATCTGGGGGGGACAGGGGACATCTTGAGGACTTTGGGCCTCATTAGGACCCAGGCGGAGTGGGTTTCCGCCAGCGCTAATCGCGGCGGACCCGTCCGCCGTACTACGAGTTCCCGTAGCGCCATGGCGCCGTTTTCCGCCTGGTTTTACCAGGCGGAGAAAACCATGGCGCTACGGGACCTCGTTGTTAATTACGCCACCGTATTTTACGGTGGCGTAATTAACTCCTTCCCCACTCCCATTATACCCTATGGGGCAAGAATGGGAATGGGGAAGGGCAGAATGGGGATTGGGGATTTACCGCTCCGCCAAGGTCGGAATGGGGCGGTAAATCCGCCAACCCCCATGGCGCTATCAACGGCTTTCCGCCGTGCTTCGCGGTGCATTTAGCACCGCGAAATCCGCCAGGGTCCTAATGAGGCCCTTTGCCTTAATTATTTATTTATTGTGTTTTAGTCAAAGAACTCGACTTTTCACAAAATTAGAATTAAAATAGCAGTATGTATTAAATTACAAATATCACTGTATTAAACAAGAGAAAAGAGGAAAAGAAAACAGAAGAAAATTTAAGGACGCAGCAGCAAAGAACATGTCTTTGTATGTTGCATTTCTGGATTTTTCATCTGACTGTGAGCTCATGTTAAGAGACAGGAATTAACAATTACTTCCAGTGGGCCACAGCTAGGATGCCAGCTCGTTAAGAGGCAGATCACCTGTAAGTGGACTCCTACCAAATTAAGGAAGCCTTTTCTAACAACTGAAAGTTGCTATTTTTTTGTGTGGGGCAAGGAGACGTGTGTGTCTCTTGGAATGGAAAGATGGGGGTTTCAAAGAAAGAGGAAATCTTGTTTGTACCTCTGAGTAAGCCCTGTTACGGGAGAAGAGGGACCAGGTGTGTGATGTTGCTGCTTTGACTGTCCTCCGGGGGGTACAGCAAACAAGGAGGGTGAGCGATCGCAAGCCCACCCCCTTATAAGCACTCCCCAGGTCCACTGCCGGATCTGTAGGACCTGGGGGATGCCTAGTAGTTGGGTTGCATGTGGACCCAGGGGGTGGCCAGAGGGCTACAGCCCTCTGTGTGGGCTGCCCCTCTAGCACCCCTGCGAGGGCCGGGCCAGCCTATCACGATGAGTCTGGTCCCTCTTATTCCATCTCATGCTGGCTTCAGAGCCTAGCTTTTCTTTGCCTTTGTTATTCTGAATGCAGAGCTGGACTCTGTTCCTTTCTCGTTTAACATTTGCTGCAAAGCCTGATCTATTTGATTCTCTCATATGTTACTAGGACGGCAGAGCATGGGTTCTCTGCCCTGTTACATTATTTAAAGATCCCCTCTGGCCTTTCTTTGCCTCTCCCTTGTCTCACTGCTTGCTTGCTTATTACATACCTCCTTGCTTGAACACTCAACATATTCTCCCTAATCCATCAACGGCAGCTGCAGTCTGTCTTAACTTCTATTTGTTCTGTGTCTTTAATTGGCCTCTTATTTCCGCTTTTCTGTCTGCAGGGGAAAGGCATTTACCAGTCACTACCATGATGGTTCTACGCGGCCATAAGAGGGCAACAGCTAACCAATATTGGAAGAACATGCGCATTTTATGCCAGAGGCTGGCAACTGCCTTCCTAATGCCTACACAAGAGACACAACTCTTACCTTTGTTTCTAACAGTAATTCAGTGGATGAAGAAACGTGAGAGTACACATATTGCTTATAAAGGAAGGGGATGATGTCACACTTGGTTAAGACATTTTGATCACGCCAGGAGCTAATTTCCAGCTGCAATTAAGCAATTACCTTTTAGACTTCTGGCTTTAAGTAGCGTTAGTATCACCTGGAAAGCACAGAGGTTGCTCTACAGGGTTCCTGGAGCACGAGGGGTACCCAACCCGTGGGCATGGATGATTGGAGGGCATTGTTGCCCTATTTTCTGTTGTGGAGCCTGGCCCCTACAGCCATGATGGGGTGAGGGGCCTATCACTTTTGGTTGTACGTACCCTTTAAGGGTGGGCAGACATTGCCTTCTGCTTTAGCCCACTAACAACTCTGCTTTGCAACTTTATCACACATACCTTTCAGGTGGCATGTAACTCAATGCTACTAATGTTATCAGCCTCAGTAGTCAGGAATCCTTTGCCACATCAACTAGGGTACAGGCTTGCCACCTGAGACTTACCCATGTCTGAGTCGGTATCTGTTGCCCTGTGGGGAAGACACACACAGAAAGAGCAGGGCACAGTGCCCTTGTGGGTTTTTCACACTTCTTTCACGGGGTGGGCACAATTCACTCCGCAGAGAAAGTGGCACATGCTGAGCAACATTCTCCCACTTTGACAATGTCACCCAAAGAGCGAAATTGGGCATTTGAAATACATCTGTCGACTTATTATTGCGCAATCCACACTGATGGGTTTCAGCACCTGCTTAACGCAAGATGGCAATTAAGGGCATTTTCCAACGCACTCAAGAAGCACAGGACACCCTCTTACCAGCGACATGCCATACTCACTCATTCTGATCACAAATTGACATTTATCTGGGGTCATATTAAATGTATTTATCTATTTATTACATGTGTAGCATCACGCAAAACCCCCAAGCAAGCGCAAAGTCGTACATCATTACTTTTCCGCCACAAAATGGAAGATTTTAGCGTAAAAGGCAGGTGAAATCACATTGCTTTTCCACTTTGGAAGAGTGTAAATACCTCACGCAACTAGCGATTGCTGGAGGAGTTGACCATGGCTTCCTCTGGACTGTGCCCGCTTTTACCAGGTTTCATTTCCAAGCAGATCCCAGAGGGATCCCTTTCCTTATTTCCAGCATGAGAATCCATGCTGGCAGTAAGGCCGCATTTGTCTGGTGGAGTGGGAAATACAGGGGGTCCTGGTGTGTCCACTCGGCTCCTGAACTCCACCCATAAAATGCACGAAAATCTGGCCAATTAGAAAAAGCGACAGTAATATTGTTTTCCACTACTTTTTCTGAACCAATTGACCTGGAAAATGCTGTGTTGCATCGGAAGCTGAATGCATTCACCAGAAGATTAAGCCAGGTGGTGAACACAGGTGTTACATATTCCTGTGCAAAATCTGCATTTGGAGAATTAACTAACTGAGCTACCTTACAAATTATATCTCCTCTGGGGCTTTACCGTCTTAACCCCTTAACTGCCATGGGTATTTCCACCCAGTGCCAAGGCCTTGTTTGGTGATTTCGGTATGTCGTCATTCAATCCCTTGTAACTTCTTTGTTACATGAGATATCTCAGTCAAAGTTGGCCCCGTTTTTCCCACATGTAGGCGGTCGTAACGCCACCCAGGAATCCTAGTTTGCTGTAGGGGGTGAGAGAAAATAACCAAAAAGGAGAACATTTTTGTTTTTTTCAGAAAATGCCAATAAAATGTTGTACAAAGAAGCCTGTGGTGTTTTTCTTGTAAGAGCTAGGAACAAATGGTTTGCTGTGCTGGATTCACCATTTTCCAGGCTTTCAAGAACAGATTCAGTGGAAACCAAAATAACATATTTTGATATGCTAATCAGCCATTTTGTGAGAGTTAGGCGATTTTGGTGTTTTTTGTCCAATGGGACATGTGTGGACAGAATGGAAGAAAAGGGTAGGGAAGCTGAATGGCAAGCCAGAAAGGCATACATTTCTGAAAAGTAGACAATATTCCAAGTTTAGGAAGGGTTGATTTGCACAGGTCAGGCACCAACTATGTAGGGAAAGATTCCATAGTTTGGGGGAAAATCGGGAAAATGACAGAAAAAAACACAACTTCCGCACATTTGACTCTGGTCTCCCACCGAAACACACAGCCAACAACACATGGCCTACCTTCCCGCATTCTCACAGGTTTCCCGATGAAAACGGTACCTCACATGTGTGGGTGCACCTACCTGGGTTGACAGCATTGGGGGCTGGGAGGCACAACTAAAACGTCAGGGGTTTTAATGGTACGTGTAATCAAGTGAAATTTGTAAATCAAGTGTAGCTGGGAAGATCACGAGGCCACTAGGGATCCAAAAATTGAAACACAAAACAAACACCAGGTGCTTCTGGCCGGTAACCCAGTATTGCACTCCCAATGGGAAAATAGTACCAGATATTATTTCACAAACTATTCGGGTTCAAAAACTTCAGACAGGAGTCAGATATTCCAAAAAGGATGGCAGTATTTAGTTGCTTTTACAAAAAAGTATTCAAGGTCATATACCTTTTTCTTTTCATCGAACTACAATTCAAAAGCACATTTCTATGTTCGCATTTTCCTGCCCCCCTGCACAAATTTGGCTAAAAGACACCAAACAGACTCGAGGTAGGTATACACTCATATTCATGTATTGTTATATTATCAAAATCAATTTTCAACACACTGTTAGATAGACAGTATGAGATACAAATTCAAACAACAATATGTACAATGAAATATTTACAGAAAACAACAACACGGTTGAGCTAAGAAAAGCGCTCAAATAGACCTTGAGAAATATACAGCAGAAATTATGTTGATATTCCGTCATATCATATATCATTTCATTCTGTTCTGAGCAATACAGTGTATGTTGCTCAAATAGACATCAACATTGAAATAACATCCCTATGTGGTGGTAAGTGCCAACGCGTTTCGGATTAATTTAATCCATCTTCAGGGCAGGGCGTGTTTAACTTTCTCTTTTAGTTCTAGGTGATTTCTCTGGATAGATCCTACAAGTAACAAGAAGGTCCTAATTAGTTCACTTGAAATCAGGGGTAGTTAAAGTGGAGTAAGACAATGTAGGACACACTGACCTTTACGGTAGAGTGAATGGCTCATTTGCTCTGGAGCACCTCTCCTGGTCCACATACAGCAAAAAGGTAGTGGTGGGTAAAGATTGATGAGAGACTCCCAAAAAGATATCTGTAAGTCGAGGGAACTTGAGTCATGACCTGATACTTTTATAGACTCATCAATGTGGTGGCAGAAAACGCATACATTTAAGCGAGCGTTTATGATTTAATGCGGGAAGATATTGGGCCTCAATACAAGTCCGGCGGTAACTGTGCCGGAAATTCTGGCAGGTTACCGCCGGACTCGTATTACCATTCTGCCTCTGTGATTGCCGGAATCACCGGGGCATTACAATCCCGGTGACCCGGTAATTCCGGAGGCAGAATTCTGTTAATCCCCATTCCCATGGAGTCCCATACGACTCCATGTGAATGGGGAAGTGGAAACACCAGCACCATGCTGTAATGGTGCCGGTGTTTCCATGTCTGCCTGCAGGCGGGTGGTGTTAAACCCGTCAGGTCAGACCTGGCGGGAGTGACACCTCCCGCCTGCAGGACTCTTAATCAGCCGGTCCGGAAAGAACGCTGGTGGCGGATTTACCACCACTGTTCTTTCGGGACCTGCTTACTCGTAATGAGGCTCATTGTTTCTAGATAGTAAGAGGTGACGTGGAAATAGTGCATAAAAGGCAAAAAACGTATACTTAGCATAGCACACAGTAGTAATGTTAAAGGACACGTACACTCATGTAAGAGTAAATACTATGATGAGGGAAGAGATTATTTCTATATAATCGGTAGTTGGAATTTGTGCATACAAGGCAGAAGCCTGTGCTTAAAGGCAGAAGGATGCTGTGCCTAGGTCATAACAGTATATGGCAAAAAAGTTATTCAAAGTAATGTGGAACTTGTATGTTCACAGGGAAAGCCTATAGTTAAAAACGGACAAAGGGTGAGCGGATGCCCATACTTAACACGCGGCTATTCGAGGTGACAAATAGCCCTCTGTTACGGTATGCATCTATTATCAGAGAGGGCAGGCCAACCAGGACCCCCCCTTCTTACCTTGTGGTTCCCACCTAGAGCAGGAGCAGAGCAGCCCGTCACCAAGACAAGCTCCTTGCTACTGCTCCGTGTAAATGGTCGCTAGGGACGCCACGCATGCGCATCCCCACTGAGGTGCCATCTTGGTGTGGGACTTTAATGTATGTCTACGGCAGCTACGGCAGCTGTCTCGCGTGTCATCTACCTTCAATCGGTAGATGAGGATTCCCCAGTGGATATCGACCCCAGGCTGTAATCAGGTAAACAATACAATAAAGACATCTAATCTGTCAGATCCCGTGGCATCACTGTGTAATAGTACCTGCCTCGAGTCTGTTTGGTGTCTTTTAGCCAAATTTGTGCATAGGGGCAGGAAAATGTGAATATAGAAATGTGCTTTTGAATTGTAGTTCGATGAAAAGAAAAAGGTATATGACCTTGAATACTTTCTTGTAAAAGCAACTAAATACTGCCCTACTTTTTGGGCTATCTGACTCCCGTCTGGAGTTTTTGAACCACAATAGGTTGTGAAATTATATCTGGGAATATTTCCCATTGGGAGTGCAATATTGGGTTACTGGCCGGAAGTGCCTGGTGTTTGTTCTGTGTTGCACCTACCTGAGTGCAAAGGGAAAAGCCTAAAACACTGGTAACCCCAAGTCTTTTCGCACAGCAGATTTTCAGGAATTTTGCTCATGTGGACAACCTACAGATTTGGGCCTAGGGTGTTGAAGCCATGAAGGAAAACAGGGAACCCAAGGCATTTCCAAAAAGAAGACACCCGTGGGAATCCACAGATGTCTGACTTGCGCAAATCGCCCCATAAATTATGACCCACAATCCCTGACAAAATCTGAAATTTAGTGGAAAAAACACAATTTTCACTTTGTCTAGGAACGCGGGAAGGTAGGACATGTGGTGTTGGCAGCGTGTTTCAGTGGGTGGCAAGAGGGAAATGTCTGAAAATTGTAGTTTTTTGACCAAATTTCAGACTTTGCCAGGGATTGTGGGTAATACATTCTGGGGCGATTCACACAAGTCAGACCTCTGTGGATTCCCACAGGTGTCCGGAGAGAAATGTCTGCAAATTGTGTTTTTTTCCACCAAATTCCATGGAGGGCTAAATGAGATTCCCCCCCATCCATTTGGGGTGGGGGGAGAGGACCATCTCCCTTTCCACTAAAAACATCCATGGTGGTTCAGTGGCCCCCCACACCTACCCAAAACCAGTTATAATTTGTTTTATTTTTGTTTTGCCCCTTTCCTAGGGGCAGACGGGCACATGTGTGTGGCCATCTCCCCCCCGGGGGGGCAAAGTGTACTGACCCAGGCTTGGAGGGTGGCTCTCACAATATTTGCAGTGGCCTCCCCCCACCCCAAATGGATGGGGGATTCTCATGTACCCCTTCCTAGGGGCAGAAATCTGCCACCCGGGAAGGCTACATAAGGTGTCCCCATCGACTTAGGGTGGGGGGGAGAGGGCCACTCCCCTTGCAAAAATCCCTGGTGGCTAGTGGTCCCACCCGCACCCACCCCACCCAAAACTACGTTTTTAAAACACATAATCATTTTTTTGTTTTCCCCCCTTCTCTGGGGCAGATGATCACCCATTTGCCCCCAGGGTATTGCCCCCATGCTTTGGGGGCAAATGGGGAGAGGGCAGCTTACATAGTAAGCAGCCCCTCCACCACTTCAAAAACAGATCCCTGCACGACACACCAAACACATATTCTAGGAGGGATAAATGACATTACAACCCCCCACTTAAAATTGTGGGGGGGATTTGTCCCCCTGTCCCTCCCATGTCCTACGCCCATGTGCATAGGACATAATGTAGCCCGAGGGACTACGGTCTCCACAGGAAATTGTGATCCTCCTACCTTCCCATTTGAAGTTTTGCATTTTGACTTTATAGAATTAGAAAGATGTAATAATTTGAAATATGTGCTAGTGGTGATCTGTGCCTTTAGCAAATGGGTAGAGGCTTTTCCCTTGAAAGATAATACAGCCATCTCCACTGTGAAAGTCATGTTGAAAGAATATTTCCCCAGGTTTGGATTACACAGGGTAATCTGGTCTGAAAATGGCCCCACTTTATTGCAGAAGTAATGCGTAATGTGTGTAATGGATTCCAGGACAAAAAGAAATGTCACACAGCTAACCATTCTCAGAGTGCGGGGTTAATAGAGCGGCACAATGGAATTTTGAAAAATAGCTGAAGATTATGCACACACAGGACTTAAATGGTCAAATGCTTCTTTAGCATTACTCTCTATGAGGACTACAGTTGTGTCCAAAGCAGGTCTATCCCCTTATGAAATATTCATGGGCCGATCATCTAATTTTTGGGGCTAGTGTTGCTGGCCACTCAAACTGCAGTTCGAGTAGAAGGGAAAATACATTGGATACACGCTGCCCACATCAAATTGGTTCCTTTGCTTTCACCCTCTGATGGAAATCATCCTCCTTCATCTGAAATAAAGGATTATTTTACCCCTGTGAGCTTGTCAAGATCTGATAAAAAGTCTTCAATACAGACAACCACTTTGTTCGAGGATCATACTATCCAAGGAGTGACTAAATACAATTTGCGACCCCAGAAGGAATAGGATTGCCCATCAGAATCCTAAAAAGTGCATATTTGGTACTGATGTCAGTCTGTGCTCATAGAAAGCCTACAAGTGCGGGTTTGTTATTGCGGTCAACTTTGCACCTACAAGGAATCAACATCTCCTGATCCCTGTGCACACCAGGATGTAACAAGGTATCTAAGGATGGAAGAAAAACTGTATTATGGAGTTGCATCTACTTGGTGATCAAATTTGAATGAAAAACAACAAAGTGACTCTAACTTCTCCCTCAGAAAAACCATGGACAATGGAAGATTGAATAGTAATATTGACATTGTGTATGTATTTAGTGGTAGTACTTTGTGCCTTTTTCTGGTTCCTTGAAGATGATTCTGTGCATCTTTTAAAAACACTTCTTCCGAATGACACTGAAGCCACTACCGAGCTCCCTTTTAACCCCATGACTTAACCCACACTCATTCCTTGGATGTGTTTCAAAGGTATGGTTACCAAAATAATTCATATGTACAGGTTTTGGATAAAGTTCAAAAAGCTATTAATAGAACTAATTGTTGGCTTTGTTCAAATGCTCCGCAGAGTGGAGATGGCATAGGGATACCCTATTATACAGTCCAAATTAATAGATCGATATTATGACATTGGCGAAATGTAAATTCTGAATTTATTGGACATAGATATCTAACTGATCTAGGCAAAAATGACTTAGCTTAGGCTTAAAGGATGGTTTGTTCGAAAATAATAATAATAATAATAATAATAATAATAATAATAATAATAATAATAATAATAATAATAATAATAATAATAATATGCATCTTTCCTAGCGCTCAGCTAATCCCTTTTTGCAATCAAAATCCTGTTCTCTTAGTAATGTTCTAAAAGGGGTCGCATTTGTCAGTCATCAAGTAAAAAACAAAATGAAAATGTGTTTGTGTTTTTTTTCTGTCAGTCATTACAAGAAAAGACTGGGTCTGTGTAGAGGGCATGTTTAAGCTGCCTGGCCTTCACTGATAAACTTAGGTTAAACAACATTAAGGACAGGTCCTCCCCTTCAGCGTAGTAAGAAAAGCTGTTCCAATATGGTTTAATTCTCTTAACTAAATGCTATGTAAAGACTGACTGCACTAAGCAGAGATTATTTACACACTGAGTCATAGGGTTTAGCCCTTCCACTTTTGTTAAACACATGAAAGGTATCTTTTAAAGGTTGTGCAAATAGGGTGACCAATGTTGGAACAAAGGGCAGGTGTATTTTGTGTTTAAGACCTCAAACATAAGTCAACGTCAATGAACTGGCAGAAAAAGTTGATAGTTAAGCTATAAGCAAAGCAGAGATTCTTGACATAGCAAATTAAACTGTTGAAAATGCAATATGTCCTGCCCGCTTGGGTTCAGGTATATTATTGTGTATGCAGTTTAAACATACATCTGTTATTATCTTTTGCAAATGAATAACAAATGACATATGTTGATGTAGGCACCGTTTCTGTATAAATAGCGATACAGTGAACCATTCAGGCACTTCACTTCTCGACTCTCCATGAAATACAGGTCGCGAATGAACCTGAAGTCCACTCGAGTGTATGATATGCGCAAAATAAATCTTAACCCTGCAATTTTGAAACTCTGTCTCAGATGCTCTACTTTGTTTGAATTATAGCACTTAGAAGTCTCTGCACCAGTGCAAAATCACTTTGCACCACGCTAAACCTTCCATAATTTGGGACCTTTCTCTTCCAAAATGTCCTCCATTCTTCAAAAGTGTCAAAATCAGATAAAAAAACAAGATCTGCTTTCATTCATGAAAACAAATGCAATTTTTTTAATTTGGCCTGCGGGCCAGTGGCTGGTAGTGCTGCTCAGCCTGCATTTTTGCTACAGTATGCATAAACAAATAGCAACAAAAAAGAAGAAAAAAAAGTTGTACAGACCACAGCTTGGTCCACTGGTTCCTTATGATGTTTTTCAGAACCACAGCACCCAAGGAAAGATTGCCCAAATTCCCCTCACCTTTGCCATTATAAACAGTGCACCCTCAGTGAGATGGTGACATTCCTATAGGGCTCACCAGAAGATGATGCCTTCAAGTAACACACTGGTCCCTACTATGGGGATACATCTCTCACTGCTGTTCTCATTCTGCCAATTTCCTCTGGTCAAACTACTTTCACCAACAGCTTAGTGTCTCTAGCAAATGTGCACCTGACACCACAACTATTGCACACAGAGATATAGGTGAAAGTTACACTTGCTAATCTACAGGCTAATGTATTGGCTGTCTCAGGTGTACACCAAAACCTCTGCAGAGATGTTAAGGGGGGCCTAGCTGAGCTCTGCTTAATAGAATCTTCATGTTATAACCCTTTAGACAGTTGCCACAAATTCATCCAGTCTTGGATTCTTCAATATACCTAGGCAATATAGTGTGATACCTTCCTCGTGTAAGCACATCATTAGCTGCCCGTATATAAGTGAATGTATAGGTGGACTCTCTCGATCAAAGTTGGCAAAGTGTACAAATATTTGTTTAAAAGCCATTCTAGAGTATCAGCCCTATGGGATGCCACACAGGGGCCCAAATGGGTCAGATAGGAAGGGACCAATCTTAACTTTGTATTACCAATCGTTGATGATGGCAGCAATCCATAAAATGGGTGTTTTTCCGGGTGACCATATGTTGAGGCACTTGGCTTAGGAGGGTAGTGTTGCCCACCATATGGTAGGATGCTAAGATATGCAATCATATCTGGTTAGCTTCGAGGCTGTTAACAGGATGCATTATGTCCACTAGCATGCATTCAGCACCTCCAGGTGGGCTCAAGCCAGATTGCCCACCGGGCAGAGGCATTGCTGCAGGCAGGTGGTGTGGTTTATGGGGCTATAGCCCCGCGTCTTTTGGTTGTAGTCCCGAATAGAAGCTCGGGGGATACAACCAAAAGGTTAGCTAGCCCCGGGTCTGGACAGACCCGACAGTAGCGTAGCCCCGGTTCTTTTCCAGACCTAGCGACACTCCTGCCACCAGGGAGTGTCAGGTTTGGGTAGCGATTCATTACAAGATTTCTGCTAATGAGGAAACTTTAAATATAACTGAGCATTTGCACTGTGTTAATGGATGCATTTGGGGTCTATAAGTAACTGAAAACTGCAACCTATTTACGATTGTTCTCTCTGTCACGAGGTAAAAAGATGTGTCACTGTATTTATGCTGACTACTTCCCACAAACTCTTCTTTGGGAGATTTCTATTATCCGGACCTATGTCTCTATTTTGGAGGAAGTGGTAAGGGTCTGGTGCCCATGCTTGGCAGCGTGCACTGATTGATTTTAGTTTTATTTGTCAAGGTAATCTTGCATGCTAATTGCACACCTGCACTTTTTGTGCTCATACGCACTTTGTGGCACAATCCCCTCGTCCTCTAGCCTCATTCCACTCCCTGTATTTCCCTCTTTAGGGGTCTTTTCTCTTTGCCTGTCTCTCCTCCTTCATGCTCATCTCACCCACCCACCCAATGGATTTGAACCACAATGGTTTTGTGTAATGCTTTGCACAAAAGGCCTTTCAAAGATTGAAAGTGTTCATAGAATGCATGTATCATTTCTTCGTTAACTGTTCTATTGGCTGGTGGTGCCCGAGCCCAGCACTTTATGGCCACATGGTTCCATGATAGGGGTGGACCAGATAGCATTTTTAGTATTCAATCGAATAATGAATAGTTTTTCAAGTACTTGTACGAAGGTGAATTTGAATCCAAATAGTTGTTTTATTTAATAAATCATGTTTCAGACTTGGAGAAATGCACTTTTTAAAAACAAATAAAACACTTTTTTAAATGTGCTCCCATGTTTCATTTATTTTTCTTCATGTTAATCATCACATCATCCTTATTTAAAGCATGCAAGCCAGAACGAACAGATTAACAAAATAACAGGTAGCAGATGAAGAGCGGGATGGAGCATACGGAAAAAAAACGAAGCTAGTCAAAGTGGGAGGATTCACAAATGCAAACGTTCTGGGTTGCAATTAACAAACCTGATATGGCAATGTTCACTTGCCATTGCAAGTTGCACACATTACAATGGGCCTCATTATGATTGTGGCGGTACAGGGGTAGCGGCGCCGGTAGTGCTGCCGGAGCCGTTGTCACTGTACTGCCATATTGCAAGTTCTGCTTAGGAGTGCCGCTCTGCACGCCTGGTCACACCAGGCGTGCAGAGCGGCACCTGCAAGCAGAACTGGATGGAAGCAACAGTACCATTATGAACGGTACCGCTGCTGCCATTCTCCCCATTCCCATTGAGCCCTATGGTGGCTCAAATAGGAATGGGGACGTACCGGCTCCTGCGCAAGGGGAATTACCGGGCCCGCTGAGGTCGGAATGGCCCGGTGATTCCCCTTGCACAGGAGCCAGACCCGAGTTTGGGGGTAGGCAGGCCGGTATAACCGGCATGAAAACCTCCAACCTCGTAATGAGGCCCAATGTCTTGAAAGTTACGAGGTAGCTTAAGTGGAACCGACTAGATGCTGTCGAGCATCACGATCATCTCAAGCACCAGGTACATTGTGGTTCTGCCCCCTGGTTCCTTCTCCAAAGGCCCCTAGTGACATGTATGACCCCTTTATCCCTTGGTGCTGAAACAAATTAACCTTGAACAGTTAAGACTGATTGCTTTTCCGACTACCCTCCTGTCAGTATCCAGAGTGCATGCCATTTCTTCCTGAAACTGTCTGTCCTCTGTGTTCCTTTACAGGGTGGGTTGTATTTTGTAGTGTGCTAGAAGTATCTGTTGTGATAATTATAAAGTAAATATGTGTATACAACCTTGACTGGACAGTCCCTATTATCATTGGGTAATATTTGTATTTTCGCTGTGTCAGAACTAACCAACTAACCACGTCCTTACGGAGATAAGCCTGCCGTTCCGTCCATGTTACCAAAACTGGATAAGGAGGTTTATAATTTACTTGTGCTTCCAGTCTGTTTGGATCCCTTCTGATGTACTACAGGTGTGGGGCTGATTGATGGTTTAGAAATCGATATTCATCTAGGGACCACTGGTGCCCCGGAAGTTGATTCGTCACATTGGTGGGAAGGGGTTGGATCAGTTGGAGCCTTGCGCACAGCTTAGTAACCCAATGATAAAAGTACGTTTGCAGGCAACGTTTAGTCCCTGCTAGGTATTAGTAATAGTCATGGATCTTGACATGCAGACTGTAAAAGGCATAACTAAGGATGTACTGCAGGCCTTATGTCAAGAGAGGGGTCCTGCCCACAGCACTAAGGTTAATAAACCTGAGTTGCTGACCAGCTTCCAAGCTTGGATAGAAGTGAGGGCGGTTGGGCAGAACACCCCAGGGGATGGGCTAAGCCCTGTGTGCCCAAGTGGAAAGGATCTTCCGGCGGGGGAAAATGACAAGGACAACGGCATGAGTAGTGTTTCTCGCCAATCATCCCACCTGGGGACAAGTGTTGTTTCTCAACACTCGGAAGTCTGAGTGAGGACAGGGGCTAGTGCATCATCCCACAGGTCCCAGGCCTCAGCACAGTCTCTAAGTGGACCAATAATTGTTCCAGACATTAATGAGGTAGCGGCTACAAAGCTCCTGCTCGAGGAGAGGAGGCTAGCGCTAGAGGAACAGAAACAGGGCGCATGGTCATCATAGAGCTGTACAAGGTGTTGCTTGAAGAGAAGGAGGCCAACAGATCCAACTCTAGCGAATGCTTGAGTAGATGCTCAAACCAGAGTGCCCGGGATAAGCCCTGATAGCACAACCTCAAAGACTTATTGCAGGCTTATGAAGTGGGGAAGGATATTTTTGACTGGTTTGAAGCGCTCTAGCTGGCTTTCCAGCTACAAGAGGTGGATGAGGTACTATGTGGTACAGCCCTGATGCAATTCTTCAGTTAACTCTGTGAAAAGGCCCCTTTATGAAAGCATGACGGCAGCCTTCTTCAGGAAGTCCTGTAAAACCCCGGAACAGTATCTCAAGAGCTTCAGAGAGCTCGGAAAAATGTGGCCAGACAATTAAAGCGATCAAACACTTGTCATTGAAATATCTGAGTGGGTGGGTGACTGGTAACAAAGTTGATACATGTAAAGGGATGTACAATTTGATTGCGTGTGAGCATGTATTGAAAAATTGTGAGATTGACCTACACTTGCATTTTTTGGACTACACTATCAAAGACCCTATGGAGCTTGCAAAGGCTGCCGACAAGTTTGTGAGTACTGAAGTTCAGAAAAAGGCTCAGGCAAGCGCACCCAAACCGGAAGAGAAATTGGTGGACAAAAAATAAAGAGGGATTGGAAGGACGAAGGTCCAACTCAAACCTATTCAAAGTCAGGTCGGCAAAAAAACCAAGGGAAATCCCAAAACTCTAGTTCAGCCGTGCACACCAAAAAGAAGAGTGCAGGCACCCCTACTACTGGGACACCTGCGTTCTCACTGCCCAAAGGTTATTTTCTGTGTAAGGACCTAGTCCATTGGAAAGGGGATCCTGCTCGCAAGGGCCTACCCAAGCGAGCCATAGTGAATGTTGGACTCACAGAAGATGCCATTACTAGTATGGTCCTCCTAGAAGAGGACTTCCCACTAGGCCAGGGAGTGGCCGTATGTGAATTGATTACACTGAGCGGGACCAATACCAGATCTCCAGGAGAGATCCCGGTTCCTAATAATTTTCAAATCTATTTAGAACATGTGTATATCCATGGACACAAAACTGCTATGTTCCAAGACACTGGGGCTAGCATCACTGCTGTCACCCTGCAGTGGGTACAGCCGGGCCAGTATATTGATGGGCCTGATTGTAGCGTCAGTGAATTTGACAGAAAGAGCAAGTGTCCCTTGGCAAAAGTGGAGTCCTGCTGGTGTGGTGAAATGACCCAGCTGCCGTGTAGCAGTGAAAGACTTCATGCCGGTCCCATGTTTGTTGGGTTCCGATCTTCCTGATCCCGAGATAGTTGCAGTGGCTACCAGATCGAGGGCCGAAGAGATTTCCAGATTGACCACTCTGAGAACCTTAGGGCCTGGAGTGCTTCCAGATGGCTTGTTGGAAGGAGTGGCTTGGCCGGTATCCTCTAGTCCAGTTCCACAGACTACTGAGTCGCCTACTCCTGCGGGAGAGGGCCTAGTAGCCACTGAGGACCCTACTTTGGTAGTAGAGGACTCTGTGACTTCAGAGTTGCCTGGCGCAGTGCAGGAACCTGAGTTGGAGGACCAGGTGGGTGCAGATCTAAAGGGCCTGCCCAAGCTGGATGAGTTTGCATCAGATGGGTGCACAAGTCAGGTTGACTTATTCACAGCCCAGAAAGAGTGCCCCACTTTGGCGGTTCTGCCGAAGCAGGCAGACGAGCAGGCTAAGGGCAAGGCACCTGCCCTGTTAAAAATCTACTGCGAGGATGGACTCCTGTATAGTGAGTCAAAAGACTCTTGAGGTCTAGGGCACCTGAAGGTTGATGATTCCCCAGTACCAAAGAAAGTTCCTTTCGGATTTGGCTCACCAAATTCCTTTAGCGGGTGACTTGGGAGTGATTTAGACATCAGACGGTTGTCTGCACACTTTTACTGGCCACATTTTGACCTAAAGGTTTATGAATTTGTCTGGTCCGTCCTGACTTGTCAAGCTTCTGGCAAGTCATGTGGTGCTGCAAAGTCCCCCTTACTTCCACTGCCAGTGGTTGGGTAGCCTTTCAAGAGAATAGGTATGGACATAGTTGGTCCTTCGGATCCTCAAACCAGCTCAGGGACGAGATACTTCTTGGTGGTGGTAGACCACACAACAAGCTACCCTGAGTCTGCCTCTCTGAGGAGCATCAACACCCCTGTGGTTGCAAAAGCTCTGATTGGGATGCTCTCCCATGTTGGATTCCCCAAGGAACTCATTTCTGACAGGGGATCAAACTTCATATCAGTGTATATGGAGACCATGTGGGAAGAGTGTGGAGTCACCTATAGGTTCTCTACATCCTTCCATCCACAAACAAATGAGCTTTTTGAGCGGTTCAACAAGACCCTGATAGGCATGATAGATGACTTGGAAGAGCAGCTGAGGAGAGAATGGCTTGAGCTTCTGTTTGGACACCCTGTATGAGGTCCCTTCAGTTTAGTGCCAGAGGAATGGGAAAGCAAACCCTAATCCCCTACACAAGTGGTGGACTATGTTCTCTGCCTTCGGTCTAGAATGGCAAAGTACATGAAAAAGACGACAAAGAAACTAAATTCCAGTCAGGAGCTGATGAAGCACTGGCACGACCAGATGGCCAGAGTGACTGTCTTTTCTCCAGGCCAGTGGGTGCGGATTATGGAGCCTGTCAAACCAATGTTCTTCAGTAAGGCCCAGTGGACTGGGCCTTACTGTGTGCTAGAAAAAGTATTTGAGGTGAATTACCTCATTCACATGAAAGGACCAAAACAAATGTGCGTGGTCTTTCACGTCAACCGGCTAAAACCCCATTATAGCTGGGATGACTTGGTCATGGCATTAGTGACTGACGGAGAGACTGAGGAGGAGACTGATCCTCTCCCAGACCTCTTGCAAACTGAAACCACAAATGGGTCAGTTGAATCTGTAAACCTTGCAACCGACCTGTCAGAACAGCAACTGATAGACTGTTGCTGTTTACTCGGACAGTTTGCCAGTCTGTTTTCTCTGACTCCAGGTCACACAGATTGGTGTACCCATCTTGTAGACACTGGAGGCAGTCAGTCGGTGAAGAGTGGGATTCAGCAGATGTCCGATAAGGTCCGGGACACCATCAAGGAGGAAGTTTTCAAGATGCTGTCGCTTGGAGTGATAGATCCATCCCACAGCCCCTGAACTGAAGTTCGCTTTTGTGTGGACTACAGGTTGTTCAATTCTGTCATGAACACATGTGCTCACCCATTCTGCATGCAGATGAGCTCATTGCCAAGCTTGGTGCTGCCAAGTACATGAGTACCTTTGACCTCACAGCGGGGTATTGGTAGGTCGGCTTGACAGATGAAGCGAGAGAGATGTCAGCATTCTCAACCCCGGACAGACATCATCAGTTCACTGTGATGCCATTTGGATTGAAAAATGCCCCTGCCACTTTTCAGCAGATGGTTAATCAGGTTTTGTCTGGTCTTGAAAATGTCAGTGTTGCCTATTTACACAACATTGCTGTGCTCAGCCACACCTGGGAGGAGTATTTATCCCACCTGAAACAAGTGCTTCAGGCATTGCAGAATGCAGGTCTGACTATCAAGGCCAAAAAGAGCCAGATAGCGCAGGGTACCGTGACTTACCTAGGTCTCCTGGTCGGTGGAGGAAAGAAACAACCTCTCAAAGCAAAGGTACAGGCTGTGAAGGATTGGGACATCCCCAGCACAAAGACACAGGTGAGAGCCTTTTTAGATCTCACCGGGTACTACCAGTCATTCATCAGGGGTCATGCCATGCCCCTGAATGATGTAACTTCCAAGAAGATGTTGAAGAAGGTAAAGTGGACCCCTGCCTGTCAAACCTCCTTTCAGGATTTAAAGGATGGCTCTTGCATGGCCCCAGTTCGGAAAGTGCCAGACTATGGTCAGGAATTAATTATCCAGACAGATACCTGTGATTTTGGTATTGGAGCAATGTTATGCAGCTGAACTCTGAACGGGTAGAGCAAACAGTCGGCTACATTAGCAGGCGGGTGACAAAAAGGAAAAGGTACTGGGCCCTCATAGAAAAAGAGACATACATGGTTCTGTGGGCCGCAAAGCAGCTGCAACCCTACATCTTCAATGGTTAATGGCCACGCAAGGGGAGAACCCTAAGCTTTTGCTTTGGGCCATATTTCTACAGGGATTAGATATGGACATCCAGTACAAGCCAGGATCCCAGCAGTGAAATGCAGGGGGCCTCAGCCGGTACTTTTGACTTGATGATGTACCAGACCCTCAGTAGGGTGATGGTTCACATGTTGAGGCCGGGGGGCATGTGAGGAATGTAACCATCCACATGGGGAGTGTGCCCTCGCCTTGGCTTTTTTGAAAATTTTTAGGAAATGGAATGATGGGAGATCAACCTCGGAAAATGTGTGGCGCTAATCTGCACACAATTTTCAGTGCTTGCCGCACAACAAACACATAGGGCCTCATTACGAGTTTGGAGGTAGCCATGGTGCTATTAGCACCATGGCTGCCTGCAATCGGGCTCCTTTACCGGGTTCCTGCAATGGGGACTTACCGGGTCATTCCGACATAGGAGGACCCGGTAATTCCTCCTTGCAGGAACCCATCCCCATTCCCAGTTGAGCCCCCATAGGGCTCAATGGGAATAGGGAGGGAGCTAATAACAGGCACATTATGAATGGCCTGTTATTACCTCCCTCTTCCCCTCACCGGACCCGGAAAAGACGAAAAGACGTGATTAACCAGACGTCTGATCCGGGTCCCGCAAAGGGAACCTCGTAATCGGCCCTGACGGAATGAAGGGGGCCGGTCCCGTACCGGCCCCCTTCTTTCCGTCAGCGCCAGGGTCGTAATGAGGCCCATAGTCAAGTGTACTCTGAGTGACACAGCCTAAAGGCACAGTCCTCCCTGTCACATTTAGCTGAAATGTGACAGACAGGAGTACATGAAAGCATCTCAGGAAGGAGAAAAGCAACACCTTCCTCCTGCCATGTCCACCCTAATTAAATAGTAAAGGACTCTATGGATCCACCGTGCCCATTGTAGTTCTGTGTGGTGGCAGCGCATACTGACAAGAGTTAATTGAAGCAGGTATGAAAAGAGGCTTGGTCACAGAACTATGAAAGGGCAGGAAACCCCAACACCTCTTTGATATGGAGAGACTCAGGACCTTGGTGCTGATGGAATCTGATCCAATTGTATCTATTCTGAACCCCACCCATGGGCTCAGTGAATCCTAAGTTCGCAATTTTCTGTGATCTCTATGAAAGAAAAGTGAACATACCCTGTGGTTTAGAGTTCTCTGTTGATCCCTCAGCAGTGAGAGGATCTCTTATACAAAGCCTGGGTGTACTTGGATCTTATTCCAAAGCAAGAGTGAAGCATTCTAAGTCCAAGACCATTTAAAAAAGACCACAATGTTCTAGGGCTAGTTGGAGGGAGTTGATGTAGATGAGTTACTCTTGTTTTTGGTATACTTAAACTGGGCATTGATTTGATGTCTGTGTCTCAACATTGTTTGAATAACTTTCCCAAAATACATTTGACATTAAACCACATAATTTGAGTGTTTAGGAGTCACCCCTAATATGTTTGTGAAAAGAAATGAAAATCGAAAGATGTCAGACCAGTAGAAGTAAGTTGGTCATTATTCTGGGCCACTCCTCGATGCGATGCTATACAAGTGGACGTCTACATTGCTGAAATCAGTGGAGCTGCATGTAGAGATGAGCAATGGTGGCTCGTGCTGTATCTCTACTCATAGCAAATGTGCTTTTAATGTGTTTTCCCGATGGTATTTTGTGGACATGCTGGTGGCCTAAATAATTTGCTTCAAAATTCAAATCAGTAATGTGATCCTCTTTTATGGACAATGCAGTAATGTATGAATGAGAGTTCCTTAAAAGGGCTATCTCGTGAAAAGAAATCAGCCCAAACGCTTTGTCCAGCTCTCACTGCAGCATCAACAATAAGAATTTGCCTGCATCAGCACGGAGTAATAATGTTGTGATATAACCTGAGGCGGTGGGCCAGCCCTTCCAGTAATGTCCCACCACCCAAGATGGGGGACCTAATGAAGCGTTGGCAGCTGTGCCATTACTGGCCCACCACCGAGGGCCATATCACCATAGGCAGCTGCACCACTATAGCATGGGTGCTAAAGTCTGCAATATATTAAAAGACTTTGGAAAATCGCACTTGCCTTCTACCCAGTAATGACACATCTCTGATAGGGACTCAGGTTTCAATGTTGATTACCGTGACATAATCCAGAAAACGGATTCCATCTCAAAGAAGTGGTGTTTCCAGACAGAAGCTAAGTGAGTTTCTATTTTCTTTTCCTTTGCTCTAGTTTTGGCGCCTTGGGGGAGGGGAGGAGTAGGAACGTGGGTGATGCAAAGGTTGAGGTGTGCATTGGAGGGGGCATGGAAATTGTCTCCTAAAGTGAATACAGCCTGCGTTCAGAGCTGCCGGATTTTCTAGCACCCCCTCCCAGGGTACCAATGGCTGCTATAAGGCCTTATCCCAACATTCAATTGTTTCTCCTTTACATCTCTTAATTTGAAACAGAACATTCTACCCTAACTGGTTGGAATGTTCCAATAGCCATTACCAGGTGGCAATGTTCTTTGAGCCTTGTTAAATGTCCTCATTTTTTTTGCACTGGCTTATATTGCCACCTGCTAATTCAGTCAGAATGTGCCATGATTGTTTAATGGGGACATACAGGAAAGGGAATCCTGAAAACAAATCCATTAGTTAGAGGTGGATCAGATTATGTTGGTGAGCCAAACGGACAAGAACCTCAGTTACAACAGTGGAAACATCTCTGGAGCATCAACTAGGCTTTCATCAACCAGCCCAATGTATTTGTCTTAGAGCACAGGGAGTCGACCTGAGGACATACCTTCATGTGGAGAGTACATACCTGCCATGTAGGAGGAGGTGGGGGTAGCATATCCACTTTATTTACGCCCAAGAGCCAATCAACGATATCTATGTTGCCTCGTATTCATCAAGTCATTTCTCGCTCGTGAACATGTTGGATTGATTAACCAATTGGAATAGGGAGTTCAGTTAAAAGTCGTTTGAACGAGGGAGCTCGGATTGGTTGATCGGACCTTTTTGGTCATAACTTCCTACAAATTCATTGAATGATCCCAACTGTAGATGTTGACACTTCCAGGTACTCATGTGATATTTCAGAAGGTTATAGTGATGCCATGTGCATTTTATGTATTATGCAAAGCATTTTATCTTGGCCGCCTGAGAACTAGTGATTTCCGGACCATTAGAGGACCAATGGTTGATGCTGACGTAGTGGAAGGAAGCCAAAGACTGTCTAGTTTATATTCTTCGAGGACTCGCGATAGTGGAGCTTGGACATGTGTGGCGAGGCTTTTCACAGGGTCTCATCCCATTGTCTGAGTTCTGTCAATGTTCTTAGTCTGTAAGGATTAAGATGCTGATGCTCCCTTTGCCTTCAGGTTCATTATTCACTGCCGCGCATCTCGGTCTCAAGCGGATATAAATATTTAAACCGGCCGACAATGTATTCAAGGCATCCAGACAATGACATCTCCCGTGAGTGAGGTTGTCTGGCAATTGCAGCGACATAAAATGCATGTCCTTTAGAAATACTTCATTGTCCTATGCACATTTCCTATGTATTCATTTGCTGTAGCGCTGAAGATTGCCGTGAATAGCCACTTCAGCGCCTTTGTTGCCAGGCAAAACGTTAAGTGCCACACACAAAAGTCATCCATGCATGAGTTATATACACCAGGGAGAGGGGCGGGGGGCGGTTTGGGGACATGGCTTTCAGCCTTTATATCCTACTGGTGCTTACATTTCTTAATATGGTCTGGGGAGGTGAACTTTATTTTAAGACTGGCCACCTTATTTGTAAGGTAGTGCCTCTTGAACAAGCCCCACACTGTACCAAAGAGGTTGATATTTCTGGAAGCCATGGATAAAGCATGCTGACACACTCAATATTAAAATCAGGTATATTTGCAGCATATCCAAGATAAATATGAACCAGAGAATCTGAATATAACACATTTCTAAATAGGATATTTGCTAGATATAAGTCATTCAGAAAATCCCCTAAAGTACTAGTAAAACAGTAAAGTTCATGAGTCCACATTTTCTACACAATGGGGCTCATTGTAAGTTCCCCGTCCAGAAAAACTGCTAGTAAAAATGCCAGTAATTCCTGCACCAGCACTCAGACCAGACCGGGGAAACACAAGTTTGCCAGTCGGGGCACAGATCTACCGGCAAACCTGACCTCCCGGCAAATCTAACCCCTACTGGAAAATAAATGTCAGAATCAATACCACTGCCGTAATTCCAGCAATTGAATGGGATTCCATTGCATAGGAATTTACCGGGCTCTCTGCCACCCGTAATATCCCGGTAATGTCGGGATATCAGGCAGCAGAGATGATGGGTGCAGTTTCCCGGTATCCTGGCAGAATTAGCAGTGGGACTCCGGGAAACTTGTAATGTCAGCATTCACAACCATCGTTATCGGGCACAGACCCCAGCTCATCATGACCAATATCGCCATCTACCCCAGCGTGACTGGAGATTACCATGTCACATGGGCAGCAGGACTATATCCCCCCCCCCCCAGGGCTCCTAATGCGCTGCAATGTGCGGCAGCACGCAGTGAGCCGCGGTCCGAGGAAACTGGAAACAGGAAGGAGGGAGATGCTTGAAAAGACTAATCACGAAGCCACGGCTATCGACATCATAGTGGTCAGTCTCCATTTGCTGTGTTAAGCTCTCTTTGTCTACTTGTGTACCAAATCTTTGTACTTCTTCCAAACCCTGCCTTTAGATTACTCCTGGGCTGAAAATGTCTCGGTAGTGACTAGCTGGCCTGACTTAATGAAATGATATGGACTACTTACGGTTGACGCACTTGGACTTGTGTTCTCCTCCCTATGCAAAGAATACTGATCAGGATTTCAGCCTTGGGATGCGAATTGCTCTGGAACTGTATGACTGGTTTGTGAAATCCTGTTGATGTGCTGCTGACTCTGTCCTGAGTCCCCGTGGCTTTCTCTCTTCCTGTGAAGGACCTTCATGCCATGGCTTGCACCCTCGTGTTGCCCAGGAGTTCCCAACATTCTCAGCATGTTTTGCATCCTTGTGCCATCCAGGTGTTGCTTGGCCCAGGAAAGTGTTCTTCTAATAGGACTCATTGGACTCTTCTTCTATTCATACTTCAGGTAGCACCCCACAGCCCCAAAATGGTTCGCGGGTGGTGGTGGGGGGGGTTCTATTCTGCTTTTGCTTTTGGTGTTCCTTCTCTCCCACACGGAGGCTCATCGTAAGGGGGCCACTGACCTTCATCCGCATAAACACCCACCCATCCCCACAGTAAACATACACACAAACACACACACACACTAGCTATATTTCCTGTCCCACAAGTTATCCTTTCATCCTGGTGGAGACATTTTTGCCTCACTTTCATAAGGGAACCAATGACATTTGGAGTCGGGAAGGCACCAGTAGCCCAGGACAGGTTTACAGGTAGATGGAATCACTAGGAATTCTGGGGTGTTTAACAAGGGTCAAGGAATTGGCTTTCTAAATGGACATGCATAGGTGCCAGATTTTCACTGTTGTGCCAGATGTGTAGAGCCCAACAGCTGCCTTTTATATGTATCCTGTTCATGGACTATTCTGCTGAATTCTGCATACAGCTGCTTTCTAATAAGGGCTAGCAGTGTCAACTCAAGATGTGTTCGTGAGTGCCTGTGTTGTGTTCTTTAGTGATAAACACCATTGATCCCAAAACGAAATGTGTATTCCTCTTAGAGGTGTTTGATAGCAAATCGTTGTGGTCATTTGAGGATTTATGGATTACGAGAGCACTGGTGATTGTTTGACCAATTGTACAGGGGATCTGTTCTCTTCTCAGGATCCTCGTGTGTTGTCTACCATATTTGGTTGGTGATTTGAGAATGATTGTGATGATGAAGACCCCTGCTAGCCTGAAAGTGATATTAGAACATTCACCCTATTGATTAACCAGAATGGGTTGACAGAGCCACTAAACTTGATGAAGTAATGTTGTCTTCAACTTTAAGGCATGTGATGTAATAATGTTCTACCAGCCTATTATTATAATCTGGTGATGTTAATTGCTGCCAAAGTCTCTTCAAGGTAAGGTCACATCACTCTGCCTTTTATCCAACTTTGGGCCTCATCGCAAGGTCGGCTCTGCTGCCGACCCAATACCACTGCTTCTGCCACCTGATATCCCGGTGCAACCAGTATATTACAAGTCCCAGTGGCCCGGGATGTCAGGCGGCGGGAACTGTACGTCCCCATTTCTTTGGTGTCCCAGAGGATTCTATAGGAATGGGGACACAGAAGAACTGGCACAGTTGCTAATGGTGCCGGTTCTTCTGCGGAAACCATGCTGCAGGGGCTGGAGCTCCTGGCAGGTCCAACCCGACAGGAGAACCTGGCCCTGAAGGCAATCTCGTAGTCTGGCGGTCCAGAAAGTGTGTGGAACTTTACTACTGGCACCCTTATTTCCAGACCGCCAGGCATGGAATGAGGCCCACTGTCTTGCTAGTAGCAAAACAAAACAAAAATACAGTTTTTTCTCTCTAGTGCGCGAGTGCTTCTCCCACCAATCATATTCTAATAGTTTTCAGGAACACCTTATAGTGCAATATTTAGATATAATTTAACTAGACTGTTGTTTCAGGCCCTTGGTTGAGGATTACTAACTTGGACAGTGATCATGTCTCATTCAATGCATGTAGAATATTTACCAAAGCTCTACAAGAACACCTTTGCCCGTTCCCCATGAGAGACCTCCATCACTAAAGCTATCGTTGCTGATTTCTTTCTTTGATGTCAGGGTTGATTTGACACCTGATGGCCATCTTTTCTGCTGGCCACTGTCCTAGCCACCTTTATTATCTCTCGGCACTTTGGCTAGGAAATCACCAGACAGCTGTCTTCTGCTGTTTGTGAGAAACAATGTTGCTGTGTGCCTTTGGTGGTGAAGAGATATTCACAATTGCCTCTATGCTTTAAGACTGTAGCCTTAACCCCCTTTTTGGTGAACAGATATAGCCGGTAATGGCACCCCAGACTCAGCCAGGCAGGAGATAAACACATATCCCCAATTTCCCCTAAACCAAACCTTCCCAAGAAGATGCCCCCATAATGAGAGTAAGCCCCTTTGCTATTTCCATGGCTGGGACGGAGGGTGGTGAGATAAGGTTTGGAGATGCAGGTGCAGGTATGAGGCGGCTATAATTAGGGATCAGTGCATTGAGAGTGTAGAAGTGTGGGACTAGGAGTTCTGCCTGAGTGATACAAAGGAGAAGGCTGTGGCTGGCCAGGCGAGAATGTGGGCGTTCACTGCCAGATTACATCCACATTACAGCATCCTGACAAGCCACTGCCTCTCCCCTGGGTGCTCATTACATTCCCATGTTTGAAGATGGCACTGCATAATCGGCCATCTGTACCACTAAGGCACCCTTTAGCTGGTAGAGTTAGAGGGTGTGCCAGTGGATATCCGTTACCCTTCTGTACTGTCACTTACCTGCTGGGGCCTTTACTATACCTGCACTTGTACATGGAAATTAAATACGCTCCTTTTGTCCCCGTGACTACCGATCAACTTACTTGATGACCTACAGTAACATTGGCAATTAGGGGAACCTGCAACTGCTCTGCTGGGGGTCAGGGGTAGCCTGAGTGACATGCACCGCCGCCCCCAACCAACATCTTTCGCACATCCAAAGTGCCAGCCTCCCTGCTGCCAGTGACTACCTGTAGCTGTCTTCTATGACACAGAGGTTCCTAACATCAAGGCTGCCTTGCCATGTCATTGTGTTATCGTCTGAGCTGCCAGCCATTACATGGCTTCCTGTATTATATATATATATATATATATTTATATTGCGCTGAAGCCCACAGTCATGTATCTAACTTTACAACTACTCTCTGTCTCCAAGCTGCTGCTCGTGCATTGCTGTCACTCACGTGAGTGGCGCTGCTTCGATGTAGTGCACTCGTTTGCCTCCAGAGCCTGCGGGCTGACTTGCCCTTAGGTTGTCCCATGGGCCGGCTTTTATTCACCATCTGCTGCATGAACACGCGTCTCTAGCCCCCAGTCCATGCCCTAGACTGGGGCAGGCCACAGATCACTTCCAGGGTGGGGATGCCATCACTTTTGTGTGCAGATGCGCCTGTCTCGGCTGATCGGCAAACATGGGTCAGCATGCTCACCTCACTGCAACGCCGTGCACATGCTGGCATTTGGAGCGTCCGTGCACACTTGCCAGTAGAGTTTTGCATAGTATGGTGAGTGAAGTGTGCTATCTACAGGGTGCTACTTCTCCACAGCAGTGCTCGTACTAGGTGCTGTATTGTTGCAGGGGTGCACACCCGTTTCTGTTTCCATGATGTGTACGAAGGCATTGCCTTTTCAGATGATACCTTCAGTGCCATGTTATCACCGCTTTTGGACTGCCTTGTGACTAAGGTCAGAACTCTTTGGGCACTGTAGGCAGCGAAGTGTAAGAAAAGAAGTAGTGGAACTATGTTCGCTGTTGGCCTGCCCTGCCCCCCACAAATCCCATTACCACACCCCCTCCCAAACACAATCCAAACACCCCAAACAAACGCACCTGCTGCTTAAGAGAATGTTCAGTGCAGTGCACCGGAGGGCACATTTCGAATTATTCCTACACTTGTATTTCAAAACAAAACCATTACGGAACCTTTTCTTTTGAAAATAAAAGTATAGGAACAGTAAAACTTTAAAAAGAAAACGAAGTAGAGGAACACCAATCACATCCGCTCCCGCCCACTTCGACCACTGGCTGCAGGAGTGGCATGCCCAATGCTCATCCATCCTTTGAATATGTATGCTGTTGTGCCCTCAACTGGAATTCTCGTTATAGAGTAAAAATCACTCTTTAATTTTCCTGGGGAAATAAAAAATAAAAACATCTAGAAAGACTGCTCTAAGACTGCTCGAAATCTGTCACACCCTTATGGCACAGGAGTGTGCGCAGGGGCGGACAGGCAGGGGAAGACAGAAGTTGTTTGTCGGGTAAGTGTGTCTGTGTGCGTGTCTGTGTTTATGTTGTGGGGTAGTGTGGAGGGGAGGTGCCTGAGGAGAAGGGGTGTGTGTCTTTGTGTGGGATTGTGTGTGTATATATATATATATATATATATATATATATATATATATATATATATATATATATATATATATGTTTTTTTCTCTCCCTCCTAGGTCTCAGTGAGTATACGTGGAAAGATACAAGGTTCCACTTTTTGCTGTTATATGTGTAGTTCACAAATACCGCAATATGCTTACTTATTTGAAATAAGCCAGAAGCGGACAGCAATTTATCTCTCTCTTTTTAATGTTTTTTTAATCCTTTTTTTTAACTAAATTTTAACTACTAGGTGGTTGTTTTTCAATTTTGGTTTTATGCACATGCGATATTTGACCCCTCGTTTTTAACATGTGGTGTACAGCATTCTTGGGAGCATTGAAATGCAAGGATTTGAAAGCCATGCAGTGCAGAAAACGAGTAAGGATGCATTGCCGCATAGAATTGCACTAATAGTGTCAGGCCAAATGCATTATGTATTTGAAACCATATGCTTATATGACATTATAATATGACTGTTTTGGAATCATCGCCACTGCACTATGCCCTTTATTGTGACAGATGCACTTTACGATGTGATTGCACTTTGCATTTAACAGTACTCTACCTTTTGGGTTGAATGCACTAGGAAATTGACAACATATGCCTACAGGGAACAGACCTGTGATTGTTTCTGCAGCGCAGCTATTGCACTATGCACTTTATTGAGAGTTTTGCACCTTACGATCCCTTTGCAACTGTGCACCTAATAACCTTGCTGCTAATATTTTATGATGCTGACTATTGTTTTTGTTATGCACAATGCACTTCAGCCAATCCATCATTTCAGGAAAAGGAACTCAAATGAAATGGCAGTCAAAGCACTATGCTGCCGATTGTTTCTGATGTATCGTTTAGCTAAGCTGCAACCCCACAAATAAGTGCCATGAAGCACTTCCTACTATTCATAAGTACAATTGCAGTGGTTAAATGACTATGTACACATCACAAACGATGCACTGCAGGATTACCCATTGAGGCTGCAACTCGGGCACTCTTTTACTGTAAGCAAAGTGAATGCTAAGTTATGAATTGTAAAACGCTCTGAAGTATGCATTAAGTATTGAGGGGCTTTATGGGGACACACGCGGCAGCAGCAAAAGCGGTTAATGCGTGGCATGTAAACATATGGAGCCATGACAACATCGGGTAATTGAATGGATTTACAATGCTAGTTATTGACATGGTCTGTTCGTGTAATTCACACACGACAGCAGTACTTTGTCTATATAATACTTGTGCTCTAAACATGCAAAGATGGACACCACGCTTTTGCTGTGCAGAGAGTGTGTTAACCAAAGGAGTCCTTTCTCTATTTTTGTGAAAAAAGTCACTGGTTGCTGTACACCCTAGTTATAAACTCACTGGTTGAAGGGGACTCTTGGTTGTGATAAAACTGCGAGTTGTGCCGCAAAACATGTTAACGCCCCCAACGCGCACCTTTATTATGCATTTTGGGAGTGCCACACATGGATGGCTTTTAACTTTTTTGCCAAGTTGTAAGGCATCAATAAAGAGGGTAAACTTTTACGAAATAACTACTTTGTTTCTGGATTCTTTCATTTTCATGGATGTGGAGAGTGCTACTCGCCTTCCCTGATGCATATTAGTCCAAAGATATATATATATATATATATATATATATATATATATATATATATATATATATATATATATATATATATATATTACATGGACGCGTTAGCGTCCATGTAGTTATGGTTAAGTTGGTGTTTCCATAGGAAGAGCATTTCTTGGGTGGCTTATAACTTCGCTCCCCAACAACGAGGCATTATGGATTATAACATACTAGCATATTAAAAATGGCAGTACACGTTTAAGAAGCGACAACAGAACAACCTAACCATTGTGGGGTTTATTTAAATACTAGTACATTTGCATGTGAATGTATGTACATGGATGCAATGAGTTTGCATCTGTGCATTCGCAACTTTCATTATAAAAAAGGGGTGAGCTCAATGAGAGGCTATAACAACCATGCCCTCGGCAATCACCCATCATGCACCTGCCGAATTATGCAAATTAGGTTATGATGTCATTTAGCTACTTCTCGATACTTTTATGACGGCCAATAGCTACTTTTCTTACTAAGGAGTTGCCAACACTGCTCCTATGCGACTTCATACAGAATACGGAAAACAACACAGATCATCTCACAACACAGCGCGCCACAATTCGGAATATGAAACTGTAATTTAAAAGCAAAGAGAAAGGTTGTACATTTCGTAAAGTACATTTATTTGACATCAAATGTTTAGAGAATATTCAGAGATTTGCATTTGTCTTTGCTGTCGATCTGCAAAAGTTAATCTTGAGTCACGCGCTGTTCCTTTGCGTTACACAGGGCATTGGTTTATGATAAAAGAAGGGCAGTGTTCGCACAGATACTCGGAAGGCTGTTCCAACAACGAGGCATTAGACCACCATAATGGTTGGTATGTTGCTTCTAGCCGCTAGTACCACGCAAGGACATATTGGTCCTTGGCGATTGTCCCATAAAATGGTGAGGGTCATGAAGTTGTTTACTAGGAGCTGCACCTGGCAGTTAAAAAATGCGTCGACCGGGGTCTGAAAATTGTGGCATTGACAGTAGAGAAGGATGTACCTGTTTTAAAAACATAAATTAGTCTCACAAGCCAATCTTCATTAAAAATATTCATTTTATTTATTAGGGCGTGAAACTATTTGCTAGTGAGGATAGTGCAACGGAGTATGTTAACTTATTCCCACTAACCCACCCTCTCTCCTCTGCCTTTTTCAGAGCCGTCTGAGCGCCAGCGGACCACTTTGGCGGTGATAGTGCGCGGTACAAAACAATATGCCACATTGAACGAACAAGTACAACTTAACCGGGCTTTAACGCCACGCTATTGTTATTATATTCCGGTATAAAATAATTTAAAGGGTTACTTATATTATATTGCCATTTTCCATTGTCTACGCGTAATGCAGTCACTAAATACGACTCCGTCTGTGCCAATGATCTTTCTCATAGTGATATAATATATAAAAGCGGTTTCGTTTCAGAAATGTCATCTTTATCGTGTCTTACGTTTTTGCACCCCTCCTTCAAAAGAAGTCTTTTGGCACGATCCCTGTCTGTCAAGGTAAAAAAACAATAGAACCTTATAGTGCGAGTCATGGGCCACTCCGGCCCGCGAGCAAAAAATGGAAGCAGCTGACCTTCACTGTGAATGAGTATAAATTCTTACTTTGAAACATTCTGTGTAAAGCCATCCCTGAGAAATTGCTTTTTGCACTCCATCTTTGTATGTTGTCTGCGTGCTAATGAAAAAAGTTTGTTAAAGGGAGTTTATGGTTAACCTGCGCAAATAAAAACCTATGAAATTCAATGAAAAAATGTTGTTAAAAGGGACAAAGTATGGTTCAAAGTAAAACCGAAAAAACCCTGAAATTCGGCAGTTATGGTAAGATAAGCAACCATAACTCGCGCCACCGTGCACTGCTAACACTAACACCCAGGACATCAAAGATGACATCACAAATGTCATTGATGACATCACTGATGACATCACATGTGCATTTACTTTTCATGAAAACTCTGTAGGAAGGATTCTTATAATGTTGACCAAAAAATTGTCAAGGATCATTTGAATAAATATCATGAGCTAATTAGTGCATTAAGCAATGCATTGATATAAATAGCATTCTATTATGGAGTTCTATCCAGTATACTAAGCAACTCATGCAGAAACATAGGCAGTGTGTGCAGTATACATGATGATGGTGCAATATTCATAATCTTGCCATGTAGAATAATGAAATGATAACTGCTTTCTTATTAGAGTTTTGCGTACTGTGAAACATGTAATAAGTAGCTAATAAAACCCACTTAATACATAATTACATTATTACAGAAAAAACACAAAGAGACAACAACACATACAAATATGAGTATATAAAGGGACAGAGAAGTAAGCAAAAAAGCAGAAGTAGTAGCAGAACGAGTTCATCACTTAACTGATTATCTTTATGCAGAGAAATGATTGCTCTGTTTCAAAGCTGCTACTTACTGTATGTATGTGTATCAAATGATGTCAGTGAACCCTAAGGGAAGGAGTGTGAGTACAATGTATACAAATATGAGCATATACAGGGAAGGTATAGTAATAAAAATAAAACTATGAGAAAGTGCTGATAACTCTAATGATTATCTTCATGCACAGAAAGGATTGCTCTCTTTCAAGCCTGTGTCTTCCGATATATATATGTTTCATATGATATGACTTGACCCTAAGTCTACAAATATAGTACCTTTTCAATTTTTACTTCCTGACTGTTACTGAAGAAAACTATGTGGCTTAGAAATGTCAGTAAAGGAAAAAAGGGAGAGCCAGCCATGTTATGTCATCAGTGATGTCATCATCTTTGATGTCCTGGGTGTTAGTGTTAACAGTGCACGGTGGCGTGAGTTATGGTTGCTTATCTTACCATAACTGCCGAATTTCAGGGTTTTTTCGGTTTTACTTTGAACCATAACGTCGCTTTAACAAAGTTTTTTTACTGAATTTGATAGGTTTTTAGTAGCGCAACTTAACCATAACGTCCCTTTTAACAAAGTTTTTTTTATTGAATATATATATATATATATATATATATATATATATATATATATATATGTATATATATATATATATATATATATATTACATGGCGGCCATGTAGTTATGGTTAAGTTGCTGTTTCCATAGGAAGAGCACTTTTTGGGCAGCTTATAACTTCGCTCCCCCTGGACGAATCCTCACCAAACTTTGCAAAAAAAGTATATGGCCCACTCTGAATTTTTTCTGCAAAGTTTGGTGAGGTTTGGTCCAGGGGGGCAAAATTATAGGGGGGGTCCCAAATCTTTTTTCTTCCCATAGACATAATGGGAAAAAATTTTGCTCACGCCTACAGCCCAAACCGCTGGACGGATTTACACCAAATTTGCAGCAGGAGTGGCGGCTTGGTCCCTAAAGCGTAAGTGGCGGCTTGGTCCCGAAAGCGTGCTTTTTTTATTTGGTGTGAATCCGTCCAGTAGTTTTTAAAAAAAAGACAAAAATGTAAGTGAAAAAATTTAGTGATATCTGTGTCCGCTTCGCGGACACACTTCCCTGTTCGCTCCGCGGACAGGACGGGGATTGGGCAAGTGACTTGCATGATGTCCGTGGACATCTGACGTGCTCTCCCATTGGCTGCAGTAAAGCATGCAGTGCATCTTATTTTCAGACACGCCCGCCATCTCAGTTCATTGTTCGTATATTGGCATCTGTGGCAAGCTCTGTGGTGACTTCAGACTTGACAAGTGATTATCACAAGTAACAAGCTAAAATTTGCGATAAGATCAGAGGACAGCAGGGCCTCCAATGGGGCTGTGTGAGGTTCACTTGGATTACACTTCCTGAAAATCCTAGACTGTTGCAGACTTGCAGGAGACACGCCACCATCGGTACACGGTGGCCTGCGGAGGACCGAGGAGCGGATATCCCGTTCCGCCCACCACGCTCATTACCTATGTCTCCCTCCTGTATCCCCCAACACCCCGCTTATTACCTGTGTCTCCCTCCTGTATCCCCCCAACCCCTGCTCATTACTCGTGTCTCCCTCCTGTACCCCCCCACCCCCACTCATGCCCGTGTCTCTCTCTTGTTTCCCCTCACCCCCGGCTCATGCCCCGTGTCTCCCCTATTCCTCCCACCCCCCGCTCATGCCCCGTGACTCCCTCCTGTTCCCCCCCACCCCCTGCTCATGCCCCGTGTCTCCACTGTTCCCCCGACCCCCGTTCATGCCTTGTGTCTCCCTCCTGTTCCCACCACCCCCCGTTCATGCCCCGTGTCTCTCTCCTGTTACCCCCACCCCCGCTCATGCCCCGTGTCTCCCTCTTGTTGTCCCCACCCCACGCTCATGCCCCGTGTCTCCCTCGTGTTCCCCCAACCCCTGCTCATGCCTCCCACTTGTTGCCCCCGCTCATGCCCCGTGTCTCCCTGTTGTTGCCCCCACCCCCCGCTCATGCCCCGTGCCTCCCTGCTGTTGCCCTCCACCCCCGGTCATGCCCCGTGTCTCTCTCCTGTTGCCGCCCACCCCCCGGTCATGCCCCGTGTCTCCCTGCTGTTGCCCCAACCCCTGCTCATGCCCCGTGTCTCTCTCCTGTTGCCCCCCACCCCCAGTCATGCCCCGTGTCTCCCTGCTGTTGCCCACCACTCCCCGGTCATGCCCATTGTCTCCCTGCTGTTGGCCCCAACCTCTGCTCATGCCCCGTGTCTCCCCCTGCTGTTGCCCTCCACCCCCGGTCATGCCCCGTGTCTTCCTGCTGTTGCCCCCCAACCCCTGATCATGCCCCATGTCTCCCTGTTGTTGCGCCCCACCCCCCGCTCATGCCCCGTGTCTCCCTCCTGTTGCCCCCGACCCCCTGCTCATGCCCCGTGCCTCTCTCCTGTTACCCCCGCTCATGCCCTGTGTCTCCCTTGTGTTCCCCCCAACCCCCGCTCATGCCCCGTGTCTCCCTCCTGTTGCCCCCCACCCCCTGCTCATGCCCTGTGTCTCTCTCCTGTTTCCCCCACCCCCGCTCATGCCCTGTGTCTCCCTCTTGTTGCCCTCCACCCACCGCTCATGCCCCATGTCTCCCTCTTGTTCCCCCACCCCCGCTCATGCCCCATGTCTCCCTGCTGTTACCCCCCACTCCCTGCTCATGCCCCGTGTCTTTCTCCTGTTACCCCCCACCCCGCTCTCATGCACCGTGTCTCTCTCCTGTTGCCCCCCACACCCTGGTCATGACCTGTGTTTCCCTGCTGTTGCCCCCAACCCCGGCTCATGCCCCTTGTCTCTCTCCTGTTGCCCTCAAACCCCCGGTCATGCCCCGTGTCTACCTGCTGTTGCCCCCCACCCCCGCACATGCCCCGTGTCTCTCTCCTGTTCCCCCACCCCCGGTCATGCCCCGTGTCTCCCTGCTGTTGCCCCTCACCCCGCTCATGCCCCGTGATTCCCTGCTGTTGCCCCCCATCCCCGCTCATGCCCTGTGTCTCCCTCCTGTTACCCCCACCCCCTGCTCATGCCCTGTGTCTCTCTCCTGTTAGCTCCCCACCCCCCTCTCATGCCCCGTGTCTCTCTCATATTACCCCCCCACCCCCCTCTCATGCACGGGTCTCTCTCCTGTTACCCCCCACCCCCCTCTGATGCCCCGTGTCTCTCTCCTGTTGCCCCCCACCCCCCGGTTATGCCCCGTGTCTCCCTGCTTTTGCCCCCCACCCCCCAATCATGCCCGTGTCTCTTCCCTGTTACCCCCCACCCCCTGCTCATGCCCCGTGTCTCCCAGCTGTTGCTCCCCACCCCTGGTCATGCCCTGTGTCTCCCTGCTGTTGCCCCCCACCCACCGCTCATGCCCCGTGTCTCCCTGCTGTTGCCCCCCACCCCCCGATCATGCCCCGGGTCTCTCTCCTGTTACCCCCCACCCCCCACTCATGCCCCGTATCAACCTCATGTTCCCCCCACCTCCCGCTCATGCCCAGTGTTTCCCTGCTGTTGCCCCCCACCCCCCCTCATGCCCCGTGTCTCCCCCACCCCCCGCTCATGCCCCATGTCTCCCTCCTGTTGCCCCCCGCTCATGCCCCATGTCTCTGTCCTGTTACCCCACCCCCCTGTCATGCCTGTGTCTCCCTGCTGTTGCCCCCCACCCCACGCTCATGCCCCGTGTCTCTCCCCTGTTAACTCCCACCCCCCGCTCATGCCCCGTGTCTCCCTGCTGTTGCCCCCAACCCCCGGTCATGCCCCGTGTCTCCCTGCTGTTGCCCCCCACCCCCCGCTCATGCCCTGTGACTCCCTGCTGTTGCCCCCCACCATCCAATCATGCCCCGTGTCTCTCTCCTGTTACCCCATACCCCCGCTCATGCCCCGTATCTCCCTCGTGTTCCCCCCACCCCCCGCTCATGCCCCGTGTCTCTCTCCTGTTAACCCCCACCCCCTCTCATGACCCGTGTCTCTCCTGTTACCCCCCACCCCTGTCTCATGCCCTGTGTCTCTCTCCTGTTGCCCCCCCACCCCCTGGTCAATGCCTGTGTCTCCCTGCTGTTGCCCCCCAACCCCTGCTCATGCCCCGTGTCTCTCCCCTGTTAACCCCCACCCCTGCTCATGCCCCGTGGCTCCCTGCTGTTGCCCCCCACCGCCCAATCATGCCCCGTGTTTCTGTCCTGTTACCCCCACACCCCGCTCTGACCCGTGTCTCCCTCTTGTTGCCCCCCACCCCCGCTCATGCCCCGTGTCTCCCTTGTGTTCCCCCCCACACCCCTCTCATGCCCCGTGTCTCTCTCCTGTTGACCCCCACCCCCGCTCATGCCCCGTGTCTCCCTCCTGTTACCCCCCACCCCCCTCTCATGCCCCGTGTCTCTCTCCTGTTGCCCCCCACCCCCGATCATGCCCCGTGTCTCCCTTCTGTTGCCCCCCACCCCCGCTCATGCCCCGTGTCTCTCTCCTGTTACCCCCACCCCCTCTCATGCCCCGTATCTCCCTTGTGTTCCCCCACCCCCGCTCATGCCCCGTGTCTCTCTGCTGTTTCCCCCCACCCCCCGGTCATGCCCTGTGTCTCCCTGCTGTTGCCCCCACCCCCGCTCATGCCCCGTGTCTCCCTCGTGTTCCCACCACCCCCGCTCATGCCCCGTGTCTCCCTGCTGTTGCCCCCCACCCCCCCGCTCATGCCCCGTGTCTCCCTGCTGTTCCCCCCAACCGCTGCTCATGCCCCGTGTCTCTCTCCTGTTACCCCCACCCCCCGCTCATGCTGGGTGTCTCCCTGCTGTTGCCCCCCATCCCCGGTCATGTCCTGTGTCTCCCTGCTGTTGCCCCCCACCCCCCGCTCATGCCCCGTGTCTCTCTCCTGTTCCTGCCACCCCCGGTCATGCCCTGTGTCTCCCTGCTGTTCCCCCTCACCCCCCGCTCATGCTCTAAGTCTCCCTGCTGTTGCCCCCCACCCCCCGCTCATGCCCCGTGTCTCTCTCCTGTTACCCCCCTACCCCCATCTGATGCCCCGTGTCTCTCTCCTGTTGCCCCCCACACACCGGTCATGCCCCGTGTCTCCCTGCTGTTTCCCCCACCCCCGCTCATGCCCCGTGTCTCTCCCCTGTTACCCCCCACCCCCCGCTCATGCCCCGTGTCTCCCTGCTGTTGCCCCCATCCCGATCATGCCCCGTGTCTCTCTCCTGTTACCCCCCACCCCCGTTCATGCCCCGTATCTCCCTCGTGTTCCCCCACCCTCACTCATGCCCTGTGTCTCCCTGCTGTTGCTCCCACCCCCCGTTCATGCCCCATGTCTCCCTCATGCTCCCCCCACCCCCGCTCATGCCCCGTGTCTCCCTCCTGTTGCCCCTATCCCCCGCTCATGCCCCATGTCTCTGTCCTGTTACCCCCACCCCCGCTCATGCCCCATGTCTCCCTCTTGTTGCCCCCACCCCCCGCTCATGCCCCGTGCCTCCCTGCTGTTGCCCCCGAACCTCTGCATATGCACGTGTCTCTCTCCTGTTCCCCCGACCCCCGGTCATGCCCCGTGTCTCCCTGCTGTTGCCCCTCACCCACCGCTCATGCGCCGTGTCTCCCTGCTGTTGCCCCCCACCCCCCGCTCATGCCCCGTGTCTCTCTCCTGTTACCCCCACACCCCACTCATGCCCCGTGTCTCTCTCCTGTTACCTTCCAACCCCCTCGAATGCCCTGTGTCTCTCTCCTGTTACCCCCCACCCCCTCTCATGCCCCGTGTCTCCCTGCTGTTGCCCCCCACCCCCACTCATGCCCCGTGTCTCTCTCCTGTTACCTCCCACCCCCCTCGCATGCCCCGTGTCTCTCTCCTGTTACCCCCCACCCCCCTCTCATGCCCCGTGTCTCCCTGCTGTTGCCCCCCACGCCCCGATCATGCCCCGTGTCTCTCTCTTGTTACCCCCAACCCCAGCTCATGCCCCGTGTCTTCCTGCTTTTGCCACCCACACCCCGCTCATGCCCCGTGTCTCCCTGCTGTTGCCCCCCAGCCCTTGCTCATGCCCCGTGTCTCCCTGCTGTTGCCCCCACCCCCCGATCATGCCCCGTGTCTCTCTCCTGTTACCCCACATCCCCCGCTCATGCCCCGTATCTCGCTCGTGTTCCCCCAACCCCCGCTCATGCCCAGTGTCTCCCTCCTGTTGCCCCTGACTCCCCGCTCATGCTCCATGTCTCTCTCCTGTTACCCCCACCCCCTGCTCATACCCCGTGTCTCCCTCTTGTTGCCCCCACGCTCCCCACTCATGTCCGCGTCTCCCTCGTGTTCCCCCCACCCCCCGCTCATGCCCCGTGTCTCCCTCCTGTTGCCCCCCACCCCGCGCTCATGCCCCGGGTCTCATTCCTGTTACCCCCATCCCCCGCTCATGCCCCGTGTCTCCCTCTTGTCTCGCCCACCCCCGCTCATGCCCCGTGTCTCCCTCTTGTTCCCCCACCCCCCGCTCATGCCCCGTGTCTCCTTGATGTTGCCCCCCACCCCCGCTCAAGCCCCGTGTCTCTCTCCTGTTACCCCGACCTCCCGCTCATGCCCTGTGTCTCCCTCCTGTTACCCCCCACCCCCTCTCATGCCCCGTGTCTCTCTCCTGTTGCCCACCGGTCATGCCCCATGTCTCCCTGCTGTTGCCACCCACCCCCCGCTCATTCCCCGTATCTCTCTCCTGTTACCCCACCCCCTCTCATGCCCGTGTCTCCCTTCTGTTGCCCCCCACCCCCGGTCATGCCCTGTGTCTCCCTGCTGTTGCCCCCCACTCATGCCCCGTGTCTCTCTCCTGTTACCCCCCCACCCCCATCTCATGCCCCGTGTCTCCCTCGTGTTCCCCCAACCCCCGCTCTTGCCCCGTGTCTCCCTGCTGTTTCCCCCCACCCCACCGGTCATGCCCTGTGTATCCCTGTTGTTGCCACCCACCCCCCGCTCATGCCCCGTGTCTCCCTCGTGTTCCCCCACCCAAGCTCATGCCCTGTGTCTCTCTGCTGTTGCCCCCCACCCTCCACTCATGCCCCGTGTCTCTCTCCTGTTACCCCCGACCCCCCGCTCATGCCCTGTGTCTCCCTCCTGTTACCCCCCACCCCCCTGTCATGCCTGTGTCTCTCTCCTGTTGCCCCCGGTCATGCCCCATTTCTCCCTGCTGTTGCCCCCCACCCCCCGCTCATTCCCTGTATCTCTCTCCTGTTACCCCACATCCTCTCATGCCCCGTGTCTTCCTTCTGTTGCCCCCCACCCCCCGCTCATGCTCCGTGTCTCTCTCCTGTTACCCCCCACCCCCCTCTCATGCCCCGTGTCTCCCTCGTGTTCCCCCCACCCCAGCTCATGCCCCATGTCTCCCTGCTGTTTACCCCCACCCCGGTCATGCCCTGTGTCTCCCTGCTGTTGCCCCCATCACCGCTCATGCCCCGTGTCTCCCTCGTGTTCCCCCACCCACGCTCATGCCGCTTATCTCCCTGCTGTTGCCCCCCACCCCCCGGTCATGCCCCGTGTCTCCCTGCTGTTGCCCCCCAACACCCGCTCATGCCCCGTGTCTTCCTGCTGTTGCCCCCCACCCCCGGTCATGCCCCGTGTCTCCCTGCTGTTGCCTCCCACCCCCCCGCTCATGCCCTGTGTCTCTCTCCTGTTCCCCCCACCCCCCGTTCATGCCCCATGTCTCTCTCCTGTTTCCCCCACCGCCCGGTCATGTCCCGTGTCTCCCTGCTGTTGCCCCTCACCCCCCACTCCTACCCCGTGCCTACCTGCTGTTGCCCCCCACCCCCCACTCATGCCCCATGTCTCTCTCCTGTTACCCCCCCAACCCCCTCTCATGCACTGTGCCTCTCTCCTGTTACCCCCCACCCCCTTGCATGCCCCATATCTCTCTCCTGTTACCCCCCACCCCCCTCTCATGCCCCGTGTCTCTCTCCTGTTGCCCCCCACCCCTGGTCATGCCCCTTGTCTCCCTGCTGTTGACCCCCGCTCATGCCCCGTGTCTCTCCCCTGTTACCCCACCCTCTGGTCTTGCCCCGTGTCTCCCTGCTGTTGCCCCCACCCCCTGCTCATGCCCAGTGTCTCCCTGCTGGTGCCCCCAACCCCCCGCTCATGCCCCGTGTCTCTCCCCTGTTACCCCCACCCCCCACTCATGCCCCGTGTCTCTCTCCTGTTACCCCCCTACCCCCTCCCATGCCCTGTGTCTCTCTCCTGTTACCCCCCACCCCCCTTTCATGTCCCGTGTCTCTGCCTGTTACCCCCCACCCCCCTCTGATGCCCCGTGTCTCTCTCCTGTTGCCCCCCACCCCCGGTCATGCCCCGTGTCTCCCTGCTGTTTCCCCCCACCCCCGCTCATGCCCCGTGTCTCTCCCCTGTTACCTCCACCACCCGCTCATGCCCCGCGTCTCCCTGCTGTTGCCCCCCACCCCCGGTCATGCCCCGTGTCTCCCTGCTGTTGCCCCCCACACCCCGCTCATGCCCCGTGTCTCCCTGCTGTTGCCCCGACCCCCCGATCATGCCCCGTGTCTCTCTCCTGTTACCCCCACCCCCCGCTCATGCCCCGTGTCTCCCTCGTGTTCCCCCCACCCCCCACTCGTGCCCCGTGTCTCCCTGCTGTTGCCCCCCATGCCCCGCTCATGCCCCGTGTCTCCCTCGTGTTCCCCCACCCCCCGCTCATGCCCCGTGTCTCCGTCCTGTTGCCCCCCACCCCCCACTCATGCCCCATGTCTCTGTCTTGTTATCCCCATCCCCACTCATGCCCCGTGTCTCCCTCTTGTTGCCCCCACCCCCCGCTCATGCCCCGTGTCTCCCTGCTGTTGCCCCCCACCCCCTACTCATGCCCCGTGTCTCTCTCCTGTTACCCCCACTTATGACCCGTGTCTCTCTCCTGTTACCTCCCCACCCCCCTCTCATGCCCCATGTCTCTCTCCTGTTACCCCCACCCCCCTCTCATGCCCCGTGTCTCTCTCCTGTTGCCCTCATCCCCCGGTCATGCCCTGTGTCTCCCTGCTGTTGCCCCCCACCTCCCGCTCATGCCCCGTGTCTTTCCCCTGTTAACCCCCACCCCCCGCTCATGCCCCGTGTCTCCCTGCTGTTGACCCCCACCTCCGGTCATGCCCTGTGCCTCCCTGCTGTTGCCCCCTACCCTCTGCTCATGCCCCGTGTCTCTCTCCTGTTGCCCCATCCCCCGGTCATGCCCTGTGTCTCCCTGCTGTTGCCCCCCACCTCCCGCTCATGCCCGGTGTCTCTCCCCTGTTGCCCCATCCCCCGCTCATGCCCCGTATCTCCCTGCTGTTGACCCCCACCTCCGGTCATGCCCCGTGCCTCCCTGCTGTTGCCCCCTACCCTCTGCTCATGCCCCGTGTCTCGCTGGTGTTGCCCCCACCCCCTGTTCATGCCCCATGTCCCTCTCCTGTTACCCCCCAAACCCCTCTCATGCCCCGTGTCTCTCTCTGTTACCCCCCACCCCCCGGTCATGCCCCGTGTCTCCCTGCTGTTGTCCCCCAACCCCCGCTCATGCCCCGTGTCTGCCTGCTGTTGCCCCCACCCCCAGTCATGCCCCGTGTCTCCCTGCTGTTGCCCCCCACCCCCTGCTCATGCCCCGTGTCTCTCTCCTGTTACTCCCACCTTCCGGTCATTCCCCGTGTCTCCCTGCTGTTGCCCCCCCTGGTCATGCCCTGTGACTCCCTGCTGTTGCCCCCCACCCCCGCTCATGCCCCGTGTCTCCCTGCTGTTGCCCCCCACCCCCTGCTCATGCCCCGTGTCTCTCTCCTGTTCCCCCACCCCCGGTCATGCCCCGTGTCTCCCTGCTGTTGCCCCTCACCCCACCTCATGCCCCGTGTCTCCCTGCTGTTGCCCTCACCCCCCGCTCATTCCCCATGTTTCTCTCCTGTTACCCCGCCACCCCCCTCTCATGCACTGTGTCTCTCTCCTGTTACCCCCCACCCCCCTCTCATTACCCGTGTCTCTCTGCTGTTACTCCCCACCCCCTCTCATGCCCCGTGTCTCCCTGCTGTTGCCCCCCACCCCGGGTCATGCCCCGTGTCTCCCTGCTGTTGCCCCCCACCCCCTGCTCATGACCCGTGTCTCTCTCCTGTTCCCCCCACCACCCGGTCATGCCCTGTGTCTCCCTGCTGTTGCCCCTCACCCCCGCTCATGCCCTGTGTCTCCCTGCTGGTGCCCCCAACCCCCCGCTCATGCCCCGTGTCTCTCTCCTGTTACCCCCACCCCCCACTCATGCCCCGTGTCTCTCTCCGGTTACCCCCCTACCCCCTCTCATGCCCCGTGTCTCTCTCCTGTTACCCCCACCCCCTTTCATGTCCCGTGTCTCTCTCCTGTTACCCCCCACCCCCCTCTGATGCCCCGTGTCTCTCTCCTGTTGCCCCCCACCCCCCGGTCATGCCCCGTGTCTCCCTGCTGTTTCCCCCCACCCCCGCTCATGCCCCGTGTCTCTCCCCTGTTACCCCCCACCACCCGCTCATGCCCCGCGTCTCCCTGCTGTTGCCCCCCACCCCCGGTCATGCCCCGTGTCTCCCTGCTGTTGCCCCCCACAACCCGCTCATGCCCCGTGTCTCCCTGCTGTTGCCCCCGACCCCCCGATCATGCCCCGTGTCTCTCTCCTGTTACCCCCAACCCCCGCTCATGCCCCGTGTCTCCCTCGTGTTCCCCCCACCCCAAACTCATGCCCCGTGTCTCCCTGCCGTTGCCCCCCATGCTCCGTGTCTCCCTCGTGTTCCCCCACCCCCCGCTCATGCCCCGTGTCTCCCTCCTGTTGCCCCCCTCCCCCCGCTCATGCCCCATTTCTCTGTCTTGTTATCCCCATCCCCACTCATGCCCCGTGTCTCCCTCTTGTTGCCCCCCACCCCCTGCTCATGCCCCGTGTCTCCCTGCTGTTGCCCCCCACCCCCTACTCATGCCCCGTGTCTCTCTCCTGTTACCCCCACCCCCCACTCATGACCCGTGTCTCTCTCCTGTTACCTCCCCACCCCCCTCTCATGCCCCATGTCTCTCTCCTGTTACCCCCCACCCCCCTCTCATGCCCCGTGTCTCTCTCCTGTTGCCCCCATCCCCCCGTCATGCCCTGTGTCTCCCTGCTGTTGCCCCCCACCTCCCGCTCATGCCCCGTGTCTCTCCCCTGTTAACCCCCACCCCCCGCTCATGCCCCGTGTCTCCCTGCTGTTGACCCCCACCTCCGGTCATGCCCCGTGCCTCCCTGCTGTTGCCCCCTACCCTCTGCTCATGCCCCGTGTCTCTCTCCTGTTGCCCCATCCCCCGGTCATGCCCTGTGTCTCCCTGCTGTTGCCCCCCACCTCCCGCTCATGCCCGTGTCTCTCCCCTGTTGCCCCATCCCCCGCTCATGCCCCGTATCTCCCTGCTGTTGACCCCCACCTCCGGTCATGCCCCGTGCCTCCCTGCTATTGCCCCCTACCCTCTGCTCATGCCCCGTGTCTCGCTGGTGTTGCCCCCCACCCACTGCTCATGCCCCGTGTTTCTCTCCTGTTACCCCCCACCCCCCTCTCATGCCCCGTGTCTCTCTCCTGTTACCCCCCCACCCCCTGCTCATGCCCCATGTCCCTCTCCTGTTACCCCCCAAACCCCTCTCATGCCCTGTGTCTCTCTCCTGTTACCCCCACCCCCCTCTCATGCCCTGTGTCTCTCTCCTGTTGCCCCTGCCCCCCTGGTCATGCCCCGTGTCTCCCTGCTGTTGCCCCCAACCCACTGCTCATGCCCCGTGTTTCTCTCCTGTTACCCCCCACCCCCCTCTCATGCCCCGTGTCTCTCTCCTGTTACCCCCCCACCCCCTGCTCATGCCCCGTGTCTCCCTGCTGTTGCCCCCACCCCCTGCTCATTCCCTGTGTCTCTCTCCTGTTGCCCACCACCCCCGGTCATGCCCGTGTCTCCCTGCTGTTGCCCCCCACCCCCTATCATGCCCTGTGTCTCTCCCCTGTTACCCCCCACCACCCGCTCATGCCCCGCGTCTCCCTGCTGTTGCCCCCCACCCCGGTCATGCCCCGTGTCTCCCTGCTGTTGCCCCCCACACCACCCCGCTCATGCCCCGGGTCTCCCTGCTGTTGCTCCCGACCCCCGATCATGCCCCGTGTCTCTCTCCTGTTACCCCCACCCCCCGCTCATGCCCCGTGTCTCCCTCGTGTTCCCCCCACCCCCCACTCATGCCCCGTGTCTCCCTGCTGTTGCCCCCCATGCCCCGCTCATGCCCCGTGTCTCCCTCGTGTTCCCCCACCCCCCGCTCATGCCCCGTGTCTCCGTCCTGTTGCCCCCCACCCCCCGCTCATGCCCCGTGTCTCCCTGCTGTTGCCCCCCACCCCCTACTCATGCCCCGTGTCTCTCTCCTGTTACCCCCACTTATGACCCGTGTCTCTCTCCTGTTACCTCCCCACCCCCCTCTCATGCCCCATGTCTCTCTCCTGTTACCCCCCACCCCCCTCTCATGCCCCGTGTCTCTCTCCTGTTGCCCCCATCCCCCGGTCATGCCCTGTGTCTCCCTGCTGTTGCCCCCCACCTCCCGCTCATGCCCCGTGTCTTTCCCCTGTTAACCCCCACCCCCCGCTCATGCCCCGTGTCTCCCTGCTGTTGACCCCCACCTCCGGTCATGCCCTGTGCCTCCCTGCTGTTGCCCCCTACCCTCTGCTCATGCCCCGTGTCTCTCTCCTGTTGCCCCATCCCCCGGTCATGCCCCGTGTCTCCCTGCTGTTGCCCCCCACACCCCGCTCATGCCCCGTGTCTCCCTGCTGTTGCTCCCGACCCCCGATCATGCCCCGTGTCTCTCTCCTGTTACCCCCACCCCCCGCTCATGCCCCGTGTCTCCCTCGTGTTCCCCCCACCCCCCACTCATGCCCCGTGTCTCCCTGCTGTTGCCCCCCATGCCCCGCTCATGCCCCGTGTCTCCCTCGTGTTCCCCCACCCCCCGCTCATGCCCCGTGTCTCCGTCCTGTTGCCCCCCACCCCCCGCTCATGCCCCGTGTCTCCCTGCTGTTGCCCCCACCCCCTACTCATGCCCCGTGTCTCTCTCCTGTTACCCCCACTTATGACCCGTGTCTCTCTCCTGTTACCTCCCCACCCCCCTCTCATGCCCCATGTCTCTCTCCTGTTACCCCCCCACCCCCCTCTCATGCCCCGTGTCTCTCTCCTGTTGCCCCCATCCCCCGGTCATGCCCTGTGTCTCCCTGCTGTTGCCCCCCACCTCCCGCTCATGCCCCGTGTCTTTCCCCTGTTAACCCCCACCCCCCGCTCATGCCCCGTGTCTCCCTGCTGTTGACCCCCACCTCCGGTCATGCCCTGTGCCTCCCTGCTGTTGCCCCCTACCCTCTGCTCATGCCCCGTGTCTCTCTCCTGTTGCCCCATCCCCCGGTCATGCCCTGTGTCTCCCTGCTGTTGCCCCCCACCTCCCGCTCATGCCCGTGTCTCTCCCCTGTTGCCCCATCCCCCGCTCATGCCCCGTATCTCCCTGCTGTTGACCCCCACCTCCGGTCATGCCCCTTGCCTCCCTGCTGTTGCCCCCTACCCTCTGCTCATGCCCCGTGTCTCGCTGGTGTTGCCCCCACCCCCTGTTCATGCCCCATGTCCCTCTCCTGTTACCCCAAACCCCTCTCATGCCCCGTGTCTCTCTCCTGTTGCCCCCACCCCCCGGTCATGCCCCGTGTCTCCCTGCTGTTGTCCCCCAACCCCCGCTCATGCCCCGTGTCTGCCTGCTGTTGCCCCCACCCCCAGTCATGCCCCGTGTCTCCCTGCTGTTGCCCCCCACCCCTGCTCATGCCCCGTGTCTCTCTCCTGTTACTCCCCACCTTCCGGTCATTCCCCATGTCTCCCTGCTGTTGCCCCCACCCCCTGCTCGTGCCCTGTGTATCTCTCCTGTTACCCCCCCACGCCCCTCTCATGCCCCGTGTCTCTCTCCTGTTGCCCCCCCCCGGTCATGCCCCGTGTCTCCCTGCTGTTGCCCCCCACCCCCGGTCATGCCCCGTGTCTCCCTGCTGTTGCCCCCCACCCCCCGCTCATGCCCCATGTTTCTCTCCTGTTACCCCGCCACCCCCCTCTCATGCACTGTGTCTCTCTCCTGTTACCCCCCACCCCCCTCTCATTACCCGTGTCTCTCTGCTGTTACTCCCCACCCCCTCTCATGCCCCGTGTCTCCCTGCTGTTGCCCCCCACCCCCGGTCATGCCCCGTGTCTCCCTGCTGTTGCCCCCCACCCCCTGCTCATGACCCGTGTCTCTCTCCTGTTCCCCCCACCACCCGGTCATGCCCCGTGTCTCCCTGCTGTTGCCCCTCACCCCCCGCTCATGCCCTGTGTCTCCCTGCTGGTGCCCCCAACCCCCCGCTCATGCCCCGTGTCTCTCTCCTGTTACCCCCACCCCCCACTCATGCCCCGTGTCTCTCTCCGGTTACCCCCCTACCCCCTCTCATCCCCCGTGTCTCTCTCCTGTTACCCCCACCCCCCTTTCATGTCCCGTGTCTCTCTCCTGTTACCCCCCACCCCCCCTCTGATGCCCCGTGTCTCTCTCCTGTTGCCCCCCACCCCCCGGTCATGCCCCGTGTCTCCCTGCTGTTTCCCCCCACCCCTGCTCATGCCCCGTGTCTCTCCCCTGTTACCCCCCACCACCCGCTCATGCCCCGCGTCTCCCTGCTGTTGCCCCCCACCCCCGGTCATGCCCCGTGTCTCCCTGCTGTTGCCCCCCACACCCCGCTCATGCCCCGTGTCTCCCTGCTGTTGCCCCCGACCCCCGATCATGCCCCGTGTCTCTCTCCTGTTACCCCCACCCCCCGCTCATGCCCCGTGTCTCCCTCGTGTTCCCCCCACCCCAAACTCATGCCCCGTGTCTCCCTGCTGTTTCCCCCATGCTCCGTGTCTCCCTCGTGTTCCCCCCACCCCCCGCTCATGCCCCGTGTCTCCCTCCTGTTGCCCCCCTCGCCCCGCTCATGCCCCATTTCTCTGTCTTGTTATCCCCATCCCCACTCATGCCCCGTGTCTCCCTCTTGTTGCCCCCCACCCCCCGCTCATGCCCCGTGTCTCCCTGCTGTTGCCCCCCACCCCCTACTCATGCCCCGTGTCTGCCTGCTGTTGCCCCCACCCCCAGACATGCCCCGTGTCTCCCTGCTGTTGCCCCCCACCCCCTGCTCATGCCCCGTGTCTCTCTCCTGTTACTCCCCACCTTCCGGTCATTCCCCGTGTCTCCCTGCTGTTGCCCCCACCCCCTGCTCGTGCCCTGTGTATCTCTCCTGTTACCCCCCACGCCCTCTCATGCCCCGTGTCTCCCTGCTGTTGCTCCCGACCCCCGATCATGCCCGTGTCTCTCTCCTGTTACCCCCACCCCCCGCTCATGCCCCGTGTCTCCCTCGTGTTCCCCCCACCCCCCACTCATGCCCCGTGTCTCCCTGCTGTTGCCCCCCATGCCCCGCTCATGCCCCGTGTCTCCCTCGTGTTCCCCCACCCCCCGCTCATGCCCCGTGTCTCCGTCCTGTTGCCCCCCACCCCCCGCTCATGCCCCGTGTCTCCCTGCTGTTGCCCCCCACCCCCCGCTCATGCCCCGTGTCTCTCCTGTTACCCCCCCACTTATGACCCGTGTCTCTCTCCTGTTACCTCCCCACCCCCCCCTCTCATGCCCCATGTCTCTCTCCTGTTACCCCCCACCCCCCTCTCATGCCCCGTGTCTCTCTCCTGTTGCCCCCATCCCCCGGTCATGCCCTGTGTCTCCCTGCTGTTGCCCCCCACCTCCCGCTCATGCCCGTGTCTTTCCCCTGTTAACCCCCACCCCCCGCTCATGCCCCGTGTCTCCCTGCTGTTGACCCCCACCTCCGGTCATGCCCTGTGCCTCCCTGCTGTTGCCCCCTACCCTCTGCTCATGCCCCGTGTCTCTCTCCTGTTGCCCCATCCCCCGGTCATGCCCTGTGTCTCCCTGCTGTTGCCCCCCACCTCCCGCTCATGCCCGTGTCTCTCCCCTGTTGCCCCATCCCCTGCTCATGCCCCGTATCTCCCTGCTGTTGACCCCCACCTCCGGTCATGCCCCGTGCCTCCCTGCTGTTGCCCCCTACCCTCTGCTCATGCCCCGTGTCTCGCTGGTGTTGCCCCCACCCCCTGTTCATGCCCCATGTCCCTCTCCTGTTACCCCAAACCCCTCTCATGCCCCGTGTCTCTCTCCTGTTGCCCCCACCCCCCGGTCATGCCCCGTGTCTCCCTGCTGTTGTCCCCCAACCCCCGCTCATGCCCCGTGTCTGCCTGCTGTTGCCCCCACCCCCAGTCATGCCCCGTGTCTCCCTGCTGTTGCCCCCCACCCCTGCTCATGCCCCGTGTCTCTCTCCTGTCACTCCCCACCTTCCGGTCATTCCCCATGTCTCCCTGCTGTTGCCCCACCCCCTGCTCGTGCCCTGTGTATCTCTCCTGTTACCCCCCACGCCCCTCTCATGCCCCGTGTCTCTCTCCTGTTGCCCCCCCGGTCATGCCCCGTGTCTCCCTGCTGTTGCCCCCCACCCCCGGTCATGCCCCGTGTCTCCCTGCTGTTGCCCCCCACCCCCGCTCATGCCCCATGTTTCTCTCCTGTTACCCCGCCACCCCCCTCTCATGCACTGTGTCTCTCTCCTGTTACCCCCACCCCCCTCTCATTACCCGTGTCTCTCTGCTGTTACTCCCCACCCCCTCTCATGCCCCGTGTCTCCCTGCTGTTGCCCCCCACCCCCGGTCATGCCCCGTGTCCTCCCTGCTGTTGCCCCCACCCCCTGCTCATGACCCGTGTCTCTCTCCTGTTCCCCCCACCACCCGGTCATGCCCCGTGTCTCCCTGCTGTTGCCCCTCACCCCACGCTCATGCCCTGTGTCTCCCTGCTGTTGCCCCCAACCCCCCGCTCATGCCCCGTGTCTCTCTCCTGTTACCCCCACCCCCACTCATGCCCCGTGTCTCTCTCCGGTTACCCCCCTACCCCCTCTCATCCCCCGTGTCTCTCTCCTGTTACCCCCACCCCCCTTTCATGTCCCGTGTCTCTCTCCTGTTACCCCCCACCCCCCTCTGATGCCCCGTGTCTCTCTCCTGTTGCCCCCCACCCCCCGGTCATGCCCCGTGTCTCCCTGCTGTTTCCCCCCACCCCTGCTCATGCCCCGTGTCTCTCCCCTGTTACCCCCCACCACCCGCTCATGCCCCGCGTCTCCCTGCTGTTGCCCCCCACCCCCGGTCATGCCCCGTGTCTCCCTGCTGTTGCCCCCCACACCCCGCTCATGCCCCGTGTCTCCCTGCTGTTGCCCCCGACCCCCCGATCATGCCCCGTGTCTCTCTCCTGTTACCCCCACCCCCCGCTCATGCCCCGTGTCTCCCTCGTGTTCCCCCCACCCCAAACTCATGCCCCGTGTCTCCCTGCTGTTTCCCCCCATGCTCCGTGTCTCCCTCGTGTTCCCCCACCCCCCGCTCATGCCCCGTGTCTCCCTCCTGTTGCCCCCCTCCCCCCGCTCATGCCCCATTTCTCTGTCTTGTTATCCCCATCCCCACTCATGCCCCATGTCTCCCTCTTGTTGCCCCCCACCCCCCGCTCATGCCCCGTGTCTCCCTGCTGTTGCCCCCCACCCCCTACTCATGCCCCGTGTCTGCCTGCTGTTGCCCCCACCCCCAGACATGCCCCGTGTCTCCCTGCTGTTGCCCCCCACCCCCTGCTCATGCCCCGTGTCTCTCTCCTGTTACTCCCCACCTTCCGGTCATTCCCCGTGTCTCCCTGCTGTTGCCCCCACCCCCTGCTCGTGCCCTGTGTATCTCTCCTGTTACCCCCCACGCCCCTCTCATGCCCCGTGTCTCTCTCCTGTTGCCCCCCCCCGGTCATGCCCCGTGTCTCCCTGCTGTTGCCCCCCACCCCCGCTCATGCCCCGTGTCTCCCTGCTGTTGCCCCCCACCCCCTGCTCATGCCCCGTGTCTCTCTCCTGTTCCCCCCACCCCCGGTCATGCTCCGTGTCTCCCTGCTGTTGCCCCTCACCCCCTATCATGCCCTGTGTCTCTCCCCTGTTACCCCCCACCACCCGCTCATGCCCGCGTCTCCCTGCTGTTGCCCACCACCCCCGGTCATGCCCGTGTCTCCCTGCTGTTGCCCCCCACCCCCTATCATGCCCTGTGTCTCTCCCCTGTTACCCCCCACCACCCGCTCATGCCCCGCGTCTCCCTGCTGTTGCCCCCCACCCCCGGTCATGCCCCGTGTCTCCCTGCTGTTGCCCCCCACACCCCGCTCATGCCCCGTGTCTCCCTGCTGTTGCCCCCGACCCCCCGATCATGCCCCGTGTCTCTCTCCTGTTACCCCCACCCCCCGCTCATGCCCCGTGTCTCCCTCGTGTTCCCCCCACCCCCCACTCATGCCCCGTGTCTCCCTGCTGTTGCCCCCCATGCCCCGCTCATGCCCCGTGTCTCCCTCGTGTTCCCCCACCCCCCGCTCATGCCCCGTGTCTCCGTCCTGTTGCCCCCCACCCCCTGCTCATGCCCCATGTCTCTGTCTTGTTATCCCCATCCCCACTCATGCCCCGTGTCTCCCTCTTGTAGCCCCCCACCCCCCGCTCATGCCCCGTGTCTCCCTGATGTTGCCCCCCACCCCCTACTCATGCCCCGTGTCTTTCTCCTGTTACCCCCACTCATGACCCGTGTCTCTCTCCTGTTACCTCCCCACCCCCCTCTCATGCCCCATGTCTCTCTCCTGTTACCCCCCACCCCCCTCTCATGCCCCGTGTCTCTCTCCTGTTGCCCCCATCCCCCGGTCATGCCCTGTGTCTCCCTGCTGTTGCCCCCCACCTCCCGCTCATGCCCCGTGTCTTTCCCCTGTTAACCCCCACCCCCCGCTCATGCCCCGTGTCTCCCTGCTGTTGACCCCCACCTCCGGTCATGCCCTGTGCCTCCCTGCTGTTGCCCCCTACCCTCTGCTCATGCCCCGTGTCTCTCTCCTGTTGCCCCATCCCCCGGTCATGCCCTGTGTCTCCCTGCTGTTGCCCCCCACCTCCCGCTCATGCCCGTGTCTCTCCCCTGTTGCCCCATCCCCCGCTCATGCCCCGTATCTCCCTGCTGTTGACCCCCACCTCCGGTCATGCCCCGTGCCTCCCTGCTGTTGCCCCCTACCCTCTGCTCATGCCCCGTGTCTCGCTGGTGTTGCCCCACCCCCTGTTCATGCCCCATGTCCCTCTCCTGTTACCCCCCAAACCCCTCTCATGCCCCGTGTCTCTCTCCTGTTGCCCCACCCCCCGGTCATGCCCCGTGTCTCCCTGCTGTTGTCCCCCAACCCCCGCTCATGCCCCGTGTCTGCCTGCTGTTGCCCCCACCCCCAGTCATGCCCCGTGTCTCCCTGCTGTTGCCCCCCACCCCCTGCTCATGCCCCGTGTCTCTCTCCTGTTACTCCCCACCTTCCGGTCATTCCCCGTGTCTCCCTGCTGTTGCCCCCACCCCCTGCTCGTGCCCTGTGTATCTCTCCTGTTACCCCCCACGCCCCTCTCATGCCCCGTGTCTCTCTCCTGTTGCCCCCCCGGTCATGCCCCGTGTCTCCCTGCTGTTGCCCCCCACCCCCGGTCATGCCCCGTGTCTCCCTGCTGTTGCCCCCCACCCCCCGCTCATGCCCCTGTGTCTCTCTCCTGTTCCCCCACCCCCGGTCATGCCCCGTGTATCCCTGCTGTTGCCCCTCACCCCACCTCATGCCCCGTGTCTCCCTGCTGTTGCCCTCACCCCCCGCTCATGCCCCATGTTTCTCTCCTGTTACCCCGCCACCCCCCTCTCATGCACTGTGTCTCTCTCCTGTTACCCCCCACCCCCCTCTCATTACCCGTGTCTCTCTGCTGTTACTCCCCACCCCCTCTCATGCCCCGTGTCTCCCTGCTGTTGCCCCCCACCCCCGGTCATGCCCCGTGTCTCCCTGCTGTTGCCCCCCACCCCCTGCTCATGACCCGTGTCTCTCTCCTGTTCCCCCCCACCACCCGGTCATGCCCCGTGTCTCCCTGCTGTTGCCCCTCACCCCCCGCTCATGCCCTGTGTCTCCCTGCTGGTGCCCCCAACCCCCCGCTCATGCCCCGTGTCTCTCTCCTGTTACCCCCACCCCCCACTCATGCCCCGTGTCTCTCTCCGGTTACCCCCTACCCCCTCTCATGCCCCGTGTCTCTCTCCTGTTACCCCCACCCCCCTTTCATGTCCCGTGTCTCTCTCCTGTTACCCCCCACCCCCGTGTCTCTCTCCTGTTGCCCCCCACCCCCCGGTCATGCCCCGTGTCTCCCTGCTGTTTCCCCCCACCCCCGCTCATGCCCCGTGTCTCTCCCCTGTTACCCCCCACCACCCGCTCATGCCCCGCGTCTCCCTGCTGTTGCCCCCCACCCCCGGTCATGCCCCATGTCTCCCTGCTGTTCCCCCCCACACCCCGCTCATGCCCCGTGTCTCCCTGCTGTTGCCCCGACCCCCCGATCATGCCCCGTGTCTCTCTCCTGTTACCCCCACCCCCCGCTCATGCCCCGTGTCTCCCTCGTGTTCCCCCCACCCCAAACTCATGCCCCGTGTCTCCCTGCTGTTGCCCCCCATGCTCCGTGTCTCCCTCGTGTTCCCCCACCCCCCGCTCATGCCCCGTGTCTCCCTCCTGTTGCCCCCCTCCCCCCGCCCATGCCCCATTTCTCTGTCTTGTTATCCCCATCCCCCGGTCATGCCCTGTGTCTCCCTGCTGTTGCCCCCCACCTCCCGCTCATGCCCGTGTCTCTCCCCTGTTGCCCCATCCCCCGCTCATGCCCCGTATCTCCCTGCTGTTGACCCCCACCTCCGGTCATGCCCCGTGCCTCCCTGCTGTTGCCCCCTACCCTCTGCTCATGCCCCGTGTCTCGCTGGTGTTGCCCCCACCCCCTGTTCATGCCCCATGTCCCTCTCCTGTTACCCCCCAAACCCCTCTCATGCCCCGTGTCTCTCTCCTGTTGCCCCCACCCCCCGGTCATGCCCCGTGTCTCCCTGCTGTTGTCCCCCAACCCCCGCTCATGCCCCGTGTCTGCCTGCTGTTGCCCCCACCCCCAGTCATGCCCCGTGTCTCCCTGCTGTTGCCCCCCACCCCCTGCTCATGCCCCGTGTCTCTCTCCTGTTACTCCCCACCTTCCGGTCATTCCCCGTGTCTCCCTGCTGTTGCCCCCACCCCCTGCTCGTGCCCTGTGTATCTCTCCTGTTACCCCCCACGCCCCTCTCATGCCCCGTGTCTCTCTCCTGTTGCCCCCCCGGTCATGCCCCGTGTCTCCCTGCTGTTGCCCCCCACCCCCGGTCATGCCCCGTGTCTCCCTGCTGTTGCCCCCCACCCCCCGCTCATGCCCCTGTGTCTCTCTCCTGTTCCCCCACCCCCGGTCATGCCCCGTGTATCCCTGCTGTTGCCCCTCACCCCACCTCATGCCCCGTGTCTCCCTGCTGTTGCCCTCACCCCCCGCTCATGCCCCATGTTTCTCTCCTGTTACCCCGCCACCCCCCTCTCATGCACTGTGTCTCTCTCCTGTTACCCCCCACCCCCCTCTCATTACCCGTGTCTCTCTGCTGTTACTCCCCACCCCCTCTCATGCCCCGTGTCTCCCTGCTGTTGCCCCCCACCCCCGGTCATGCCCCGTGTCTCCCTGCTGTTGCCCCCCACCCCCTGCTCATGACCCGTGTCTCTCTCCTGTTCCCCCCCACCACCCGGTCATGCCCCGTGTCTCCCTGCTGTTGCCCCTCACCCCCCGCTCATGCCCTGTGTCTCCCTGCTGGTGCCCCCAACCCCCCGCTCATGCCCCGTGTCTCTCTCCTGTTACCCCCACCCCCCACTCATGCCCCGTGTCTCTCTCCGGTTACCCCCTACCCCCTCTCATGCCCCGTGTCTCTCTCCTGTTACCCCCACCCCCCTTTCATGTCCCGTGTCTCTCTCCTGTTACCCCCCACCCCCGTGTCTCTCTCCTGTTGCCCCCCACCCCCCGGTCATGCCCCGTGTCTCCCTGCTGTTTCCCCCACCCCCGCTCATGCCCCGTGTCTCTCCCCTGTTACCCCCCACCACCCGCTCATGCCCCGCGTCTCCCTGCTGTTGCCCCCCACCCCCGGTCATGCCCCATGTCTCCCTGCTGTTCCCCCCCACACCCCGCTCATGCCCCGTGTCTCCCTGCTGTTGCCCCGACCCCCCGATCATGCCCCGTGTCTCTCTCCTGTTACCCCCACCCCCCGCTCATGCCCCGTGTCTCCCTCGTGTTCCCCCCACCCCAAACTCATGCCCCGTGTCTCCCTGCTGTTGCCCCCCATGCTCCGTGTCTCCCTCGTGTTCCCCCACCCCCCGCTCATGCCCCGTGTCTCCCTCCTGTTGCCCCCCTCCCCCCGCCCATGCCCCATTTCTCTGTCTTGTTATCCCCATCCCCACTCATGCCCCGTGTCTCCCTCTTGTTGCCCCCCACCCCCCGCTCATGCCCCGTGTCTCCCTGCTGTTGCCCCCCACCCCCTACTCATGCCCCGTGTCTCTCTCCTGTTACCCCCACCCCCCACTCATGACCCGTGTCTCTCTCCTGTTACCTCCCCACCCCCCTCTCATGCCCCATGTCTCTCTCCTGTTACCCCCCACCCCCCTCTCATGCCCCGTGTCTCTCTCCTGTTGCCCCCATCCCCCGGTCATGCCCTGTGTCTCCCTGCTGTTGCCCCCCACCTCCTATCATGCCCTGTGTCTCTCCCCTGTTACCCCCCACCACCCGCTCATGCCCCGCGTCTCCCTGCTGTTGCCCCCCACCCCCGGTCATGCCCCGTGTCTCCCTGCTGTTGCCCCCCACACCCCGCTCATGCCCCGTGTCTCCCTGCTGTTGCCCCCGACCCCCCGATCATGCCCCGTGTCTCTCTCCTGTTACCCCCACCCCCCGCTCATGCCCCGTGTCTCCCTCGTGTTCCCCCCAACCCCCACTCATGCCCCGTGTCTCCCTGCTGTTGCCCCCCATGCCCCGCTCATGCCCCGTGTCTCCCTCGTGTTCCCCCACCCCCCGCTCATGCCCCGTGTCTCCGTCCTGTTGCCCCCCACCCCCCGCTCATGCCCCATGTCTCTGTCTTGTTATCCCCATCCCCACTCATGCCCCGTGTCTCCCTCTTGTAGCCCCCCACCCCCCGCTCATGCCCCGTGTCTCCCTGCTGTTGCCCCCCACCCCCTACTCATGCCCCGTGTCTTTCTCCTGTTACCCCCACTTATGACCCGTGTCTCTCTCCTGTTACCTCCCCACCCCCCTCTCATGCCCCATGTCTCTCTCCTGTTACCCCCCACCCCCCTCTCATGCCCCGTGTCTCTCTCCTGTTCCCCCCATCCCCCGGTCATGCCCTGTGTCTCCCTGCTGTTGCCCCCCACCTCCCGCTCATGCCCCGTGTCTTTCCCCTGTTAACCCCCACCCCCCGCTCATGCCCCGTGTCTCCCTGCTGTTGACCCCCACCTCCGGTCATGCCCTGTGCCTCCCTGCTGTTGCCCCCTACCCTCTGCTCATGCCCCGTGTCTCTCTCCTGTTGCCCCATCCCCCGGTCATGCCCTGTGTCTCCCTGCTGTTGCCCCCCACCTCCCGCTCATGCCCGTGTCTCTCCCCTGTTGCCCCATCCCCCGCTCATGCCCCGTATCTCCCTGCTGTTGACCCCCACCTCCGGTCATTCCCCGTGCCTCCCTGCTGTTGCCCCCTACCCTCTGCTCATGCCCCGTGTCTCGCTGGTGTTGCCCCCACCCCCTGTTCATGCCCCATGTCCCTCTCCTGTTACCCCCCAAACCCCTCTCATGCCCCGTGTCTCTCTCCTGTTGCCCCCACCCCCCGGTCATGCCCCGTGTCTCCCTGCTGTTGTCCCCCAACCCCCGCTCATGCCCCGTGTCTGCCTGCTGTTGCCCCCACCCCCAGTCATGCCCCGTGTCTCCCTGCTGTTGCCCCCCACCCCCTGCTCATGCCCCGTGTCTCTCTCCTGTTACTCCCCACCTTCCGGTCATTCCCCGTGTCTCCCTGCTGTTGCCCCCACCCCCTGCTCGTGCCCTGTGTATCTCTCCTGTTACCCCCCACGCCCCTCTCATGCCCCGTGTCTCTCTCCTGTTGCCCCCCCCGGTCATGCCCCGTGTCTCCCTGCTGTTGCCCCCCACCCCCGGTCATGCCCCGTGTCTCCCTGCTGTTGCCCCCCACCCCCTGCTCATGCCCCGTGTCTCTCTCCTGTTCCCCCACCCCCGGTCATGCCCCGTGTCTCCCTGCTGTTGCCCCTCACCCCACCTCATGCCCCGTGTCTCCCTGCTGTTGCCCTCACCCCCCGCTCATGCCCCATGTTTCTCTCCTGTTACCCCGCCACCCCCCTCTCATGCACTGTGTCTCTCTCCTGTTACCCCCCACCCCCCTCTCATTACCCGTGTCTCTCTGCTGTTACTCCCCACCCCCTCTCATGCCCCGTGTCTCCCTGCTGTTGCCCCCCACCCCCGGTCATGCCCCGTGTCTCCCTGCTGTTGCCCCCCACCCCCTGCTCATGACCCGTGTCTCTCTCCTGTTCCCCCCACCACCCGGTCATGCCCCGTGTCTCCCTGCTGTTGCCCCTCACCCCCCGCTCATGCCCTGTGTCTCCCTGCTGGTGCCCCCAACCCCCCGCTCATGCCCCGTGTCTCTCTCCTGTTACCCCCACCCCCCACTCATGCCCCGTGTCTCTCTCCGGTTACCCCCTACCCCCTCTCATGCCCCGTGTCTCTCTCCTGTTACCCCCACCCCCCTTTCATGTCCCGTGTCTCTCTCCTGTTACCCCCCACCCCCGTGTCTCTCTCCTGTTGCCCCCCACCCCCCGGTCATGCCCCGTGTCTCCCTGCTGTTTCCCCCCACCCCCGCTCATGCCCCGTGTCTCTCCCCTGTTACCCCCCACCACCCGCTCATGCCCCGCGTCTCCCTGCTGTTGCCCCCCACCCCCGGTCATGCCCCATGTCTCCCTGCTGTTGCCCCCCACACCCCGCTCATGCCCCGTGTCTCCCTGCTGTTGCCCCGACCCCCCGATCATGCCCCGTGTCTCTCTCCTGTTACCCCCAGCCCCCGCTCATGCCCCGTGTCTCCCTCGTGTTCCCCCCACCCCAAACTCATGCCCCGTGTCTCCCTGCTGTTGCCCCCCATGCTCCGTGTCTCCCTCGTGTTCCCCCACCCCCCGCTCATGCCCCGTGTCTCCCTCCTGTTGCCCCCCTCCCCCCGCTCATGCCCCATTTCTCTGTCTTGTTATCCCCATCCCCACTCATGCCCCGTGTCTCCCTCTTGTTGCCCCCCACCCCCCGCTCATGCCCCGTGTCTCCCTGCTGTTGCCCCCCACCCCCTACTCATGCCCCGTGTCTCTCTCCTGTTACCCCCACCCCCACTCATGACCCGTGTCTCTCTCCTGTTACCTCCCCACCCCCCTCTCATGCCCCATGTCTCTCTCCTGTTACCCCCCACCCCCCTCTCATGCCCCGTGTCTCTCTCCTGTTGCCCCCATCCCCCCGTCATGCCCTGTGTCTCCCTGCTGTTGCCCCCCACCTCCCGCTCATGCCCCGTGTCTCTCCCCTGTTAACCCCCACCCCCCGCTCATGCCCCGTGTCTCCCTGCTGTTGACCCCCACCTCCGATCATGCCCCGTGCCTCCCTGCTGTTGCCCCCTACCCTCTGCTCATGCCCCGTGTCTCTCTCCTGTTGCCCCATCCCCCGGTCATGCCCTGTGTCTCCCTGCTGTAGCCCCCCACCTCCCGCTCATGCCCGTGTCTCTCCCCTGTTGCCCCATCCCCCGCTCATGCCCCGTATCTCCCTGCTGTTGACCCCCACCTCCGGTCATGCCCCGTGCCTCCCTGCTGTTGCCCCCTACCCTCTGCTCATGCCCCGTGTCTCGCTGGTGTTGCCCCCACCCCCTGTTCATGCCCCATGTCCCTCTCCTGTTACCCCCCAAAACCCTCTCATGCCCCGTGTCTCTCTCCTGTTGCCCCCACCCCCCGGTCATGCCCCGTGTCTCCCTGCTGTTGTCCCCCAACCCCCGCTCATGCCCCGTGTCTGCCTGCTGTTGCCCCCACCCCCAGTCATGCCCCGTGTCTCCCTGCTGTTGCCCCCCACCCCCTGCTCATGCCCCGTGTCTCTCTCCTGTTACTCCCCACCTTCCGGTCATTCCCCGTGTCTCCCTGCTGTTGCCCCCACCCCCTGCTCGTGCCCTGTGTATCTCTCCTGTTACCCCCCACGCCCCTCTCATGCCCCGTGTCTCTCTCCTGTTGCCCCCCCTGTTCATGCCCTGTGACTCCCTGCTGTTGCCCCCCACCCCCGCTCATGCCCCGTGTCTCCCTGCTGTTGCCCCCCACCCCCTGCTCATGCCCCGTGTCTCTCTCCTGTTCCCCCCACCCCCGGTCATGCCCCGTGTCTCCCTGCTGTTGCCCCTCACCCCACCTCATGCCCCGTGTCTCCCTGCTGTTGCCCTCACCCCCCGCTCATGCCCCATGTTTCTCTCCTGTTACCCCGCCACCCCCCTCTCATGCACTGTGTCTCTCTCCTGTTACCCCCCACCCCCCTCTCATTACCCGTGTCTCTCTGCTGTTACTCCCCACCCCCTCTCATGCCCCGTGTCTCCCTGCTGTTGCCCCCCACCCCCGGTCATGCCCCGTGTCTCCCTGCTGTTGCCCCCCACCCCCTGCTCATGACCCGTGTCACTCTCCTGTTCCCCCCACCACCCGGTCATGCCCCGTGTCTCCCTGCTGTTGCCCCTCACCCCCGCTCATGCCCTGTGTCTCCCTGCTGGTGCCCCCAACCCCCCGCTCATGCCCCGTGTCTCTCTCCTGTTACCCCCACCCCCCACTCATGCCCCGTGTCTCTCTCCGGTTACCCCCCTACCCCCTCTCATGCCCCGTGTCTCTCTCCTGTTACCCCCACCCCCCTTTCATGTCCCGTGTCTCTCTCCTGTTACCCCCCACCCCCCTCTGATGCCCCGTGTCTCTCTCCTGTTGCCCCCCACCCCCCGGTCATGCCCCGTGTCTCCCTGCTGTTTCCCCCCACCCCCGCTCATGCCCCGTGTCTCTCCCCTGTTACCCCCCACCACCCGCTCATGCCCCGCGTCTCCCTGCTGTTGCCCCCCACCCCCGGTCATGCCCCGTGTCTCCCTGCTGTTGCCCCCCACAACCCGCTCATGCCCCGTGTCTCCCTGCTGTTGCCCCCGACCCCCCGATCATGCCCCGTGTCTCTCTCCTGTTACCCCCACCCCCCGCTCATGCCCCGTGTCTCCCTCGTGTTCACCCCACCCCAAACTCATGCCCCGTGTCTCCCTGCTGTTGCCCCCCATGCTCCGTGTCTCCCTCGTGTTCCCCTACCCCCTGCTCATGCCCCGTGTCTCCCTCCTGTTGCCCCCCTCCCCCCGCTCATGCCCCATTTCTCTGTCTTGTTATCCCCATCCCCACTCATGCCCCGTGTCTCCCTCTTGTTGCCCCCCACCCCCCGCTCATGCCCCGTGTCTCCCTGCTGTTGCCCCCCACCCCCTACTCATGCCCCGTGTCTCTCTCCTGTTACCCCCACCCCCCACTCATGACCCGTGTCTCTCTCCTGTTACCTCCCCACCCCCCTCTCATGCCCCATGTCTCTCTCCTGTTACCCCCCACCCCCCTCTCATGCCCCGTGTCTCTCTCCTGTTGCCCCCATCCCCCCGTCATGCCCTGTGTCTCCCTGCTGTTGCCCCCCACCTCCCGCTCATGCCCCGTGTCTCTCCCCTGTTAACCCCCACCCCCCGCTCATGCCCCGTGTCTCCCTGCTGTTGACCCCCACCTCCGGTCATGCCCCGTGCCTCCCTGCTGTTGCCCCCTACCCTCTGCTCATGCCCCGTGTCTCTCTCCTGTTGCCCCATCCCCCGGTCATGCCCTGTGTCTCCCTGCTGTTGCCCCCCACCTCCCGCTCATGCCCGTGTCTCTCCCCTGTTGCCCCATCCCCCGCTCATGCCCCGTATCTCCCTGCTGTTGACCCCCACCTCCGGTCATGCCCCGTGCCTCCCTGCTGTTGCCCCCTACCCTCTGCTCATGCCCCGTGTCTCGCTGGTGTTGCCCCCCACCCCCTGTTCATGCCCCATGTCCCTCTCCTGTTACCCCCCAAACCCCTCTCATGCCCTGTGTCTCTCTCCTGTTACCCCCACCCCCCTCTCATGCCCTGTGTCTCTCTCCTGTTGCCCCTGCCCCCCTGGTCATGCCCCGTGTCTCCCTGCTGTTGCCCCCAACCCACTGCTCATGCCCCGTGTTTCTCTCCTGTTACCCCCCAACCCCCTCTCATGCCCCGTGTCTCTCTCCTGTTACCCCCCCACCCCCTGCTCATGCCCCGTGTCTCCCTGCTGTTGCCCCCACCCCCTGCTCATTCCCTGTGTCTCTCTCCTGTTGCCCACCACCCCCGGTCATGCCCGTGTCTCCCTGCTGTTGCCCCCCACCCCCTATCATGCCCTGTGTCTCTCCCCTGTTACCCCCCACCACCCGCTCATGCCCCGCGTCTCCCTGCTGTTGCCCCCCACCCCCGGTCATGCCCCGTGTCTCCCTGCTGTTGCCCCCCACACCCCGCTCCTGCCCCGTGTCTCCCTGCTGTTGCTCCCGACCCCCGATCATGCCCCGTGTCTCTCTCCTGTTACCTCCACCCCCCGCTCATGCCCCGTGTCTCCCTCGTGTTCCCCCCACCCCCCACTCATGCCCTGTGTCTCCCTGCTGTTGCCCCCCATGCCCCGCTCATGCCCCGTGTCTCCCTCGTGTTCCCCCACCCCCCGCTCATGCCCCGTGTCTCCGTCCTGTTGCCCCCCACCCCCCGCTCATGCCCCGTGTCTCCCTGCTGTTGCCCCCCACCCCCTACTCATGCCCCGTGTCTCTCTCCTGTTACCCCCACTTATGACCCGTGTCTCTCTCCTGTTACCTCCCCACCCCCCTCTCATGCCCCATGTCTCTCTCCTGTTACCCCCCACCCCCCTCACATGCCCCGTGTCTCTCTCCTGTTGCCCCCATCCCCCGGTCATGCCCTGTGTCTCCCTGCTGTTGCCCCCCACCTCCCGCTCATGCCCCGTGTCTTTCCCCTGTTAACCCCCACCCCCCGCTCATGCCCCGTGTCTCCCTGCTGTTGACCCCCACCTCCGGTCATGCCCTGTGCCTCCCTGCTGTTGCCCCCTACCCTCTGCTCATGCCCCGTGTCTCTCTCCTGTTGCCCCATCCCCCGGTCATGCCCTGTGTCTCCCTGCTGTTGCCCCCCACCTCCCGCTCATGCCCGTGTCTCTCCCCTGTTGCCCCATCCCCCGCTCATGCCCCGTATCTCCCTGCTGTTGACCCCCACCTCTGGTCATGCCCCGTGCCTCCCTGCTGTTGCCCCCTACCCTCTGCTCATGCCCCGTGTCTCGCTGGTGTTGCCCCCACCCCCTGTTCATGCCCCATGTCCCTCTCCTGTTACCCCAAACCCCTCTCATGCCCCGTGTCTCTCTCCTGTTGCCCCCACCCCCCGGTCATGCCCCGTGTCTCCCTGCTGTTGTCCCCCAACCCCCGCTCATGCCCCGTGTCTGCCTGCTGTTGCCCCCACCCCCAGTCATGCCCCGTGTCTCCCTGCTGTTGCCCCCCACCCCTGCTCATGCCCCGTGTCTCTCTCCTGTTACTCCCCACCTTCCGGTCATTCCCCGTGTCTCCCTGCTGTTGCCCCCACCCCCTGCTCGTGCCCTGTGTATCTCTCCTGTTACCCCCCACGCCCCTCTCATGCCCCGTGTCTCTCTCCTGTTGCCCCCCCCGGTCATGCCCCATGTCTCCCTGCTGTTGCCCCCCACCCCCGGTCATGCCCCGTGTCTCCCTGCTGTTGCCCCCCACCCCCCGCTCATGCCCCATGTTTCTCTCCTGTTACCCCGCCACCCCCCTCTCATGCACTGTGTCTCTCTCCTGTTACCCCCCACCCCCCTCTCATTACCCGTGTCTCTCTGCTGTTACTCCCCACCCCCTCTCATGCCCCGTGTCTCCCTGCTGTTGCCCCCCACCCCCGGTCAAGCCCCGTGTCTCCCTGCTGTTGCCCCCCACCCCCTGCTCATGACCCGTGTCTCTCTCCTGTTCCCCCCACCACCCGGTCATGCCCCGTGTCTCCCTGCTGTTGCCCCTCACCCCCCGCTCATGCCCTGTGTCTCCCTGCTGGTGCCCCCAACCCCCCGCTCATGCCCCGTGTCTCTCACCTGTTACCCCCACCCCCCACTCATGCCCCGTGTCTCTCTCCGGTTACCCCCCTACCCCCTCTCATCCCCTGTGTCTCTCTCCTGTTACCCCCACCCCCCTTTCATGTCCCGTGTCTCTCTCCTGTTACCCCCCACCCCCCTCTGATGCCCCGTGTCTCTCTCCTGTTGCCCCCCACCCCCCGGTCATGCCCCGTGTCTCCCTGCTGTTTCCCCCCACCCCTGCTCATGCCCCGTGTCTCGCTGGTGTTGCCCCCACCCCCTGTTCATGCCCCATGTCCCTCTCCTGTTACCCCCCAAACCCCTCTCATGCCCCGTGTCTCTCTCCTGTTGCCCCCCACACCCCGCTCATGCCCCGTGTCTCCCTGCTGTTGCCCCCGACCCCCCGATCATGCCCCGTGTCTCTCTCCTGTTACCCCCACCCCCCGCTCATGCCCCGTGTCTCCCTCGTGTTCCCCCCACCCCAAACTCATGCCCCGTGTCTCCCTGCTGTTGCCCCCCATGCTCCGTGTCTCCCTCGTGTTCCCCCACCCCCCGCTCATGCCCCGTGTCTCCCTCCTGTTGCCCCCCTCCCCCCGCTCATGCCCCATTTCTCTGTCTTGTTATCCCCATCCCCACTCATGCCCCGTGTCTCCCTCTTGTTGCCCCCCACCCCCCGCTCATGCCCCGTGTCTCCCTGCTGTTGCCCCCACCCCCTACTCATGCCCCGTGTCTGCCTGCTGTTGCCCCCACCCCCAGTCATGCCCCGTGTCTCCCTGCTGTTGCCCCCCACCCCCTGCTCATGCCCCGTGTCTCTCTCCTGTTACTCCCCACCTTCCGGTCATTCCCTGTGTCTCCCTGCTGTTGCCCCCACCCCCTGCTCGTGCCCTGTGTATCTCTCCTGTTACCCCCCACGCCCCTCTCATGCCCCGTGTCTCTCTCCTGTTGCCCCCCCCCAGTCATGCCCCGTGTCTCCCTGCTGTTGCCCCCCACCCCCGCTCATGCCCCGTGTCTCCCTGCTGTTGCCCCCCACCCCCTGCTCATGCCCCGTGTCTCTCTCCTGTTCCACCCACCCCCGGTCATGCCCCGTGTCTCCCTGCTGTTGCCCCTCACCCCCTATCATGCCCTGTGTCTCTCCCCTGTTACCCCCCACCACCCGCTCATGCCCGCGTCTCCCTGCTGTTGCCCACCACCCCCGGTCATGCCGTGTCTCCCGGCTGTTGCCCCCCACCCCCTATCATGCCCTGTGTCTCTCCCCTGTTACCCCCCACCACCCGCTCATGCCCCGCGTCTCCCTGCTGTTGCCCCCCACCCCCGGTCATGCCCCGTGTCTCCCTGCTGTTGCCCCCCACACCCCGCTCATGCCCTGTGTCTCCCTGCTGTTGCCCCCGACCCCCCGATCATGCCCCGTGTCTCTCTCCTGTTACCCCCACCCCCCGCTCATGCCCCGTGTCTCCCTCGTGTTCCCCCCACCCCCCACTCATGCCCCGTGTCTCCCTGCTGTTGCCCCCCATGCCCCGCTCATGCCCCGTGTCTCCCTCGTGTTCCCCCACCCCCCGCTCATGCCCCGTGTCTCCGTCCTGTTGCCCCCCACCCCCCGCTCATGCCCCATGTCTCTGTCTTGTTATCCCCATCCCCACTCATGCCCCGTGTCTCCCTCTTGTAGCCCCCCACCCCCCGCTCATGCCCCGTGTCTCCCTGCTGTTGCCCCCCACCCCCTACTCATGCCCCGTGTCTTTCTCCTGTTACCCCCACTTATGACCCGTGTCTCTCTCCTGTTACCTCCCCACCCCCCTCTCATGCCCCATGTCTCTCTCCTGTTACCCCCCACCCCCCTCTCATGCCCCGTGTCTCTCTCCTGTTGCCCCCATCCCCCGGTCATGCCCTGTGTCTCCCTGCTGTTGCCCCCCACCTCCCGCTCATGCCCCGTGTCTTTCCCCTGTTAACCCCCACCCCCCGCTCATGCCCCGTGTCTCCCTGCTGTTGACCCCCACCTCCGGTCATGCCCTGTGCCTCCCTGCTGTTGCCCCCTACCCTCTGCTCATGCCCCGTGTCTCTCTCCTGTTGCCCCATCCCCCGGTCATGCCCTGTGTCTCCCTGCTGTTGCCCCCCACCTCCCGCTCATGCCCGTGTCTCTCCCCTGTTGCCCCATCCCCCGCTCATGCCCCGTATCTCCCTGCTGTTGACCCCCACCTCCGGTCATGCCCCGTGCCTCCCTGCTGTTGCCCCCTACCCTCTGCTCATGCCCCGTGTCTCGCTGGTGTTGCCCCCACCCCCTGTTCATGCCCCATGTCCCTCTCCTGTTACCCCCCAAACCCCTCTCATGCCCCGTGTCTCCCTCCTGTTGCCCCCACCCCCCGGTCATGCCCCGTGTCTCCCTGCTGTTGTCCCCCAACCCCCGCTCATGCCCCGTGTCTGCCTGCTGTTGCCCCCACGCCCAGTCATGCCCCGTGTCTCCCTGCTGTTGCCCCCCACCCCCTGCTCGTGCCCTGTGTATCTCTCCTGTTACCCCCCACGCCCCTCTCATGCCCCGTGTCTCTCTCCTGTTGCCCCCCCCGGTCATGCCCCGTGTCTCCCTGCTGTTGCCCCCCACCCCCGGTCATGCCCCGTGTCTCCCTGCTGTTGCCCCCCACCCCCTGCTCATGCCCCGTGTCTCTCTCCTGTTCCCCCGACCCCGGTCATGCCCCGTGTCTCCCTGCTGTTGCCCCTCACCCCACCTCATGCCCCGTGTCTCCCTGCTGTTGCCCTCTCCCCCCGCTCATGCCCCATGTTTCTCTCCTGTTACCCCGCCACCCCCCTCTCATGCACTGTGTCTCTCTCCTGTTACCCCCCACCCCCCTCTCATTACCCGTGTCTCTCTGCTGTTACTCCCCACCCCCTCTCATGCCCCGTGTCTCCCTGCTGTTGCCCCCCACCCCCGGTCATGCCCCGTGTCTCCCTGCTGTTGCCCCCCACCCCCTGCTCATGACCCGTGTCTCTCTCCTGTTCCCCCCACCACCCGGTCATGCCCCGTGTCTCCCTGCTGTTGCCCCTCACCCCCCGCTCATGCCCTGTGTCTCCCTGCTGGTGCCCCCAACCCCCCGCTCATGCCCCGTGTCTCTCTCCTGTTACCCCCACCCCCCACTCATGCCCCGTGTCTCTCTCCGGTTACCCCCTACCCCCTCTCATGCCCCGTGTCTCTCTCCTGTTACCCCCACCCCCCTTTCATGTCCCGTGTCTCTCTCCTGTTACCCCCCACCCCCGTGTCTCTCTCCTGTTGCCCCCCACCCCCCGGTCATGCCCCGTGTCTCCCTGCTGTTTCCCCCCACCCCCGCTCATGCCCCGTGTCTCTCCCCTGTTACCCCCCACCACCCGCTCATGCCCCGCGTCTCCCTGCTGTTGCCCCCCACCCCCGGTCATGCCCCATGTCTCCCTGCTGTTGCCCCCCACACCCCGCTCATGCCCCGTGTCTCCCTGCTGTTGCCCAGACCCCCCGATCATGCCCCGTGTCTCTCTCCTGTTACCCCCACCCCCCGCTCATGCCCCGTGTCTCCCTCGTGTTCCCCCCACCCCAAACTCATGCCCCGTGTCTCCCTGCTGTTGCCCCCCATGCTCCGTGTCTCCCTCGTGTTCCCCCACCCCCCGCTCATGCCCCGTGTCTCCCTCCTGTTGCCCCCCTCCCCCCGCTCATGCCCCATTTCTCTGTCTTGTTATCCCCATCCCCACTCATGCCCTGTGTCTCCCTCTTGTTGCCCCCCACCCCCCGCTCATGCCCCGTGTCTCCCTGCTGTTGCCCCCCACCCCCTACTCATGCCCCGTGTCTCTCTCCTGTTACCCCCACCCCCCACTCATGACCCGTGTCTCTCTCCTGTTACCTCCCCACCCCCCTCTCATGCCCCATGTCTCTCTCCTGTTACCCCCCACCCCACTCTCATGCCCCGTGTCTCTCTCCTGTTGCCCCCATCCCCCGGTCATGCCCTGTGTCTCCCTGCTGTTGCCCCCCACCTCCTATCATGCCCTGTGTCTCTCCCCTGTTACCCCCCACCACCCGCTCATGCCCCGCGCCTCCCTGCTGTTGCCCCCCACCCCCGGTCATGCCCCGTGTCTCCCTGCTGTTGCCCCCCACACCCCGCTCATGCCCCGTGTCTCCCTGCTGTTGCCCCCGTCCCCCCGATCATGCCCCGTGTCTCTCTCCTGTTACCCCCACCCCCCGCTCATGCCCCGTGTCTCCCTCGTGTTCCCCCCACCCCCCACTCATGCCCCGTGTCTCCCTGCTGTTGCCCCCCATGCCCCGCTCATGCCCCGTGTCTCCCTCGTGTTCCCCCACCCCCCGCTCATGCCCCGTGTCTCCGTCCTGTTGCCCCCCACCCCCCGCTCATGCCCCATGTCTCTGTCTTGTTATCCCCATCCCCACTCATGCCCCGTGTCTCCCTCTTGTAGCCCCCCACCCCCCGCTCATGCCCCGTGTCTCCCTGCTGTTGCCCCCCACCCCCTACTCATGCCCCCTGTCTTTCTCCTGTTACCCCCACTTATGACCCGTGTCTCTCTCCTGTTACCTCCCCACCCCCCTCTCATGCCCCATGTCTCTCTCCTGTTACCCCCCACCCCCCTCCTATGCCCCGTGTCTTTCCCCTGTTAACCCCCACCCCCCGCTCATGCCCCGTGTCTCCCTGCTGTTGACCCCCACCTCCGGTCATGCCCTGTGCCTCCCTGCTGTTGCCCCCTACCCTCTGCTCATGCCCCGTGTCTCTCTCCTGTTGCCCCATCCCCCGGTCATGCCCTGTGTCTCCCTGCTGTTGCCCCCCACCTCCCGCTCATGCCCGTGTCTCTCCCCTGTTGCCCCATCCCCCGCTCATGCCCCGTATCTCCCTGCTGTTGACCCCCACCTCCGGTCATGCCCCGTGCCTCCCTGCTGTTGCCCCCTACCCTCTGCTCATGCCCCGTGTCTCGCTGGTGTTGCCCCCACCCCCTGTTCATGCCCCATGTCCCTCTCCTGTTACCCCCCAAACCCCTCTCATGCCCCGTGTCTCTCTCCTGTTGCCCCCACCCCCCGGTCATGCCCCGTGTCTCCCTGCTGTTGTCCCCCAACCCCCGCTCATGCCCCGTGTCTGCCTGCTGTTGCCCCCACCCCCAGTCATGCCCCGTGTCTCCCTGCTGTTGCCCCCCACCCCCTGCTCATGCCCCGTGTCTCTCTCCTGTTACTCCCCACCTTCCGGTCATTCCCCGTGTCTCCCTGCTGTTGCCCCCACCCCCTGCACGTGCCCTGTGTATCTCTCCTGTTACCCCCCACGCCCCTCTCATGCCCCGTGTCTCTCTCCTGTTGCCCCCCCCGGTCATGCCCCGTGTCTCCCTGCTGTTGCCCCCCACCCCCTGCTCGTGCCCTGTGTATCTCTCCTGTTACCCCCCACGCCCCTCTCATGCCCCGTGTCTCTCTCCTGTTGCCCCCCCCGGTCATGCCCCGTGTCTCCCTGCTGTTGCCCCCCACCCCCGGTCATGCCCCGTGTCTCCCTGCTGTTGCCCCCCACCCCCTGCTCATGCCCCGTGTCTCTCTCCTGTTCCCCCACCCCCGGTCATGCCCCGTGTCTCCCTGCTGTTGCCCCTCACCCCACCTCATGCCCCGTGTCTCCCTGCTGTTGCCCTCTCCCCCCGCTCATGCCCCATGTTTCTCTCCTGTTACCCCGCCACCCCCCTCTCATGCACTGTGTCTCTCTCCTGTTACCCCCCACCCCCCTCTCATTACCCGTGTCTCTCTGCTGTTACTCCCCACCCCCTCTCATGCCCCGTGTCTCCCTGCTGTTGCCCCCCACCCCCGGTCATGCCCCGTGTCTCCCTGCTGTTGCCCCCCACCCCCTGCTCATGACCCGTGTCTCTCTCCTGTTCCCCCCACCACCCGGTCATGCCCCGTGTCTCCCTGCTGTTGCCCCTCACCCCCCGCTCATGCCCTGTGTCTCCCTGCTGGTGCCCCCAACCCCCCGCTCATGCCCCGTGTCTCTCTCCTGTTACCCCCACCCCCCACTCATGCCCCGTGTCTCTCTCCGGTTACCCCCTACCCCCTCTCATGCCCCGTGTCTCTCTCCTGTTACCCCCACCCCCCTTTCATGTCCCGTGTCTCTCTCCTGTTACCCCCCACCCCCGTGTCTCTCTCCTGTTGCCCCCCACCCCCCGGTCATGCCCCGTGTCTCCCTGCTGTTTCCCCCCACCCCCGCTCATGCCCCGTGTCTCTCCCCTGTTACCCCCCACCACCCGCTCATGCCCCGCGTCTCCCTGCTGTTGCCCCCCACCCCCGGTCATGCCCCATGTCTCCCTGCTGTTGCCCCCCACACCCCGCTCATGCCCCGTGTCTCCCTGCTGTTGCCCAGACCCCGCGATCATGCCCCGTGTCTCTCTCCTGTTACCCCCACCCCCCGCTCATGCCCCGTGTCTCCCTCGTGTTCCCCCCACCCCAAACTCATGCCCCGTGTCTCCCTGCTGTTGCCCCCCATGCTCCGTGTCTCCCTCGTGTTCCCCCACCCCCCGCTCATGCCCCGTGTCTCCCTCCTGTTGCCCCCCTCCCCCCGCTCATGCCCCATTTCTCTGTCTTGTTATCCCCATCCCCACTCATGCCCTGTGTCTCCCTCTTGTTGCCCCCCACCCCCCGCTCATGCCCCGTGTCTCCCTGCTGTTGCCCCCCACCCCCTACTCATGCCCCGTGTCTCTCTCCTGTTACCCCCACCCCCCACTCATGACCCGTGTCTCTCTCCTGTTACCTCCCCACCCCCCTCTCATGCCCCATGTCTCTCTCCTGTTAACCCCCACCCCACTCTCATGCCCCGTGTCTCTCTCCTGTTGCCCCCATCCCCCGGTCATGCCCTGTGTCTCCCTGCTGTTGCCCCCCACCTCCTATCATGCCCTGTGTCTCTCCCCTGTTACCCCCCACCACCCGCTCATGCCCCGCGCCTCCCTGCTGTTGCCCCCCACCCCCGGTCATGCCCCGTGTCTCCCTGCTGTTGCCCCCCACACCCCGCTCATGCCCCGTGTCTCCCTGCTGTTGCCCCCGTCCCCCCGATCATGCCCCGTGTCTCTCTCCTGTTACCCCCACCCCCCGCTCATGCCCCGTGTCTCCCTCGTGTTCCCCCCACCCCCCACTCATGCCCCGTGTCTCCCTGCTGTTGCCCCCCATGCCCCGCTCATGCCCCGTGTCTCCCTCGTGTTCCCCCACCCCCCGCTCATGCCCCGTGTCTCCGTCCTGTTGCCCCCCACCCCCCGCTCATGCCCCATGTCTCTGTCTTGTTATCCCCATCCCCACTCATGCCCCGTGTCTCCCTCTTGTAGCCCCCCACCCCCCGCTCATGCCCCGTGTCTCCCTGCTGTTGCCCCCCACCCCCTACTCATGCCCCCTGTCTTTCTCCTGTTACCCCCACTTATGACCCGTGTCTCTCTCCTGTTACCTCCCCACCCCCCTCTCATGCCCCATGTCTCTCTCCTGTTACCCCCCACCCCCCTCCTATGCCCCGTGTCTTTCCCCTGTTAACCCCCACCCCCCGCTCATGCCCCGTGTCTCCCTGCTGTTGACCCCCACCTCCGGTCATGCCCTGTGCCTCCCTGCTGTTGCCCCCTACCCTCTGCTCATGCCCCGTGTCTCTCTCCTGTTGCCCCATCCCCCGGTCATGCCCTGTGTCTCCCTGCTGTTGCCCCCCACCTCCCGCTCATGCCCGTGTCTCTCCCCTGTTGCCCCATCCCCCGCTCATGCCCCGTATCTCCCTGCTGTTGACCCCCACCTCCGGTCATGCCCCGTGCCTCCCTGCTGTTGCCCCCTACCCTCTGCTCATGCCCCGTGTCTCGCTGGTGTTGCCCCCACCCCCTGTTCATGCCCCATGTCCCTCTCCTGTTACCCCCCAAACCCCTCTCATGCCCCGTGTCTCTCTCCTGTTGCCCCCACCCCCCGGTCATGCCCCGTGTCTCCCTGCTGTTGTCCCCCAACCCCCGCTCATGCCCCGTGTCTGCCTGCTGTTGCCCCCACCCCCAGTCATGCCCCGTGTCTCCCTGCTGTTGCCCCCCACCCCCTGCTCATGCCCCGTGTCTCTCTCCTGTTACTCCCCACCTTCCGGTCATTCCCCGTGTCTCCCTGCTGTTGCCCCCACCCCCTGCACGTGCCCTGTGTATCTCTCCTGTTACCCCCCACACCCCTCTCATGCCCCGTGTCTCTCTCCTGTTGCCCCCCCCGGTCATGCCCCGTGTCTCCCTGCTGTTGCCCCCCACCCCCGGTCATGCCCCGTGTCTCCCTGCTGTTGCCCCCCACCCCCTGCTCATGCCCCGTGTCTCTCTCCTGTTCCCCCACCCCCGGTCATGCCCCGTGTCTCCCTGCTGTTGCCCCTCACCCCACCTCATGCCCCGTGTCTCCCTGCTGTTGCCCTCACCCCCCGCTCATGCCCCATGTTTCTCTCCTGTTACCCCGCCACCCCCCTCTCATGCACTGTGTCTCTCTCCTGTTACCCCCCACCCCCCTCTCATTACCCGTGTCTCTCTGCTGTTACTCCCCACCCCCTCTCATGCCCCGTGTCTCCCTGCTGTTGCCCCCCACCCCCGGTCATGCCCCGTGTCTCCCTGCTGTTGCCCCCCACCCCCTGCTCATGACCCGTGTCTCTCTCCTGTTCCCCCCACCACCCGGTCATGCCCCGTGTCTCCCTGCTGTTGCCCCTCACCCCCCGCTCATGCCCTGTGTCTCCCTGCTGGTGCCCGCAACCCCCCGCTCATGCCCCGTGTCTCTCTCCTGTTACCCCCACCCCCCACTCATGCCCCGTGTCTCTCTCCGGTTACCCCCTACCCCCTCTCATGCCCCGTGTCTCTCTCCTGTTACCCCCACCCCCCTTTCATGTCCCGTGTCTCTCTCCTGTTACCCCCCACCCCCGTGTCTCTCTCCTGTTGCCCCCCACCCCCCGGTCATGCCCCGTGTCTCCCTGCTGTTTCCCCCCACCCCCGCTCATGCCCCGTGTCTCTCCCCTGTTACCCCCCACCACCCGCTCATGCCCCGCGTCTCCCTGCTGTTGCCCCCCACCCCCGGTCATGCCCCATGTCTCCCTGCTGTTGCCCCCCACACCCCGCTCATGCCCCGTGTCTCCCTGCTGTTGCCCCGACCCCCCGATCATGCCCCGTGTCTCTCTCCTGTTACCCCCACCCCCCGCTCATGCCCCGTGTCTCCCTCGTGTTCCCCCCACACCAAACTCATGCCCCGTGTCTCCCTGCTGTTGCCCCCCATGCTCCGTGTCTCCCTCGTGTTCCCCCACCCCCCGCTCATGCCCCGTGTCTCCCTCCTGTTGCCCCCCTCCCCCCGCTCATGCCCCATTTCTCTGTCTTGTTATCCCCATCCCCACTCATGCCCCGTGTCTCCCTCTTGTTGCCCCCCACCCCCCGCTCATGCCCCGTGTCTCCCTGCTGTTGCCCCCCACCCCCTACTCATGCCCCGTGTCTCTCTCCTGTTACCCCCACCCCCCACTCATGCCCCGTGTCTCTCTTCGGTTACCCCTACCCCCTCTCATGCCCCGTGTCTCTCTCCTGTTACCCCCACCCCCCTTTCATGTCCCGTGTCTCTCTCCTGTTACCCCCCACCCCCGTGTCTCCCTCCTGTTGCCCCCCTCCCCCCGCTCATGCCCCATTTCTCTGTCTTGTTATCCCCATCCCCACTCATGCCCCGTGTCTCCCTCTTGTTGCCCCCCACCCCCCACTCATGCCCCGTGTCTCCCTGCTTTCGCCCCCCACCCCCTACTCATGCCCCGTGTCTCTCTCCTGTTACCCCCACCCCCCACTCATGACCCGTGTCTCTCTCCTGTTACCTCCCCACCCCCCTCTCATGCCCCATGTCTCTCTCCTGTTACCCCCCACCCCTCTCTCATGCCCCGTGTCTCTCTCCTGTTGCCCCCATCCCCCCGTCATGCCCTGTGTCTCCCTGCTGTTGCCCCCCACCTCCCGCTCATGCCCCGTGTCTCTCCCCTGTTAACCCCCACCCCCCGCTCATGCCCCGTGTCTCCCTGCTGTTGACCCCCACCTCCGGTCATGCCCCGTGCCTCCCTGCTGTTGCCCCCTACCCTCTGCTCATGCCCCGTGTCTCTCTCCTGTTGCCCCATCCCCCGGTCATGCCCTGTGTCTCCCTGCTGTTGCCCCCCACCTCCCGCTCATGCCCGTGTCTCTCCCCTGTTGCCCCATCCCCCGCTCATGCCCCATATCTCCCTGCTGTTGACCCCCACCTCCGGTCATGCCCCGTGCCTCCCTGCTGTTGCCCCCTGCCCTCTGCTCATGCCCCGTGTCTCGCTGGTGTTGCCCCCCACCACCTGTTCATGCCCCATGTCCCTCTCCTGTTACCCCCCAAACCCCTCTCATGCCCTGTGTCTCTCTCCTGTTACCCCCACCCCCCTCTCATGCCCTGTGTCTCTCTCCTGTTGCCCCTGCCCCCCTGGTCATGCCCCGTGTCTCCCTGCTGTTGCCCCCAACCCACTGCTCATGCCCTGTGTTTCTCTCCTGTTACCCCCCACCCCCTCTCATGCCCCGTGTCTCTCTCCTGTTACCCCCCCACCCCTGCTCATGCCCCGTGTCTCCCTGCTGTTGCCCCCACCCCCTGCTCATTCCCTGTGTCTCTCTCCTGTTGCCCACCACCCCCGGTCATGCCCGTGTCTCCCTGCTGTTGCCCCCCACCCCCTATCATGCCCTGTGTCTCTCTCCTGTTACCCCCTACCCCCGCTCATGCCCCATGTCTCCCTCGTGTTCCCCCCACCCGTCCCGCTCATGCCCTGTGTCTCACTGCTGTTGCCCCCATCTACTGCTCATGCCCCGTGTCTCCCTCGTGCTCCCCCCACCCCCGCTCATGCCCCGTGTCTCCCTGCTGTTGCCCCCCACCCCCGATCATGCCCCGTGTCTCTCTCCTGTTACCCCCACCCCCCGCTCATGCCCCGTGTCTCCCTCGTGTTCTCCCCACCCCCCACTCATGCCCCGTGTCTCCCTCGTGTTCCCCCATCCCCCGCTCATGCCCCGTGTCTCCCTCCTGTTGCCCCCCACCCCCGCTCATGCCCCATGTCTCTGTCTTGTTATCCCCATCCCCACTCATGCCCCGTGTCTCCCTCTTGTTGCCCCCCACCCCCCGCTCATGCCCCGTGTCTCTCTCCTGTTACCCCCACCCCCCACTCATGCCCCGTGTCTCTCTCCTGTTGCCCCCATCCCCCCGGTCATGCCCTGTGTCTCCCTGCTGTTGCCCCCCACCTCCCGCTCATGCCCTGTGTCTCTCCCCTGTTAACCCCCACCCCCGCTCATGCCCCGTGTCTCCCTGCTGTTGACACCCACCTCCGGTCATGCCCCGTGCCTCCCTGCTGTTGCCCCCCACCCCCTGTTCATGCCCCATGTCCCTCTCCTGTTACCCCCCCAAACCCCTCTCATGCCCTGTGTCTCTCTCCTGTTACCCCCACCCCCCTCTCATGCCCTGTGTCTCTCTTCTGTTGCCCCTGCCCCCCTGGTCATGCCAACGTGTCTCCCTGCTGTTGCCCCCAACCCACTGCTCATGCCCTGTGTCTCTCTCCTGTTACCCCCACCCCCCTCTCATGCCCCGTGTCTCTCTCCTGTTACCCCCCCCACCCCCTGCTCATGCCCCGTGTCCCCCTGTTGTTGCCCCCACCCCCTGCTCATTCCCTGTGTCTCTCTCCTGTTGCCCCCCACCCCCGGTCATGCCCGTGTCTCCCTGCTGTTGCCCCCCACACCCTATCATGCCCTGTGTCTCTCTCCTGTTACCCCCTACCCCCGCTTATGCCCTGTGTCTCCCTCGTGTTCCCCCCACCCGCCCCGCTCATGCCCCGTGTCTCACTGCTGTTGCCCCCATCAACTGCTCATGCCCCGTGTCTCCCTCGTGCTCCGCCCACCCCCGCTCATGCCCCGTGTCTCCCTCCTGTTGCCCCCCATCGCCCGCTCATGCCCCGTGTCTCTCTCCTGTTACCCCCACCCCCGCTCATGTATCGTGTATCCCTCGTGTTGCCTCCCAACCCCCGCTAATGCCCCATGTCTCCCTCTTGTTCCCCCCACTCCACGCTCATGCCCCGTGTTTCCCTTCTGTTGCCCCCCACCCCGCGCTCATGCCCCGTTGTCTCTCTCCTGTTACCCCTGACCCCCCCGCTCATACCCCTTGTCTCTCTCCTGTTACCCCCCACCCCCTTCTCATGCCCCGTGTCTCTCTCCTGTTGCCCCCCCACCCCCGGTCATGCCCCGTGTCTCCCTGCTGTTGCCCCCCACCCCAGCTCATCCCCCGTATCTCTCTCCTGTTACCCCTACCCCCCTCTCATGCCCCGTGTCTCTCTCCTGTTACCCCCCACCCCCTCTCATGCCCCGTGTGTCTCTCCTGTTGCCCCATCCCCTGTTTTGCCCCATGTGTCCCTGCTGTTATTCCCTCCACCCCCTGCTCATGCCCGTGTCTCTCCCATGTTAACCCCCACCCCCCGCTCATGCCCCGTGTCTCTCTCCTGTTGCCCCCCACCCCTGGTCATGCCCCGTGTCTCTCTCCTATTACCTCCCCACCCCCCGCTCATGACCCGTGTCTCCCTCGTGTTCCCCCCACCTGTCCCGCTCATGCCCCATGTCTCCCTGCTCTTGCCCCCCATCCCCTGCTCATGCCCCGTGTCTCCCTCGTGTTCCCCCCATCCCCGGCTCATGCCCCGTGTCTCCCTCCTGTTGCCCCCACCCCCCGCTCATGCCCCGTGTCTCTCTCCTGTTACCCCCACCCCCGCTCATGCCCCGTGTCTCCCTGCTGTTGCCCCCCACCCCCCGCTCATGCCCCGTGTCTCTCTCCTGTTATCCCGGACCCCCTGCTCATGCCCCGTGTCTCTCTCCTGTTACCCCCCACCCCCTCTCATGCCCCGTGTCTCTCTCCTGTTGCCCCCCAACCCCTGTCAGGCCCCATGTCTACTTTCTGTTGCCCCCAACCCCCGATCATGCCCCGTGTCTCCCTGTTGTTGCCCCCCACCTCCTGCTCATGCCACGTGTCTCTCTCCTGTTACCCCTCACCCCATCTCATGCCCCGTGTCTCCCTTGTGTTCCCCCCACCCCCCGGGCATGCCCTGTGTCTCCCTGCTGTTGTCCCCCACACCCCGCTCATGCCCCGTGTCTCCCTGCTGTTGCCCCCCAACCCCCGCTCATGTCCCGTGTCTCTCTCCTGTTACCCCCCACCCCCCGGTCATGCCCCGTGTCTCCCTGCTGTTTCCCCCCACCCCCGCTCATGCCCCGTCTCTCCCCTGTTACCCCCCACCACCCACTCATGCCCCGTGTCTCCCTGCTGTTGCCCCCCACCCCCGGTCATGCCCCGTGTCTCCCTGCTGTTGCCCCCCACACCCCGCTCATGCCCCGTGTCTCCCTGCTGTTGCCCCCCACCCCGCGATCATGCCCCGTGTCTCTCTCCTGTTACCCCCACCCCCCGCTCATGCCCCGTGTCAACCTCGTGTTCCCCCACCCCCCACTCATGCCCCATGTCTCTGTCTTGTTATCCCCATCCCCACTCATGCCCCGTGTCTCCCTCTTGTTGCCCCCCACCCCCGCTCATGCCCCGTGTCTCCCTGCTGTTGCCCCCCCATGCCCCGCTCATGCCCCGTGTCTCCCTCGTGTTCCCCCACCCCACGCTCATGCCCCGTGTCTCCCTCCTGTTGCCCCCCACCCCCCGCTCATGCCCCATGTCTCTGTCTTGTTATCCCCATCCCCACTCATGCCCCGTGTCTCCCTCTTGTTGCCCCCCACCCCCGCTCATGCCCCGTGTCTCCCTGCTGTTGCCCCCCACCCCCTACTCATGCCCCGTGTCTCTCTCCTGTTACCCCCACCCCCCACTCATGACCCATGTCTCTCTCCTGTTACCTCTCCACCGCCCTCTCATGCCCCATGTCTCTCTCCTGTTACCCCCCACCCCCCTCTCATGCCCCGTGTCTCTCTCCTGTTGCCCCATCACCCGGTCATGCCCTGTGTCTCCCTGCTGTTGCCCCCCACCTCCCGCTTATGCCCCGTGTCTCTCCCCTGTTGCCCCATCCCCCGCTCATGCCCCGTATCTCCCTGCTGTTGACCCCCACCTCCGGTCATGCCCCGTGCCTCCCTGCTGTTGCCCCCTACCCTCTGCTCATGCCCCATGTCTCGCTGGTGTTGCCCCCCATCCCCGTTCATGCCCCATGTCCCTCTCCTGTTACCCCCCAAACCCCTCTCATGCCCTGTGTCTCTCTCCTGTTACCCCCACCCCCCTCTCATGCCCTGTGTCTCTCTCCTGTTGCCCCTGCCCCCCTGGTCATGCCCCGTGTCTCCCTGCTGTTGCCCCCAACCCACTGCTCATGCCCCGTGTCTCTCTCCTGTTACCCCCCACCCCCCTCTCATGCCCCGTGTCTCTCTCCTGTTACCCCCTACCCCCTGCTCATGCCCCGTGTCTCCCTGTTGTTGCCCCCACCCCCTGCTCATTCCCTGTGTCTCTCTCCTGTTGCCCCCCACTCCCGGTCATGCCCGTGTCTCCCTGCTGTTGCCCCCCACCCCCTATCATGCCCTGTGTCTCTCTCCTGTTACCCCCTACCCCCGCTTATGCCCCGTGTCTCCCTCGTGTTCCCCCCACCCGCCCCTCTCATGCCCCGTGTCTCACTGCTGTTGCCCCCATCTACTGCTCATGCCCCGTGTCTCCCTCGTGCTCCCCCCACCCCCGCGCATGCCCCGTGTCTCCCTCCTGTTGCCCCCATCCCCCGCTCATGCCCCGTGTCTCTCTCCTGTTACCCCCACCCCCGCTCATGTATCGTGTATCCTTCGTGTTGCCTCCCAACCCCCGCTAATGCCCCATGTCTCCCTCTTGTTCCCCCCACTCTACGCTCATGCCCCGTGTTTCCCTTCTGTTGCCCCCCACCCCGCGCTCATGCCCCGTTGTCTCTCTCCTGTTACCCCCGACCCCCCGCTCATACACCGTGTCTCTCTCCTGTTACCCCCCACCCCCTTCTCATGCCCCGTGTCTCTCTCCTGTTGCCCCCCCACCCCCGGTCATGCCCCGTGTCTCCCTGCTGTTGCCCCCCACCCCAGCTCAACCCCGTATCTCTCTCCTGTTACCCCCCACCCCCTCTCATGCCCCGTGTCTCTCTCCTGTTACCCCCCACCCCCTCTCATGCCCCGTGTGTATCTCCTGTTGCCCCATCCCCTGTTTTGCCCCATGTGTCCCTGCTGTTATTCCCCCCACCCCCTGCTCATGCCCCGTGTCTCTCCCATGTTAACACCCACCCCCGCTCATGCCCCGTGTTTCTCTCCTGTTGCCCCCCACCCCTGGTCATGCCCCGTGTCTCCCTGCTGTTGCCCCCCACCCCCTATCATGCCCCGTGTCTCTCTCCTATTACCTCCCCACCCCCCGCTCATGCCCCGTGTCTCCCTCCTGTTACCCCCACCTGCCCCGCTCATGCCCCATGTCTCCCTGCTGTTGCCCCCCATCTCCTGCTCATGCCCCGTGTCTCCCTCGTGTTCCCCCCCCACCCCGGCTCATGCCCCGTGTCTCCCTCCTGTTGCCCCCACCCCCCGCTCATGCCCCGTGTCTCTCTCCTGTTACCCCCACCCCCGCTCATGTCCCGTGTCTTCCTGCTGTTGCCCCCCACCCCCCGCTCATGCCCCGTGTCTCTCTCCTGTTATCCTGGACCCCCCGCTCATGCCCCGTGTCTCTCTCCTGTTACCCCCCACCCCCTCTCATGCCCCGTGTCTCTCTCCTGTTGCCCCCCCAACCCCTGTCAGGCCCCATGTCTACTTTCTGTTGCCCCCAAACCCCGATCATGCCCCGTGTCTCCCTGTTGTTGCCCCCCACCCCCTGCTCATGCCACGTGTCTCTCTCCTGTTACCCCCCACCCCATCTCATGCCCCGTGTCTCGCTTGTGTTCCCCCCACCCCCCGGGCATGCCCTGTGTCTCCCTGCTGTTGCCCCTCCACCTCCCGCTCATGCCCTGTGTCTCCCTGCTGTTGCCCCCCACACCCCGCTCATGCCCCGTGTCTCCCTGCTGTTGCCCCCCAACCCCCGCTCATGTCCCGTGTCCCTCTCCTGTTACCCCCCACCCCCCGGTCATGCCCCGTGTCTCCCTGCTGTTTCCCCCCACCCCCGCTCATGCCCCGTGTCTCTCCCCTGTTACCCCCCACCACCCGCTCATGCCCCGTTTCTCCCTGTTGTTGCCCCCCACCCCCGGTCATGCCCTGTGTCTCCCTGCTGTTGCCCCCCACACCCTGCTCATGCCCCGTGTCTCCCTGCTGTTGCCCCCCACCCCGCGATCATGCCCCGTGTCTCTCTCCTGTTACCCCCACCCCCCGCTCATGCCCCGTGTCTCCCTCGTGTTCCCCCCACCCCCCACTCATGCCCCGTGTCTCCCTGCTGTTGCCCCCCCATGCCCCGCTCATGCCCCGTGTCTCCCTCGTGTTCCCCCACCCCCCGCTCATGCCCCGTGTCTCCCTCCTGTTGCCCCCCACCCCCGGCTCATGCCCCATGTCTCTGTCTTGTTATCCCCATCCCCACTCATGCCCCGCGTCTCCCTCTTGTTGCCCCCCACCCCCCACTCATGCCCTGTGTCTCCCTGCTGTTGCCCCCCACCCCCTACTCATGCCCCGTGTCTCTCTCCTGTTACCCCCACCCCCCACTCATGACCCATGTCTCTCTCCTGTTACCTCCCCACCCCCCTCTCATGCCCCATGTCTCTCTCCTGTTACCCCCCACCCCCCTCTCATGCCCCGTGTCTCTCTCCTGTTGACCCATCCCCCGGTCATGCCCTGTGTCTCCCTGCTGTTGCCCCCCACCTCCCGCTCATGCCCCGTGTCTCTCCCCTGTTGCCCCATCCCCCGCTCATGCCCTGTATCTCCCTGCTGTTGACCCCCACCTCCGGTCATGCCTCGTGCCTCCCTGCTGTTGCCCCTTACCCTCTGCTCATGCCCCGTGTCTCGCTGGTGTTGCCCCCCACCCCCTGTTCATGCCCCATGTCCCTCTCCTGTTACCCCCCAAACCCCTCTCATGCCCTGTGTCTCTCTCCTGTTACCCCCACCCCTCTCTCATGCCCTGTGTCTCTTTCCTGTTGCCCCTGCCCCCCTGGTCATGCCCCGTGTCTCCCTGCTGTTGCCCCAACCCACTGCTCATGCCCCGTGTCTCTCTCCTGTTACCCCCACCCCCCTCTCATGCCCCGTGTCTCTCTCCTGTTACCCCCCACCCCCTGCTCATGCCCCGTGTCTCCCTACTGTTGCCCCCACCCCCTGCTCATTCCCTGTGTCTCTCTCCTGTTGCCCCCCACCCCGGTCATGCCCGTGTCTCCGTGCTGTTGCCCCCCACCCCCTATCATGCCCTGTGTCTCTCTCCTGTTACCCCCTACCCCCGCTCATGCCCCGTGTCTCCCTCGTGTTCCCCCCACCCGCCCCGCTCATGCCCCGTGTCTCACTGCTGTTGCTCCCATCTACTGCTCATGCCCCGTGTCTCCCTCGTGCTCCCCCCACCCCCGCTCATGCCCCGTGTCTCCCTGCTGTTGCCCCCCACCCCCCGATCATGCCCCGTGTCTCTCTCCTGTTACCCCCACCCCCCGCTCATGCCCCGTGTCTCCCTCGTGTTCCACCCACCCCCCACTCATGCCCCATGTCTCCCTGCTGTTGCCCCCCACGCCCCGCTCATGCCCCGTGTCTCCCTCGTGTTCCCCCACCCCCTGCTCATGCCCCGTGTCTCCCTCCTGTTGCCCCCACCCCCCGCTCATGCCCCGTGTCTCTCTCCTGTTGCCCCCCCACCCCCGGTCATGCCCCGTGTCTCCCTGCTGTTGCCCCCCACCCCCGCTCATCCCCCGTATCTCTCTCCTGTTACCCCCCACCCCCCTCTCATGCCCTGTGTCTCTCTCCTGTTACCCCCCACCCCCTTTCATGCCCCGTGTGTCTCTCCTGTTGCCCCATCCCCTGTTTTGCCCCATGTGTCCCTGCTGTTATTCCCCCCACCCCCTGCTCATGCCCCGTGTCTCTCCCATGTTAACCCCCACCCCCCACTCATGCCCCGTGTCTCTCTACTGTTGCCCCCCACCCCTGGTCATGCCCCTGTCTCCCTGCTGTTGCCCCACCCCCTATCATGCCCCGTGTCTCTCTCCTATTACACCCCCACCCCCCGCTCATTCCCCGTGTCTCCCTCGTGTTCCCCCCACCTGCCCCGCTCATGCCCTGTGTCTCCCTGCTGTTGCCCCCCATCCCCTGCTCATGCCCCGTGTCTCCCTCGTGTTCCCCCCACCCCCGGCTCATGCCCCGTGTCTCCCTCCTGTTGCCCCCCTACCCCCGCTCATGCCCCGTGTCTCTCTCCTGTTACCCCCACCCCCGCTCATGCCCCGTGTCTCCCTCTTGTACACCTCACTCCCCTCTCATGCCCTGTGACTCCCTGCTGTTGACCCCCACCCTCCACTCATGCCCCGTGTCTCCCTGCTGTTGCCCCCCACCCCCCGCTCATGCCCCGTGTCTCTCTCCTGTTACCCCCCACCCCCTCTCATGCCCTTGTCTCTCTCCTGTTGCCCACCAACCTCTGCTTATGCCCTTTGTCTCTCTCCTGTTACCCCCGCACCCCCCTCTCATGCCCCGTGTCTCCCTGCTGTTGACCCCCACCCCCGCTCATGCCCGTGTCTCCCTCCTGTTACCCCCACCCCCTCTCATGCCACGTGTCCCCCTCGTGTTACCGCCACCCCCGCTCATGCCCCGTGTCTCCCTGCTGTTTCCCCCCACCCCCCGATCAGCCCCGTGTCTCCCTGCTGTTGCCCCCCACTCCCCGCTCATGCCCTGTGTCTCCCTCGTGTTCCCCCCACCCCCTGCTCATGCCCTGTGTCTCCCTGTTGTTGCCCCCCACCCCCGATTATGCCCCGTGTCTCTCTTCTGTTACCCCCCACACTCCGCTCATGCCCCGTGTCTCCCTCGTGTTCCCCCCACCCCCCGCTCATGCCCCGTGTCTCCCTGCTGTTGCCTCCCACCCCCTGCTCATGCTCCGTGTCTCCCTCCTGTTGCCCCCCGCCCCCCGCTCATGCCCCGTGTCGCTCTCATGTTATCCCCCACCACCCGCTCATGCCCCGTGTCTCCCTGCTGTTGCCCCATCCCCTGCTCATGCCCCGTTTCTCCCTTCTGTTGCCCCCAACCCCCAATTCATGCTTCGTGTCTCTCTCCTGTTACCCCTACCCCCTGCTCATGACCCGTGTCTCCCTCGTGTTCCCCCACCCCCCGCTCATGACCTGTGTCTCCCTGCTGTTGCCCCCCACCCCCCGCTCATGCCCCGTGTCTCCCTGCTGTTGCCCCCCACCCCCTGCTCATGCCCTGTGTCTCTCTCCTGTTGCCCCCCACCCCCCAGTCATGCTCGTGTCTCCCTGCTTTTGCCCCCCATCCCCCGGTTATGCCCGGTGTCTCCCTGATGTTGCCCCCCACCCCCTGCTCATGCCACGTGTCTCTCTCCTGTTGGCCCCTACCCCCCGTCATGCCCCGTGTCTCCCTGCTGTTGCCCCCCGGTCATGCCCCGTGTCTCCCTGCTGTTGCCCCCCACGCCCCGCTCATGCCCCGTGTCTCTCTGCTGTTGCCCCCCGCTGATGCCCAGTGTGTCCCTGCTATTGCCCCATCACCCGCTCATGCTCCTTGTCTCTCTCCTGTTACCCCCACCCCCCGCTCATGCCCTGTGTCTCCCTCATGTTCCCCCCACCTCCCGCTCTTGCCCCGTGTCTCCCTGCTGTTGCCCCCCACCCTCCGCTCTTGCACCACGTCTCCCTGGTGTTGTCCCCCACACCCAGCTCATGCCCCATGTCTCTCTCCTGTTACCCCCACACCCCTCTCTCATGCCCCGTGTCTCTCTCCTATTGCCCCCACCCCGTTCATGCCCCGTGTCTCCCTGCTGTTGCCCCTGACCCCTGCTCATGCCCTGTGTCTCTCTCCTGTTACCCCCACCCCCCGCTCATGCCCCGTGTATCTCTCCTGTTACCCCCACCCCACTCTCATGCCCCGTGTCTCCCTGCTGTTGCCCCCCACCCCCTCTCATGCCCTGTGTCTCTCTCCTGGTACCCCCACCCCCCTCTCATGCTCTGTGTCTCTCTCCTGTTGCCCCCCAACCCCGGTCATGCCCCGTGTCACTCTCCTGTTACCCCCCACCCCCCGCTCATGCCCCGTGTCTCTCTTCTGTTACCCCCCAACCCCCGCTCATGGCCCATGTCTCTCTCCTGTTGCCCCCCAACCCCCGCTCATGCCCTGTGTCTCTCTAATGTTACCCCCCAACCTCCTCTCATGCACTGTGTCTCTCTCCTGTTATCCCCCACCCCCCTCTCATGCCCCGTGTCTCTCTCCTGTTGCCCCCACCCCCCGGTCATGCCCCGTGTCTCCCTTCTGTTGCCCCCCAACCCCCGGTCATGCCCCGTGCCTCCCTGATGTTGCCCCCACCCCCCGCTCATGCCACGTGTCTCTCTTCTGTTACCCGCACCCCCTCTCATGCCCTGTGCCCCCCTCGTATTCCCCTCACCCCCCACTCATGCCCCGTGTCTCCCTCCTGCTGCCCCCCACCCCCCGCTCATTCCACGTGTCTCTCTTCTGTTATCCCCCACCACCCACTCATGCCCCGTGTCTCCCTGCTGTTGCCCCATCCCCTGCTCATGCCCCGTTTCTCCCTGCTGTTGCCCCCAACCCCCAATTCATGCGTCGTGTCTCTCTCCTGTTACCCCCACCCCCTGCTCATGCCCCGTGTCTCCCTCGTGTTCCCCCACCCCCGCTCATGCCCTGTGTCTCCCTGCTGTTGCCCCCCACCCCCCGCTCATGCCCCGTGTCTCCCTGCTTTTGCCCCACACCCCCGGTCATGCCCCGTGTCTCCCTGATGTTGCCCCCCACCCCCTGCTCATGCCACGTGTCTCTCTCCTGTTGCCCCCCACACCCCTGCTCTTGCCCCATGTCTCCCTGCTTTTGCCCTCACCCCCCGCTCATGCCCCATGTCTCTCTCCTGTTACCCCCCACCCCCTGCTCATGCCACGTGTCTCTCTCCTGTTGGCCCCCACCCCCGTCATGCCCCGTGTCTCCCTGCTGTTGCCCCCCGGTCATGCCCCGTGTCTCCCTGCTGTTACCCCCCACCCCCCGCTCATGCCCCATGTCTCTTTCCTGTTGCCCCCCGCTAATGCCCCGTGTGTCCCTGTTATTGCCACATCCCCTGCTCATGCTCCGTGTCGCTCTCATGTTACCCTCACCCCACGCTCATGCCCTGTGTCTCCCTCATGTTCCCCCCACCTCTCGCTCATGCCCCGTGTCTCCCTGCTGTTGCCCCCCACCCTCCGCTCTTGCCCCGTGTCTCCCTGGTGTTGTCCCCCACCCCCGCTCATGCCCCATGTCTCTCTCCTGTTACCACCACACCCCCCTCTCATGCCCCGTGTCTCTCTCCTATTGCCCCCACCCCGTTCATGCCCCGTGTCTCCCTGCTGTTGCCACCGATCCCCTGCTCATGCCCTGTGTCTCTCTTCTGTTACCCCCACCCCACTCTCATGCTCTGTGTCTCTCTCCTGTTGCCCCCCACCCCCGCTCATGCCCCATGTCTCTCTCCTGTTGCCCCCACCCCCCGCTCATGCCCCGTGTCTCTCTTCTGTTAACCTCCACCCCCCGCTCATGCCCCATGTCTCTCTCCTGTTGCCCCCCAACCCCCGCTCATGGTGGGGGACAACAGGAGGGAGACACGGGGCATGAGCGGGGGGTGGGGGGCAACAGCACCCCCCGCTCATGCCCCATGTCTCTCTCCTGTTGCCCCCCAACCCCCGCTCATGGTGTTACCCCCCAACCGCCTCTCATGCCCCGTGTCTCTCTCCTGTTATCCCCCACCCCCCTCTCATGCCCCGTGCCTCTCTCCTGTTGCCCCCCACCCCCCGGTCATGCCCCGTGTCTCCCTTCTGTTGCCCTCCAACCCCCGGTCATGCCTTGTGTCTCCCTGATGTTGCCCCCACCCCCCGCTCATGCCCCGTGTCTCTCTCCTGTTACCCGCACCCCCTCTCATGCCCTGTGTCCCCCTCGTGTTACTGCCACCCACGCTCATGCCCCGTGTCTCCCTGCTGTTTCCCCCCACCCCCGGTCATGCCCCGTGTCTCACTGCTGTTTCCCCCCACCCCCTGCTTATGCCCTGTGTCTCCCTCATGTTCCCCCCACCCCCCGCTCATGCCCCGTGCCTCCCTGTTGTTGACCCCCACCCCCCGCTTATGCCCCGTGTCTCTCTCCTGTTACCCCTACACTCTGCTCATGCCCCGTGTTACCGCCACCCCCCGCTCTTGCCCCATGTCTCCCTGCTTTTGCCCTCACCCCCCGCTCATGCCCCATGTCTCTCTCCTGTTACCGCCCACCCCCCGCTCATGCCCCGTGTCTCCCTGATGTTGCCCCCCACCCCCTGCTCATGCCACGTGTCTCTCTCCTGTTGCCCCCCACACCCCTGCTCTTGCCCCATGTCTCCCTGCTTTTGCCCTCACCCCCCGCTCATGCCCCATGTCTCTCTCCTGTTACCCCCCACCCCCTGCTCATGCCACGTGTCTCTCTCCTGTTGGCCCCCACCCCCGTCATGCCCCGTGTCTCCCTGCTGTTGCCCCCCGGTCATGCCCCGTGTCTCCCTGCTGTTACCCCCCACCCCCCGCTCATGCCCCATGTCTCTTTCCTGTTGCCCCCCGCTAATGCCCCGTGTGTCCCTGTTATTGCCACATCCCCCGCTCATGCTCCGTGTCGCTCTCATGTTACCATCACCCCCCGCTCATGCCCTGTGTCTCCCTCATGTTCCCCCCACCTCTCGCTCATGCCCCGTGTCTCCCTGCTGTTGCCCCCCACCCTCCGCTCTTGCCCCGTGTCTCCCTGGTGTTGTCCCCCACCCCCGCTCATGCCCCATGTCTCTCTCCTGTTACCACCACACCCCCCTCTCATGCCCCGTGTCTCTCTCCTATTGCCCCCACCCCATTCATGCCCCGTGTCTCCCTGCTGTTGCCCCCGATCCCCTGCTCATGCCCTGTGTCTCTCTTCTGTTACCCCCACCCCACTCTCATGCTCTGTGTCTCTCTCCTGTTGCCCCCCACCCCCGCTCATGCCCCATGTCTCTCTCCTGTTTCCCCCACCCCCCGCTCATGCCCCGTGTCTCTCTTCTGTTAACCTCCACCCCCCGCTCATGCCCCATGTCTCTCTCCTGTTGCCCCCCAACCCCCGCTCATGGTGGGGGACAACAGGAGGGAGACACGGGGCATGAGCGGGGGGTGGGGGGCAACAGCACCCCCCGCTCATGCCCCATGTCTCTCTCCTGTTGCCCCCCAACCCCGCTCATGGTGTTACCCCCCCAACCGCCTCTCATGCCCCGTGTCTCTCTCCTGTTATCCCCCACCCCCCTCTCATGCCCCGTGTCTCTCTCCTGTTGCCCCCCACCCCCCGGTCATGCCCCGTGTCTCCCTTCTGTTGCCCTCCAACCCCCGGTCATGCCCCGTGTCTCCCTGATGTTGCCCCCACCCCCCGCTCATGCCCCATGTCTCTCTCCTGTTACCCGCACCCCCTCTCATGCCCTGTGTCCCCCTCGTGTTACTGCCACCCCCCGCTCATGCCCCGTGTCTCCCTGCTGTTTCCCCCCACCCCCCGGTCATGCCCCGTGTCTCACTGCTGTTTCCCCCCACCCCCTGCTTATTTCCTGTGTCTCCCTCATGTTCCCCCCACCCCCCGCTCATGCCCCGTGCCTCCCTGTTGGTGACCCCCACCCCCCGCTTATGCCCTGTGTCTCTCTCCTGTTACCCCTACACTCTGCTCATGCCCCGTGTCTCTCTCCTGTTACCCGCACCCCCTCTCATGCCCTGTGTCCCCCTCGTGTTACCGCCACCCCCCGCTCTTGCCCCATGTCTCCCTGCTTTTGCCCTCACCCCCCGCTCATGCCCCATGTCTCTCTCCTGTTACCCCCCACCCCCCGCTCATGCCCCGTGTCTCCCTGATGTTGCCCCCCACCCCCTGCTCATGCCACGTGTCTCTCTCCTGTTGCCCCCCACACCCCTGCTCTTGCCCCATGTCTCCCTGCTTTTGCCCTCACCCCCCGCTCATGCCCCATGTCTGTCTCCTGTTACCCCCCACCCCCTGCTCATGCCACTTGTCTCTCTCCTGTTGGCCCCCACCCCCGTCATACCCCGTGTCTCCCTGCTGTTGCCCCCCGGTCATGCCCCGTGTCTCCCTGCTGTTACCCCCCACCCCCCGCTCCTGCCCCATGTCTCTTTCCTGTTGCCCCCCGCTAATGCCCCATGTGTCCCTGCTATTGCCACATCCCCCGCTCATGCTCCGTGTCGCTCTCATGTTACCCCCACCCGCCGCTCATGCCCTGTGTCTCCCTCATGTTCCCCCACCTCTCGCTCATGCCCCATGTCTCTCTCCTGTTACCACCACACCCCCCTCTCATGCCCCGTGTCTCTCTCCTATTGCCCCCACCCCGTTCATGCCCCGTGTCTCCCTGCTGTTGCCCCCGATCCCCTGCTCATGCCCTGTGTCTCTCTTCTGTTACCTCCACCCCCTCTCATGCTCTGTGTCTCTCTCCTGTTGCCCCCCACTCCCGCTCCTGCCCCATGTCTCTTTCCTGTTGCCCCCCGCTAATGCCCCATGTGTCCCTGCTATTGCCACATCCCCCGCTCATGCTCCGTGTCGCTCTCATGTTACCCCCACCCGCCGCTCATGCCCTGTGTCTCCCTCATGTTCCCCCACCTCTCGCTCATGCCCCATGTCTCTCTCCTGTTACCACCACACCCCCCTCTCATGCCCCGTGTCTCTCTCCTATTGCCCCCACCCCGTTCATGCCCCGTGTCTCCCTGCTGTTGCCCCCGATCCCCTGCTCATGCCCTGTGTCTCTCTTCTGTTACCTCCACCCCCTCTCATGCTCTGTGTCTCTCTCCTGTTGCCCCCCACTCCCGCTCATGCCCCATGTCTCTCTCCTGTTGCCCCCACCCCCCGCTCATGCCCCGTGTCTCTCTTCTGTTAACCTCCACCCCCCCGCTCATGCCCCATGTCTCTCTCCTGTTGCCCCCCAACCCCCGCTCATGGTGGGGGACAACAGGAGGGAGACACGGGGCATGAGCGGGGGGTGGAGGGCAACAGCACCCCCCGCTCATGCCCCATTTCTCTCTCCTGTTGCCCCCCAACCCCCGCTCATGGTGTTACCCCCCCAACCGCCTCTCATGCCCCGTGTCTCTCTCCTGTTATCCCCCACCCCCCTCTCATGCCCCGTGTCTCTCTCCTGTTGCCCCCCACCCCCCGGTCATGCCCCTTGTCTCCCTTCTGTTGCCCCCCCACCCCCGCTCATGCCCCGTGTCTCTCTCCTGTTACCCACACCCCCTCTCATGCCCTGTGTCCCCCTCGTGTTACTGCCATCCCCCGCTCATGGCCCGTGTCTCTGTGCTGTTTCCCCCCACCCCCCGGTCATGCCCCGTGTCTCACTGCTGTTTCCCCCCACCCCCTGCTTATGCCCTGTGTCTCCCTCATGTTCCCCCCACCCCCCGCTCATGCCCCGTGCCTCCCTGTTGTTGCCCCCCACCCCCGCTTATGCCCCGTGTCTCTCTCCTGTTACCCCTACACTCTGCTCATGCCCCGTGTCTTTCTCCTGTTACCCGCACCCCCTCTCATGCCCTGTGTCCCCCTCGTGTTACCGCCACCCCCCGCTCTTGCCCCATGTCTCCCTGCTTTTGCCCTCACCCCCCGCTCATGCCCCATGTCTCTCTCCTGTTACCCCCCACCCCCCGCTCATGCCCCGTGTCTCCCTCGTGTTCCCCCCACCCCCGCTCATGCCCCGTTTCTCCCTACTGTTGCCCCCCACCCCCCGCTCATGCCCCGTGTCTCTCTCCTGTTACCCCTGGCCCCCCTCTCATGCCACGTGTCTCTCTCCTGTTACCCCCACCACCCTCTCATGCCCAGTGTCTCTCTCCTGTTGCCCCCCACCCCCGGTCATGCCCCGTGTCTCCCTGATGTTGCCCCAACCCCCGCTCATGCCCGTGTCTCTCTCCCGTTACCCCCACCCCCTGTTCATGCCCCATGTCTCTCTCCTGTTACCCCCCACCCTCCTCTCATGCCCCATGTCTCTCCCCTGTTGCCCCCCCAACCACCTCTCATGCCCCGTGTCTCTCTCCTGTTACCCACCACGCCCCTCTCATGCCCCATGTCTCTCTCCTGTTGCCCCCCACCCCCTGGTCATGCCCCGTGTCTCCCTTCTGTTGCCCCCAACCCCCGGTCATGCCCCGTGTCTTTCTGCTGTTGCCCCACACCCCCGCTCATGCCCTGTGTCTCTCTACTGTTACCCCCACCCCCTCTCATGCCCCGTGTCCCCCTCGAGTTACCGCCACCCCCGCTCATGCCCCGTGTCTCCCTGCTGTTTCCCCCCACCCCCGGTCATGCCCCGTGTCTCCCTGCTGTTGCCCCCCACGCCCCGCTTATGCTCCGTGTCTCTCTCCTGTTACCCCCCACACTCCACTCATGCCCCGTGTCTCCCTCGTGTTCCCCCCACCCCCCAGTCATGCCCCGTGACTCCCTGCTGTTGCCCCCACCCCCCGCTCATGCCCTGTGTCTCCCTGGTGTTCCCCCCACCCACTGCTCATGCCCCGTGTCTCCCTGTTGTTGCCCCCATGCCCCGCTTATGCCCTGTGTCTCTTTCCTGTTACCCCCCACACTCCACTCATGCCCCGTGTCTCCCTCGTGTTCCCCCCACCCCCCGCTCATCCCCCGTGTCTCTCTGCTGTTGTCCCCCACCCCCTGCTCATGCCCCGTGTCTCCCTGCTGTTTTCCCCCACCCCCGGTCATGCCCCGTGTCTCTCTCCTGTTGCCCCATCCCCCGGTCATGCCCTGTGTCTCCCTGCTGTTGCCCCCCACCTCCCGCTCATGCCCGTGTCTCCCTGCTGTTTCCCCCCACCCCCGGTCATGCCCCGTGTCTCCCTGCTGTTGCCCCCCACGCCCCGCTTATGCTCCGTGTCTCTCTCCTGTTACCCCCCACACTCCACTCATGCCCCGTGTCTCCCTCGTGTTCCCCCCACCCCCCAGTCATGCCCCGTGACTCCCTGCTGTTGCCCCCACCCCCCGCTCATGCCCTGTGTCTCCCTCGTGTTCCCCCCACCCCCCGCTCATGCCCCGTGTCTCCCTGTTGTTGCCCCCCACCCCCTGCTTATGCCCTGTGTCTCTTTCCTGTTACCCCCCACACTCCACTCATGCCCCGTGTCTCCCTCGTGTTCCCCCCACCCCCCGCTCATGCCCCGTGTCTCTCTGCTGTTGCCCCCCACCCCCCGCTCATGCCCCGTGTCTCCCTCCTGTTGTCCCCCACCCACTGCTGATGCCCCGTGTCTCCCTGCTGTTTCCCCCACCCCTGTTCATGCCCCGTGTCTCCCTGCTGTTGCCCCCACCCCCTGCTCTTGCCCTGTGTCTCCCTCGTATTTCCCCCACCCCCGCTCATGCCCCGTGTCTCTCTGCTGTTGCCCCCCACCCCCCGCTCATGCCCCGTGTCTCCCTCCTGTTGTCCCCCACCCACCGCTCATGCCCCGTGTCTCTCTCCTGTTATCCCCCACCACCCGCTCATGTCCCGTGTCTCCCTGCTGTTGCCCCCATCCCCTGCTCATGCCCAGTTTCTCCCTGCTGTTGCCCTGAACCCCCAATTCATGCTTCGTGTCTCTCTCCTGTTACCCCCTGCTCATGCCCGTGTCTCCCTCGTGTTCCACCAACCCCCCGCTCATGCCCTGTTTCTCCCTGCTGTTGCCCCCCACCCCCGCTCATGCCCCTTGTCTCCCTGCTGTTGCCCCCCACCCCCGGTCATGCCCGTGTCTCTCTCCTGTTGCCCCCCACGCCCCCATCTCTTGCCCCATGTCTCCCTGCTGTTGCTCCCACCCCCCCCGCTCATGCCCCGTGTCTCCCTCCTGTTACCCCCCACCCCCCGCTCATACCCCATGTCTCCCTCATGTTCCCCCCACCCCCCGCTCATGCCCCCTGTCTCCCTGCTTTTGCCCCCCACCCCCCCTCTCATGCCCCATGTCTCTCTCCGGTTACCCCCGGACCCCTCTCATGCCCCATGTCTCTCTGCTGTTACCCCCACCACCCTCTCATGCCCCATGTCTCTCTCCTGTTGCCCCCCACCCCCGGTCATGCCCTGTGTCCCCCTGCTGTTGCCCCCACCCCCGCTCATGCCCGTGTCTCTCTCCTGTTACCCCCCACCCCCTGTTAATGCCCCATGTCTCTCTCCTGTTACCCCCACCCCCCTCTCATGCCCTGTGTCTCTCTCCTGTTGCCCCCCACCCCCGGTCATGCCCCGTGTCTCCTGTTGCCCCCCACCCCCTGCTCATGCCCCGTGTCTCTCTCCTGTTACCCCCCACGCCCCTCTCATGCCCCGTGTCTCTCTCCTGTTACCCCCGACCCCCCGCTCATGCCCTGTGTCTCTCTCCTGTTACCCCGACCCCCGCTCATGCCCCGTGTCTCTCTCCTGTTAGCCCCCACGCCCCGCTCATGCCCCGTGTCTCCCTGCTGTTGATCCCCACCCACCGCTCATGCCCTGTGTCTCTCTCATGTTGCCCCCCACCCCCCGCTCATGCCCCGTGTCTCTCTCCTGTTACCCCCACCCCCTGCTCATGCCCCGTGTCACTCTCCTGTTACTCCCACCCCCTCTCATGCCACGTGTCCCCCTCGTGTTACCCCCACCCCCCGCTAATGCCCTTTGTCTCCCTGCTGTTTCCCCCCACCCCCCGGTCATGCCCCATATCTCTCTCCTGTTGCCCCCACGCCCCGCTCATGCCCTGTGTCTCCGTCGTGTTCCCCCCACCCACCGCTCATGCCCTGTGTCTCTCTCATGTTGCCCCCACCCCCCGCTCATGCCCCGTGTCTCTCTCCTGTTACCCCCACCCCCTGCTCATGCCATGTGTCACTCTCCTGTTACTCCCACCCCCTCTCATGCCCCGTGTCCCCTCGTGTTACCCCCACCCCCCGCTCATGCCCTTTGTCTCCCTGCTGTTTCCCCCCACCCCCCGGTCATGCCCCCTGTCTCCCTGTTGTTGCCCCCCACCCCCGCTTATGCCCCGTGTCTCTCTCCTGTTACCCCCACACTCCGCTCATGCCCTGTGTCCACCTCATGTTCCCCCCAGCTCCCACTCATTGCCCGTGTCTCCCTGCTGTTGCCCCCCTACCCCCTGCTCATGCCCCGTGTCTCCCTCCTGTTACCCCCCACCCCCCGCTCATGCCCCGGGTCACCCTGCTGTTGATCCCCACCCACCGCTCATGCCCGCTGTCTCTCTCATGTTGCCCCCCACCCCCCGCTCATGCCCCCTGTCTCCCTGCTGTTGCCCCAACCCCCCGCTCATGCCCTGTGTCTCCCTGTTGTTGCCCCCCACCCCCGCTTATGCCCCGTGTCTCTCTCCTGTTACCCCCACACTCCGCTCATGCCCTGTGTCCACCTCATGTTCCCCCCAGCTCCGCTCATTGCCCGTGTCCTCCCTGCTGTTGCCCCCCCACCCCCCACTAATGCCCTGTGTCTCCCTCGTGTTCCCCTACCCCCGCTCATGCCCCGTGTCTCCCTGTTGTTGCCCCCCACCCCCCCGCTTATGTCCCGTGTCTCTCTCCTGTTACCCCCCACACTCCACTCATGCCCCGTGTCTCCCTCGTGTTCCCCCACCCCCGCTCATGCCCCGTGTCTCTCTGCTGTTGCCCCCCACCCCCCGCTCATGCCCCGTGTCTCCCTCCTGTTGTTCCCCACACCCCGCTCATGCCCCGTGTCTCTCTCCTGTTATCCCCCACCACCCCGCTCATGCCCCGTGTCTCCCTGCTGTTGCCCCCATCCCCTGCTCATGCCCAGTTTCTCCCTGCTGTTGCCCCAACCCCCAATTCATGCTTCGTGTCTCTCTCCTGTTACCCCACCCCTGCTCATGCCCCGTGTCTCCCTCGTGTTCCCCCAACCCACGCTCATGCCCTGTGTCTCCCTGCTGTTGCCCCCCACCCCCCGCTCATGCCCCTTGTCTCCTTGCTGTTGCCCCCCACCCCCTGCTCATGCCCCGTGTCTCTCTCCTGTTGCCCCCCACCCCCCAGTCATGCCCCATGTCTCCCTGCTTTTGCCCCCCACCCCCGGTCATGCCCCGTGTCCCCCTGTTGTTGCCCCCCACCCCCCGCTCATGCCCCGTGTCTCTCTCCTGTTGCCCCCCACACCCTCTTCTCTTGCCCCATGTCTCCCTGCTGTTCCTCCCACCCCCCCCGCTCATGCCCCGTGTCTCCCTCCTGTTACCCCCCACCCCCCGCTCATGCCCCGTGTCTCCCACATGTTCCCCCACCCCCGCTCATGCCCCCTGTCTCCCTGCTGTTGCCCCCCACTCCCCGCTCATGCCCCATGTCTCTCTCCAGTTACCCCTGGCCCCCCTCTCATGCCCCGTGTCTCTCTGCTGTTACTCCCACCACCCTCTCATGCCCCGTGTCTCTCTCCTGTTGCCCCCCACCCCCGGTCATGTCCCGTGTCCCCCTGCTGTTGCCCCCACCCCCGCTCATGCCCGTGTCTCTCTCCTGTTACCCCCCACCCCTGTCATGCCCCATGTCTCTCTCCTGTTACCCCCCAACCCCCTCTCATGCCCTGTGTCTCTCTCCTGTTGCCCCCCACCCCCCGGTCATGCCCCGTGTCTCCTGTTACCCCCCACCCCCCGCTCATGCCCCGTGTCTTTCTCCTGTTACCCCCCACGCCCCTCTCATGCCCCGTGTCTCTCTCCTGTTACCCCCGACCCCCCGCTCATGCCCTGTGTCTCTCTCCTGTTACCCCCCACCCCCTGCTCATGCCCCGTGTCTCCCTGCTGTTGATCCCCACCCACCGCTCATGCCCTGTGTCTCTCTCATGTTGCCCCCCACCCCCCGCTCATGCCCCGTGTCTCTCTCCTGTTACCCCCCACCGCCTGCTCATGCCCCGTGTCACTCTCCTGTTACTCCCACCCCCTCTCATGCCCCGTGTTACCCCCACATCCCCCGCTCATGCCCTTTTGTCTCCCTGCTGTTTCCCCCCACCCCCGGTCATGCCCCGTATCTCTCTGCTGTTGCCCCCACCCCCCGCTCATGCCCTGTGTCTCCGTCGTGTTCCCCCCACCCACCGCTCATGCCCTGTGTCTCTCTCATGTTGCCCCCACCCCCGTTCATGCTCCGTGTCTCTCTCCTGTTACCCCCCACCCCCTGCTCATGCCCCGTGTCACTCTCCTGTTACTCCCACCCTCTCTCATGCCCCGTGTCCCCCTCGTGTTACCCCCACCCCCTGCTCATGCCCTTTGTCTCCCTGCTGTTTCCCCCCACCCCCAGGTCATGCCCCGTAACTCTCTGCTGTCACCCCCGCTCATGCCCTGTGTCTCTGTCGTGTTCCCCCCACCCCCTGCTCATGCCCCGTGTCTCCCTGCTGTTGCCCCAACCCCCCGCTCATGCCCCGTGTCACCCTGCTGTCGATCCCCACCCACCGCTCATGCCCGCTGTCTCTCTCATGTTGCCCCCCACCCCCCGCTCATGCCCCGTGTCTCTCTCCTGTTACCCCCACCCCCCGCTCATGCCCCATGTCTCTCTCTTGTTTCCCCCCAGCCCCCTCTCATGCCCCGTGTCTCTCTCCTGTTGCCCCCCACCCCCTGGTCATGCCCCGTGTCTCTCTCCTGTTGCCCACCACCCCCGGTCATGCCCCGTGTCTCCCTCCTGTTGCCCCCACCCCCCGCTCATACCCCGTGTCTCCCTCCTGGTCCCCCTACCCATGCCCTGTTGTGTTCTCTTTATACACCCCACCTTCCCTTTCCATGGTGTCCATCTTGGTAAAAGATTTTCCTTCCTACACTGGGACACCTCAGGCGTTCCGGTTTGGGAAGAAAATTTTTTTTTTTACCACCCCGGGTTCCCACTTTTAGAACCTGGGATGCTAGTGATCTTCATCCATTGAAAAGGACGTCATGGTTACGTTGCATTAATAAAAAACTATGAAATTCAATAAAAAAAAATGTGTTAAAGGGACGTTATGGTTAAGTTGCACTAATAAAAACCTATGAAAATCAATGAAAAAACTTTGTTAAAGGGACGTTATGGTAAAGTTGCACTAATAGAAACCAATCAAATTCAGTGAAAAAACTTTGTTAAAGGGACATTATGGTTAAGTTGCGCTATAAAAAACCTATGAAATTCAGTGAAAAAAAAACATTGTTAAAGGTACGTTATGGTTAAGTTGTGCTACTAAAAACCTATGAAATTCAGTGAAAAAACTTTGTTAAAGGGACGTTATGGTTCCAAGTAAAACTGAAAAAACCTTGAAATTCGCCAGTTATGGTAAGCTAAGCAACCATAACTCGCGCCACCACCGTCCACTGCTAAGCCTAACACCCAGGACATCAAAGATGACCTCACAAATGTAATTGATGACATCACTGATTACATCACATGTGCATTACCTTTCATGAAAAGTCTGTACAAGGGATTCTTAGTGTAATGTTAATTAAAAAAAAGTGTCAAAGATTATTGGAATAAATATCAAGTGCTAATCAGTGCATTAAGCTATGCATTGATATAAATAGCATTCTATTATTAACTTCAATCCAGTATCCTAAGGTACTCATGTAGAAACATAGGCATTGTGTGCAGCATACATGATGGAGGTGCAATATTCATAAGCTTGCCATGTTGAATAGTGAAATGATAACTGTTTTCATATTAGAGTTTTGCGTACAGTGAAACTTGTGATAAGTAGGTAATAAAACCCACTTACTACATAATTGCATTATTGTAGACAAATCACAAAGAGACAACACCACATACAAATATGAATATATACAAGGGAATTGAAGTAAGAAAAAAAACAGCAATAGTAGCAGGAAGTGTTCATAACCTAACTGATTACCTTTATGCAGAGAAATGATTGCGCTGTTTAAAAGCTGTTACTTACCCTATCTATATATCTCACATGATGTGTCTGGAGCTTATGGAAAATAGTGTCAGTACAACATATAAAAATATGAGCATATACAGGGAAAGTACAGTAATAAAAAAACATTAAAACTATCAGAAAGTGCTGATAACTCTACTGATCATTTTAATGCACAAAAAGGATGGTTGTCTTTCAAGGTTGTGTCTTCCCCTATTTATATGTTTCATATGATATGACTAGACCATAAGGGAATTATTGTAAGAACATACTTGAAGGATTAGTGTACAAATATAGTACATTTACAGTTTTTAGTTCCTGACTGTTACTGAAGAAAATCATGTGGCCTAGATATGTCAGGAAAGGAAAAAAGGGGATGTGAGACATGTGATGTCATCAGTGATGTCATCAATGACATTTGTGATGTCATCTTTGATGTCCTGGGTGTTAGGCTTAGCAGTGCACGGTGGTGGCCTGAGTTATGTTTGCTTAGCTTACCATACTGGCAAATTTCAAGGGTTTTTCGGTTTTACTTGGAACTATAACGTCCCTTTAACAAAGTTTTTTCACTGAATTTCATAGGTTTTTAGTAGCACAACTTAACCATAACGTCCCTTTAACAACGTTTTTTCACTAAATATATATATATATATATATATATATATATATATATATATATATATATATGTGTGGATGCAGTTTGTTACAGATTGTTAGAGTGGCGACAGTGCGCAGGATTAATGGGGGGTTTTGAGGTGAAATCCCTTGATTTCAGAGGTGAGGTTAGGGGGTGGGGGCATAAAAAAAGAGATATTTTGCAAACATTAAAGGTCGGGGTAACAACTGTCCTTTTTGTGTGCAGCCTTTAATATTTGAGAATATCACATGCAACTGGAATGTTCACTAAGGCCCCCCTCAGGAATGTTACCAACTACATGACTGGAACCTGCTCTCATAGAAAACTGCTGTGATCAAGTACTTTGGGGGCAGCAATCTTAATTGTTCTTAGGCAGAGTTTTAGTTTTGTGAAGTGAGGCCTGTGGTGGCATGCGTCATGAGCTGGGTATGTCTGTTGCGGACAACGTTTTTTAAGACGTATGTGATCTCATGTGCGGTTAATCCTTATAGTGTTCAGTTTGGTTGTTTAATGCTTTCACCCACAGCTATCAACCACTGGGTAGACAGTGGGTTTTGGGCTATAAATCTTGCAAGGTTATGAATCTCAGTTAACAAGTTATTATTTGGACCATGTGAGATGGCATCAGTTTACTAATTTGTTTAGAGGGATTTCTAGCGATTTGTTGAGATGCCTTTGCTGTGGGCTCTGCACAACCTATTTTGCCACCTTCTTTATTTTTTGAGTGTTTGAGTGATAGAGACTATTTTCATTCTGCTTGCTTCTGAGGAAGTTGCACCTTGTGAGTGGGTCACGTAGGCCTGTGCGTATACCATAGCCTGATGTCGTTGTGCTATGTGTGCGCCATTTCATCTGTGGGAATATTTGTACCCACTGCAGGTGGCTCACAAATGTGCAGAGTCAACTTATTGCCCTGTGGTTCTCATTGTGCGTGGGTGCACTTGCTGCCCATTGTTTGTTCACTAGATAGAAAGTGACTGTGCTTTAGAAGGATTTTGAATGGACAGATGGTTTGGTAGGGTATCAATTTTGCTAACGGCTGAGTGTGCCACCCTCAGCTCCTGTTTACTTATTTTAATTTGGTGTTAGTGGATATGGCAGGTGTGTGGAGTTTGTCTTGGGAGGATAGGTCGGGGATAACGTGCTAGCCTTGGAAGCAAGACGACACGGAGCAACACAGGTTCGATCCCGGGTCCGCACTTAGAAACCTCTGGGCATTAAGCATGTTATAAATAACCTATCATATCATATCATATCCTAGTGTCTTGTGGGGCTTGTGCTCTGTGAGACTCATCATGAAGTCTGAAGGGTTTAGCCTGGGGATGTGTGATGCTCAGATTGAAGCATGCTTCCTCCTGGCAGAGAAGCTGTTCATCCCCTGCCCCCTTTTGAGAGTGGCATAAGTGTGCCATACACGTGTGGCAGTAGCTGAGGGGCATCTTGGTTTCATGTGGATTGGTTGGGTGGTCTGTTGATGGCAGGTGTGGGGTTTTGTTTCTCAGTGCTGCTCTACCTCTCTCTTGTGTGAGACCCTTTTAGGTGTGCTTCCTTTTTTCATATTTCCTTAAGGGGGAGAGGTGTTGTGATGTGTTTTCTAGCAGTCTTCCCTGCCTGCTTGCATGATCTCATGAGAGTTCTGAGCGTGCAATGATATGTGCGCGCGACCAGCGGAGTGTTCTACGTGTGACAGTTAGAGAGAGGTTGGATGAGTGAAAGTGTGTGCTGATTGATGTCCCTTACCGTCCTGTACTGTGACTTACCTGCTGGGATATGTACTATACCTGCACCTGTAACTGAAGGTTAATGACTCTCATTTTGCACCCGTGCCTTCTGGTCTACTTAACCAATGGTCTACCTTAACACCTTGTATTATGAAGATTTTTTTGAAGGCCACACTATTCAAAATCGGAGCAGAAGTAGCATTCCGGTGTGCCTTAATTGGCATACAGTTTTGATTCAAATTTACAATGAATAATAGCTTTAGTATAACCATTCCAAGCACCAACACACAAAGTTTGAGAACATAATTATGAATAATTTGAGTTCATACAGTATATTGGTATGTTGGCTGGAGTGGATCAGAGTGCTACAAGCCTCAACCTGCATTTTTCCACTACCATACTATTTGTTTCCAGGTCAGTCGTACGAATACGATTAACAAATACATGTACATGCAATATGGTACATAATATTTTGCAATATGTGTTTGGGGTTGCTGGTGCTCGCATGTCCTTTTGGGAGGGACCAGTCTGATATGCAAATTGATATTTTTGCGTGAATGTAGACCCTTACAGGGTGGGCACTTTTCGTCAGAACAGGCCATGTAAGCTGTGTTTGTCCTTAGTGGAGGAGAGCTCACACTTTCGGCCACCTTTGAAAGATGTGGAGTTTCACTCTAAATTAGGTGGGGTAATCCAGACGGATCAATGTGAAATGGTGGAATTGTACCTAATTCAATTCTATTTTACCACATGTTTTTCACCACATGTTTTACAATAAAATATGGGGGAAAGGGCCTGCACACCATCACTTCCCTACCGCAGCTTTCCATTTACCTAACTCCAACCCATTACTTACCTATTTGTAGCGCATTGATGGGTTTGCATTCACCTAACACAGAAAATGCCATCTAGAGATGCACCCCTTGCTCCCTGTGCCTAGAGAGAGACGCAGCTTCACCTCACCGATGATGCCCAACACCCAAGAGACGTGGGTCTGGCCTTGCTGGTGATACTCTTGTTCAGAGAAGAATTGCCTTGCATTTTGGTGCTGGACTGTTCTTGTTGGCAAGACCAGACTGATATGAAAAGGAGTATTGCTGCTCAGGTACTGCACAAGGACCTAAAATATGATTGTATACCATCCTGCTCTTGAAGCCATGTTCATCCTCAGAGGGACTCTCACACTTGTGACTAACATTGTGTATCCTTAAATATATTTCAGGTCACACTGTAGAGGTGGGTTTTTGAGCCTGGGCTTCTTAGATATCACTTGCAGTATCCACATGTGCTATTTACTTGTTTTGCTGAGCCGGTATAGACATGGGGCCTCATTACGACCCTGGCGGTAAGGGGTTTACGCCAGCGTTAGCTGCGCCGACCCCTTACCGCCAATTACGAGGTCCCTTAGCGCCATGGCGCTTTTAACTCCTGCTTTTAGCAGGTGTTAAAATCCATGGCGCTAAGGGACCATGGAGTTAATTACGCCACCGTAATTTACGGTGGCGTAATTAACGCCTTCCCCACTCCCATTATGCCCTATGGGGCAAAAATGGGAATGGGGAAGGGTAAATGGGGATTGGGGACTTACCGCCCCCGCCAACCTCGGAATGGGGCGGTAAGTCCGCCAACCACCATGGCGTAAACGTAGTTTACGCCATGGTGGTAAAGTCACGGCCCAGGCGGTAACTTACCGCCTGGGTCGTAATGAGGCCCATGGTTGTTACCATGTCATTTCCTACTCCACCCACCTATCCTATGACTGGATATTTGATTTACAATCAGGGAGGAGCGTATGTGACATTCACAAGTAATTGATTACAAAGATCCTTAAAAGTGACACCAGCTGAGCTCTCGAGTTTAGTACAGTATACACAAGTCGGACAGAAGACACCCCAACCCGAGGCACTACATCAGCGGGCTCCCGGCACCACAAGGCACGACGAGCCGGGCAAGGCAAACATGCCATGGTTGGAGGCAAAAACAAATGGCATAGAAAGAAACACAATTCATCACAGCTGAACACTTCCCAATGCGATTGACACTTGTACACGAGGCGTATAATGCATCCCTCTGTAGAGGAACCAAACGCGGCCAAGTGATGGATGATGGCTGAACCTGCGGCATGCCGGCTGCTCCAGAAGAGCAAGCTTGCCCAGGGTATTTCTTTCATATCTACAGAAGAAACATGGGTCTCCTGACCCAGATATGGTCCCTGTAGATCGAAGGGTGGGGGAGGGGTCTCGTGTGGCGAGCTATGGTCCTTATGACAGGGATCCGACGTGCATTCGTCTGCTGATTGGACTCTGGGTGAGTAGACGAGACACCCACCTGCCCATGAGCACCCTTGTCCGTTTGTGTAAAGACACTGTGTGCCCTATTTCTGTTAAGAATGCTGAATAGTCCAGTGACAATTTCCGGTTACAGTCAGTGTCACAATCCGGCACATCTGCATGGGAACTCCATGCTTCCTGATTAGGCTGATTAGGCTGAAACAGTGTTTGCTCTTTCAGATAATATAATATGGTAATAAAAAGAGGACTGGCGAAAAAAGCATCGTGTCGCATGAATGTAAACCTCCAAAGGTAATTGCTCACAAGGCTGGACTTTCTCAAATGTGGCACTCATTCAGACCTTCGTAAAGGTCGGCTGCCACTATGCACGCGTCATTTGTGCCGCATGTGCAGTTAATGGTCTTTTTCTGCGTAACCAACAGCCCCTCATGGAAAAAGTGGCGTGTTTCTTTTCTTTTCATGTGCCTGACTTGATTTGGGTTTTTGTTAGGATTTCGTTTTATGCGATTCATGCCGCAAATGGGGAGGTTATGAAAACAAATTGCAAGAGGAAGATTGCATGGGCACAAACAGCCCCTGCTGTCACGGTGAATGATGGCAATCCAAAACAGGCATCACCAGCGACTTGATGGAATGGAGCTTTGAGCACATTCGGTAGTAGGAGGGAATTCTATAGGGAGGAGCCGTGATTGGTGGAGAGATTGACCCACAGGTGCTTTGCAATGCCTTACTGGCTCCAGCACTTCCACCACTAATGCCTCTCTCCTGCAAACCAATTCCCATCTTGCTGCCTGCGCCCTCCAGCCCTCCCTACTCTAGTCCCTGCTGCCTCCCTCGTACTCCTGTGCATTTAACATGTGACTCGCTACACTCCAACAGCTCCGTAAACGCAAGTTAGGTTCCTCTATGCATGATTATGCCTAAACTCGTTCCTTTGTGTATGTCACGTGCTAAAGGAATAATGGCCAAATCCTTGTATTTAGTTATTGATATCACACTTGATACCCAGAGGTTTCTAATCGCAGACGCACGGATTAAACCTGTGTTGCTCCACATCATTTTGCTTCCAAGGCAAGTGTTTTCCCCACTGAGCTATCCTCCCTTAAGTCTGTAACTCGCCAATTTGCTCAATTATTTATTTTCACCTGAGAGAAGACAAGTTTCTGTTGTTTTTTCTTTTTTAAGAATCATGTTTAATTCATTTATTGCATAAGAGTAAATTGCAATGCCATTAATGAGTGGCATGCTACATTAATTAAACACTATGGGCCTCATTACAAGTCAGGCGGTAAGGGGTTAACGGCGCCGGTAAAGGTGCCGGAGCCGTCAACCCCGTACCGCCTGATTACGATGTCCCCTCGCTGGACCCGCTCTGCACGTCTGGTTTTACCAGACGTGCAGAGCGGGTCCCGCGAGGGGAAGCGGGAGCAAACAACAGGCCGCTCGTAATCGGCCCGTTGTTTGCTCCCTCTCCCATTCCCATTCAGCCCTGTGGGGGCTGAAATTGGAATGGGGAAGGTCCGGGCCCGGGTTCCTGAATGGAGGAATTAGCGTGCCCTCCGAACTCGAAATGGCCTGGTAATTCCCCATTCTGGGAACCCGAACCCGATTTTGGCGGATGCCGAATAGCGGCATGGCTACCGCCAAAGTCGTAATGACAGCCTATGTATGTGGAGAGAACATGTCCTGCATTGATGCTCAATTTCAGCGCCATAACTAGGGTACATGTTACATTAATGGGCCGGCCCTATGGACGCTGGCTGGACTACACAGCTCATTCATGAGCTCCACCGTGCATGGGTCACGCTGGCTGGCATGCGCACAATGAATGCCATTTGCAACTTTATCACACTGTGCACAATCTGAGGACACCGACATCTCACTGCATTAAATTCTCACTCGGAATCACCACCACAAAGGATAACAAAATATCCCTCTTCTGAGAATAGGAAACCTATGAAGCAACAGAACGAACGCTGTCAGCCGCCAAAAACGCCTGACAATGAAAGTGTCAGTATTTCAGCACCATGGACACATGCTAAAACGAGACGATAACGTTCAGGACCATGGACAGAAAACAGCGAAACCGATATGCTTATCGTTCAGCACCATGGACAGATCACACATTGGAACTATTCCTAATCTTTTGCACCATACACAGATCACAAGCTAGAACTACGTCTAACCTTCAGATCTAATGGCAGATAACATGGTGGAACGCCACCCTTAACCTTCAGCACCATACGCAGACACATGCTAGAACCACGGCTGATTTTAAACACCATGGCCAGATCACAACCCTGAACCTTCAGCACAATACACCGACCACCTCCTAGTACTACTCCTAATCTTCAGCACCATGGACAGAGCACATGCTAGCCCTCTAGTCTAGTTTGTTTGTTTTGTTTGTTTGTTTATTTATTTGGTAATGCGCTCTGAGCCCGTAGGCATCTAAGCGCAGCAGTACAAGAGGACTCGAAACTTAGTTACAAAGCCTGACACAGGCTAACACAGCAAAACAGTGGTCACATACAGTGGGTGGTACAATGCATATAAAATAACAAGGGTTAAGCATATAAGAGTAACATTTTAGCAGGTTGTGTCGTTTCCGCTAGGGTGAGGGTCGTTGCATGTCATTGTTGTGCAGCCATTTGAGAGCGTAGGATCTGAATCTTGTGTAGGGTAAGGGGCATCTAAGGTCAGAAGGGAGTATGTTCCATGCTTGTGCAGCTCTAACTGGGAAGCTAGCAGCGCCCGCTGTGGTAAGTTTGAATCTGGGGACTTCCAGTAGGAAGGTGTTGGCAGATCTCGTCAGTCGGTTAGAGGGTCTCCAGTTGATTCTTTCCGCTAGGTAGGAGGGTGCTTGATTGTTGAGGCATTTAGAAGTGAGGGAAATAGTTTTAAGTAGGATTCTGTCCTTTATTTTTAGCCAATGGGCTTCTGTCCGGTGTTTGGAGATATGTTCCCTGCATGGGATGTTCAGTGCTGCTCTAAGAGCGTTATTTTGTAATCTCTGGAGTTTGTCAGTGACCAACTTGTTGGCACCTGAGTATAAGGCGTTGCAATAGTCCAGTCTGGACATGACAAGGGCATTGGCCAAGGTGAGGCAGTTGGTACTGGACAGGAAGGGTCTAGCGGCCCGGATGAGTTTACACGTGTAGGTGGTTGAGGAGGCAAGGGAGTTCACTTGCTTTTTGAGGGTGAGAGCTGAGTCGAGGTAAAAACCCAGGGTTTTGACCTCACGCGTAACCTTGATAGTGTTGTTATCTATGTTAAATGAGGTATAGTCCGGGGTGAGGTGTAACCTTCAGCACCTTGGACAGGCCACGCAATTCTTGACCAAGGCTAGAACACATGGTCGAACCGGGTGTATGATAAGCCAAATGCTACATTGGTGTAGCTGTCGCCCAGTCCCGGTGGACAGCCACACACGAGGCCTGATTCTCATCATGGCGCAGTGAACGTGCTAAATAGCACGATTCTCTGTGCCTTTTTGTGACGCCCAGGCACCACTGCTATTCTGAAGTGGGCCTGGGCGTCATCGCAAAGCACGACAGTGCTTTCGCTGTAATCCGCCTGTTTCTAATGGAAACAGGCGGATTGCAGAATCTCGGCAGCATTATTTAACGGGAATCGTTATTTAACGAAAATGCTGCCGATCCTATAAACCAAAGTGAGCAGCTTCAACATTGCAAGATGTTGAAGCTGCTTACTGTGGTGTATAGGAAAGTGTTCATATACACCCGTGTGGTGTATATGAACACTTTCATTTAAAGCGAGCAGCTTCAATGTTGCATCCTGCAACGTTGAAGCTGCTCCCTTTGGTGTAAATGAAAGTGTTCATATACAATTGTGCGGTGTATATGAACACTTTCATTTACACCGAAGCGAGCAGCTTCACCGTTGCAGGATGCAACGTTGAAGCTGCTTGCTTTGGTGTACATGAAAGTGTCCATATACAACACGGGTGTATGGACACTTCCATTTACACTGGTGGCACTCCTCCAGTTTAAAGGCACCAAAAGGGTACCGTAAATGTGCGCTAGTTTAGCGCACATTTTAAACTGGAGGAGTGCTACAAGAATACGCTTCCAAAAAGCCAGTTTACGAATGTGGCGGTTGCTAGGTTGGTTTCCAACCCATCCTAGCAACCGCCACATGTATTCCGAAAGTGGCGCATTCCTTCCGACTTCGGATGAATGCGCCACCTTCAGAATATGTCTTAAGTACCGAAAAGGTCGTTAAGCCTTTTAACGTCCTTTTCGGTACTTAACACCTACATGAGAATCGGGCCCACGGTATGGATATCAAAATCGCACTTTCAAGAACAACATAACAAATGTTGTTTGTCTAGCACTGGATGTTGCGGCAGTATTCATGCGACATGCTGGTCTGGTGCCTATGCCCGAACTCCCAGTGCATTGATATCTTCTATTTCCGTGCCCATTTTATAGTACCAGCGACACTTCCGGAATCCAACAAACACCACTCACGCTCTACTAAGCTCTTATCCCATACGTTCCCCAGATGTATATTTCTATCTTCCATTTTTTTTTATGCTTGGTCATGTCCATATCAACTACTTTCATCATTTGTATATATCTCTCATGTATTCACCTGTATGTAACCACCGTGTTCTTAAACTGTCTTGGAATGCGCCCAGATACCCCAGGGTGAGGTGCACTTTATAAATCAATAAAACAAACAAACTTCCACTCCTCCAAATTCCAGTACTATTGACTGGGTGAATGCTGTGCTTTTTGGGTAGCCGACAAAAGGGTGCACTTTACTCTTTCCTTCAGTTTATCAACTTTTCCACTCTATGCCTCTTTTCTACTCATCCTTTCACATGTTGCCCTTCCCCGTTAGGTACAGACACAGTCACTCACGAGACACACAGATCTTTCTTTTGCACTTGTTAAAGGGCCTCTGGGCCCACTTTTGGTAGATCGCATACTCGCTGGACGCCCGCTTTGATCTGTGACGGGCAGTCTCTAATTACGGGCTCTGTCACTATCATTATTTTTGTCTATTATTTTGGTTTCATATCATTATCCGCTACTTGTGTTTATTTTTTTGGGAAATGCAATATGATTTGCCTATAAGAACTGTAACACTGCCATAGTGATGACTGGAGCAGTCATTTTGTTTGCTACTTTACAAAGTAGTTAATCCAATTAAAGCGTCTGGCGGTGGAGAAAGAGCCGGAAACATTACAGGCTTGACCACACTAGTACATCAAGTAACCCTTCTGTCATTTCAGTGTTTACAGAAAAATACAAATATGCAATCCAGGGGTGGTAGAGCTTGCAGACCAGTAAGGATACCAGAGGATACTAGCAATAGATGTTACGGCTCCTGGCTAGGTGAGATGGTGGCCCTTAAGGAGGAGTTTATGGAGGTTTGTCACCAGGTGCACTGTGCATTGTCTCTATTCTGTCTCCATTAAGTAATCCCTTTTATGTAGTGTTTCTTGACAGACCCTTTTTGGCTCTAAGCGCTGTGATAGGTGTTATTCCCCAACTTATTAGTATTGAAATTAGCAACCAGACCTGCCGGTTGAACAGATGGATGAGGCAAGCGTTGAACTGGCTGAGCTATTTTGCTCGCCTAAATGATGAAGGGTGTATCACACCGTGTTTCACTCCCACTGCTAATTATGTTATCAATTCCAAATGTCACATATGTGCTCCTTGACACACAGAAGTATTGTAAACTCAAGAAAGGCTCCAGTGCTTTTCAACTAGTTCAGGTCTTCCCATAGATGGTTCTATTGCCACTAACCACCTCTGCCTACACACCTCCACTGAGTTTGTGCTTCCTTTCCAATGGCCGCCTGCTCTATACCCAACGCCCAATGCCACTCATTATAATTCTTAAAAGCATTGCCATAGTGGTTGCAGCAGCTGCATCCTGGCTTGACTGCTGCAATGCAATCTATGAATGATTCACACATTGCAAAGGTCCTAGAACACAGCACCCAAGCGGATCATTTGTGTGGAAGAACCGACCATATCAATTGGCTCTTGAATACCTTACCTTGGCTGCTAATGACACAATTGATTGACTTCAAGAGTCTTTGCTTGAACCACACATATATTCATGGCCAGACACCCCAATATCCGGCCAAAGCAGTGCCATACTACAAGCCGACCAGACACCTAAATCAACTTTAATTATGGTGGTCGGTCACTCCACGTCCCTTCCCCTTGGAGCGCACAGGCCATGTCCATGCATGTACTGAAGATCCACCTGCTCCTTGCTGTAGACAGATATTCAACTATTGCCTTTGCGTTGTCACGTCACCCCTCCTCCCTTTGATTGATTTGTTCCTGTATCTCAAAATCTGTTGAAGTGATCAAGTGGTGGTGTTAAACAAACAAATTAAACTAAAACATGCAGGGGGTATTTCCCCAGGCTTGTCTTTCGGCAGATGGTGAGGTGCTAGCATGTATCTACCATTAACACTCTGAGATGGGGTGCTGCCCAATCAGAATGCTCGGAACGTGGGCTGTAAGGTACAAACCCGTGTTCCGAGCACCATGGTTAGCCAGCACCCTCTTCCCTTCCCTGCTCCCCCCTCCCCTCACCTTAGCACCCATGTAGTTTCCTATACGAGTGCTAACAATGGGGGTCATTATGAGTTTGGAGGTAGCCTTGGTGCTGTTAACACCATGGCTGCCTCCAAAGTTTTGTCCGGGTCCGGGTTCTCGGAACTTACCGGGTCATTCCAACCTTGGAGGACCCGGTAAGTCCCCATTCAAAAAACCCTTCCCCATTCCCATTCGAGCCCCCATAGGGCTCAATGGGAATGAGGAGGGAGCTAATAACAGTCCTGTAAATTACGGGCCTGTTATTAGCTCTCTGGTCCCTTAGCGGCTCCCACTACGGACGGCTGGTTTTACCAGCCGCCCTTAGTGGGACCCGCTAAGGGACCTCAGAATGCGGCGGTAAGGGGTTAACGGCACCAGCATCCTTACCAGTGCCGTTAACCCCTTACCGCCGCACCCGTAATGAGGCCCAATGTCTACTTTTCAATTTAAAAATAAAAGAAATGTATTTTTACAGTGCAGTGTGACGGTGCGCAGTGCTGGTGTACTCAAAGTCAGTTTTCAATGTTGATGTCACAGTCATCAACATTGAAAACAGACTTTGAGCACGCCATACTGCGGCCACTGGACCATACTGTAAAGGTAAGTTTCTTTTCTGTGTCCCCCCAATAAAAATACCATTAGCATCCGTGTAGAGAACTACATGGTTGCCGATGGCAATATCAACCTCATTAGCAGGCCGACCCTGCCGGTAATGGCACCACCGACCACGTTAATGCACAATGACCTACGATATGATTGTAAACCCTTCTGCTCTTGAAGCCATGTTCATCCTTACTGAGCTCGGACCCTTAACTTGTGGGGGGGGGGGGGCAGTCATTACCGACAGGGTCAGCCCGCGACCCACAGATAATGTTGCCTCAGTATATACTGGATTTCCCAAAGGATGTCTCCAGGTACTGTGTAGTGCTCCAGACATATATGCCAGCATAGGGTGCAGTTCTGCATTTGTCGCAGTGCACAGTGCAACGCCTCCATTGTGTTTCCCAGTACTCCACTGTAGTGCTTCATTAGGGCAGATTGTACTGCTCTGTGAAATACCCCTGGCCTATGGCATCCCATGTTATGATTCAGTGGGGTGGTGCAATGCTGTCATGCAATGCTGTGGCATGGAGCTATAGCTCATCTATAGGGGTGACTAAGTGGCCTTTCAGTGCCCAGTAGTGGATAAGAAAACTGGTTACAAAAGCGGAGGGGCAGTGTTCATTGGGAGCATTATCCTATTCGCTTGCACTTTTATTAGTTTAAACATTAGATCTCAATCTTCACACACATACTTTATGATTGAGTCTATTGTGCTGATATTCTCCCACCACTAGTTTTACCACATATTTAAAGCATGAGAGATACATTTAGCAATGCAGTATACACACAGGGGGATTGTGTTTTCATATGCAAATAGTATTAATGCAGATGCACAGAGACAACATATTGCAAAACAAATATGAATATGTCATAATAACTGTACACGTATATTGATTTCATGTGGTCCCTTTTTGTGAGTTGTTCCTTTGGATTATATCTGACACTGAAATAAGATGATGGGAGGTACCATTGATCGCAGGGATTGGGTCATCCTTAGCACCATATGAAACATGTTAGCATCTGTACTATCACTGTGTGCGTTGGGGATTTTGTGAACCAGCGGCAAAACAAGTGCACACACACACAACCCACTACAAGTTTGACTCTCGTGGAACAACCATGAACTCACGCTGGAGGGACAATACTTTACGTACATACACTTGACATTTATTTAACAGTTAGTTCATAACACAGAAATTTGGCATAATTGGGAAGAATGCGAGTTGCAGGTTACAGATCACATAATGCACAGTCTTACATTCCTTTGGACTGCCAACCACCAAGGTACCGTTCAGCTTATGTGCTCGCCTCGCTTCCTCTCAGGCACTGGACTGGCCTCTCCCTCTCTTTCAGGAACTCGTCAGCCTACAAGTGAGATGAGGCAATAGGAACTGCCACGAGGGGCTATCAAACCAGAGCACCCACACATGGAGAGTGATCCCTGATCAATGTGAGTGCACAGTTTTATCAGGTGTGCTTGTCACTCAGTGTGACGTAAACCCTCTAAAATATTTGCTAACTTGTTGTTTTAGGGAAAAGTATTGCTAGGCATTAGCCTGCTCACCCCCCACCCCATTTAAGAGACCAGCCGTGAATGGGAAGTGCTTTGGTGGCATGCATCTTATCAGTGTGCCTGGGTCAGCCTGTACTTTTTTGTGCAAACCTGTACCTGTTTACCATGGACGAAGGAGCATAGCTTACAATAGCACAGCTAAATGCAAGCATTGTGATTAACCCCTAGTGAGCATGCACTGCAGGCCCTGTATTCTGCTAGTTAGTGTCTAGGCACTATTCTGCTAGGTTGCAAGCGCTCAATGCATGCCTCTGAACTTATGCTCCTTGATCAGTAACACGTCATGCAATTGATGGGAAGCAGAGTAACTCTTACACCAAATAATAAGACAGACTCAGGAAGTTGGCAAAATTGCATCCAACTGTTTTAGTATCCATTGTCTAAAACAGGGAGTTACAACGGACATCAATGGACGTTCGCTTGTGTTCTCTCAAAGTATTTCATAAAAAAATTACATTTATATAGCAAAAATGTGTCATACATGATGTCATACTACGTGGCAAATAAGAAAAACATACAAAGGGTTGTTGTTGGTTCAAGGGGAACATCTAAATATAATTTCTATAAGGGATCGGGTTGTGATTGGACATTTACCATCAGGTGGACAACTTAAGCCTGCCTCTAGTGCAAGTCATCCTCAACAGTTATTAAGTACACAGGATACTATTTGTTCTTAAACTATAAGGCTCTTCCTTATACAGCCCTCTATAATTGGTTGACACTCTCATACCATGTCTGGAACATCTGGCACACTAGCAGCACGTAAGCCCAGTTGCCAGGGGGTGAACATGACTTCACCTCCCCATACCATTAGTCCTGCATATCTCATTGCCCATTCCTTCTGCCATGCAGATTTGTCTTTGAACTTGGCCTTGTAGTAGTTTCTCTTCTCTGGGAATATAAGGGAGTATGGGTACATGCTTATCACCATTCTGGTCTGCATGCCACCTCCTATTTTCGTCCTCAACTCACGTGACAGAAGACCATGATTCAGTCCATTTTATAGCCTTTAATTGTCTTGAATTAATACACTTGGCACTCACGGTGTTCTTTCTTCATGCCTTAATCAAGGGATGATCCGGCTTCTCACGTATGCTGCCTTTGAGAACAGATAACCAGTTCTTGGGTGCCTCCAATCTTGACATCAGGCCAAGCAGCCTTTCTCGCTTCCTTCATGCTCCCAGCTAATTCTTTGCTTCAACACAGTTTTCGATGCATTTTCTCCATGGGTATCAGTTTACTAAAATTGTGACACTGATATCCAGTTCCTTTATATACATATAATGGCGGCATTGGGCGGCATTGCCTGCAGTCTATTCACTACTTATAGTCAGCTTCTATGATCACTTAATCTACTTGCGTAACAGCATCTGTACAGTTATTAAACGGTTTGCATTGTCTTCAGTGCGTCACATATATGCATGCAATCTTCTTTCCTTCACAGGAACATTTACTCTGATCCTTATTTCGTTATTAGATTCCATAGAGTCCCTAGATCCTATTCTTCAACCATTATTCTCAGTGTGCCATGCTTATCTTTGTGATGTCACCAGCTTCTCCTTTTCTTGTTTTCATATTAATTCGGGGACCTTTTCCAAGAGATTATCATCTCTTCGGGAAGACATCTGGTATGGCTTTCTTAACGGATACATTTTCTCAAACATTTGTTGTGGTATGGTTACAATTACTGGTGTCAAACATGTGCAGGTTCAGGCTTCCAAGATACAGTTAGCAGGGGAACAGGACTTCCTGTAGAGGCATCCGGCTGCTCCTCTACACCTCTATTAGCTATTACGCACCATTCTACCTTGGCAAGCTGTGCAAGTATGCATAGTGTCATTTGCTCAGTAGGTATGCACCTGCGCACACCATAATCACTATATTACTGCATCTCAGTGGGGAGGGGAAAGGATATGGTGCAACTGGCCAAGAAGGGGAAATCGAATGCTTCCACTGAGATGACCTCAGTGGCAGCTGCAGAATGGGAGGAAATAATGCAATCTGAGCTTGGTCCATAAGGTACAGTGCACCCAACTGGCTGTCATCGGTCTACCTAATGAGAACTGTGCACTGTCCAACAGTACCTTAACTACTGAGTGGCTATGGACGCTCACCTCCTCTTGTGGAACTGTTGGGCATCACCAATAATGTTCACTATCCTCAGATTACACGCAACAGTTATCAATTACTTTGCTATAGTTTTCCCCCAAACCTACCCTTATCCACCGATGGTGCAACAGATGCAAGGACATTCAAACACTGAATATTCTGCTATCCCACTCTGATGGCCTCATTCGTTGCTGATGCTCCAACATGCCAGTGCAGAGCTGAACACGGGCTGCCTCTCCTGTGACGCTATGACTGGCTACAGGGCTCCCGCTCTGGTGGACTCATCCGATGCTGGTGCACCCCACGCGTCAGCTTATTATGGGCAGCCCCTTATGCGGCACTAGACTCCCGGCATAATGGCCTCATCCGACGCTGTTGCATCCGATGCTCCAGTGCACAGTTGATCATGGCTGCCTCTTCTGCTAGAGCTAGGACTGGGCGCAAGGCTCCCGGTATGATGGCCTCATCCGATGCTGGTGCCTATCTATAAGGGATCGGGTTGTGATTGGACATCTACTATCAGGTGGACAACATAAGCCTGCCTCTAGTGCAAGTCATCCTCAACAGTTATTAAATACACAGGATACTATGTGTTCTTAAACTATAAGGCTCTTCGTTATACAGCCCTCTATAATTGGTTGACACTCTCATACCATGTCTGGAACATCTGGCACACTAGCAGCACGTAAGCCCAGTTGCCAGGGGGTGAACTTCACTTCACCTCCCCATACCATTAGTCCTTAATATCTCATTGCCCATGCTTTCTGCCATGCAGATTGGTCTTTGAACTTGGCCTTGTAGTAGTTTCTCTTCTCTGGGAATATAAGGGAGTATGGGTACATGCTTATCACCATTCTGGTCTGCATGCCACCTCCTATTTTTGTCCTCAACTCACGTGACAGAAGGTCTGCATGCCGCCTCCTACGTGCCAGTGCACACCTGATATGGCTGCCTCTTCTGCTAGAGATAGGACTGGCCGTAAGGCTCAGTCTCTGAAGGTCTCATCCGATGCTTGTGCATCCCAAATTCCAGCGCACAGCTGGTCATGAGCTGCCTCTCATGCGGCATTAGTACCGCCTGCATGGCTCCTGCTCTGATGGACTCATCTGATGCTCGTGCATCACATGAATCTGCGTTATGTGCCAAGGTGCGGAGAAGTTGCTTTCTGGCAGTTTGCCTGGAGAGACTCAAGGTAACACTGTTCCTGGCCCTTTTGTCTGCTGATTCTCATTACCATTTTGTTTGAGATGTGTCTTCATTCTCTTCAATCAATGGCAGAGGATATCCCAGGATATCTTCCATACTCTGATGCGGATTTCACCAGCTAGATTACCCACTTCAAGACCCAAAGGGTTTACTCCCAATTCAGCCCTCATTAATGTTCCTCTATTATCCATGACTGGTCAACTTTTTATAGCTAAGTCCCATAAATATCAGTGACTTTTGATGAATGCTCATCCTACCGTTGCACATGGTGCAGCCATCTTAATTGTCATTTGGCAGACTTTGAGCCTCATAATGAGTCCAGCGGTAGCCATGCCGGTAAATACCAGAGTCATGAATTTACTGGCACCCGGCAATGGGGATTTACTGGGTCTGCCGGGGCTGTAATGCCTGGCGGACCCAGTAAAATCCCCATTGCCGGGTGTCAGTAATTATTACTCCCCATTCCCATTTGAGTCCCAGTGGTCAGACCTGTGAGTAGAACTCATAGTTTGCCCGTCCAGTAACAACGGTACCAGCAAGCTTACTGTTACCGTTGTTACCAGACAGGCAAACTTGTAATGAGGCCCTTTGTCTGTATTACAGAGACTTAGTTCCTTCTACACTCTAAACATATCTTTGATATTTTAGTTCCCAATGAGTTAGTGATTTTACATAAGGACAGGGCTGAGAATATGGGTGGGTGAGTCACCATCATATTTAGAAAAAATGTCAACTCTTTACAAATTGTTATATTCTCCTCTTTTGAATGTGTTGTGTTGAAATGTTCTGCTTATGCCTCGACTCCCATTACATATTTATGTAATGTATCACCCACCAGGGCACAATGAATTATTTGCTGTTGAAGTAATGTGTTTTGATAATGAAAACTCAATTAAATTGATCATCTTGTCTATTTGTTGGTGATTTTAATATTCATTGGGGCGATGAAAACTGTTCACATGTTGGCATGTTCTGCGAGTCCCTTGACTTTGTTCAGGTTTGTTGCCTTCCAATTAATGAAAAAGGACATATTCTTGATTTGGTCCTCTGCCCTCGTCGATTTCACATTGTTACCAATCACCAGCATATTGTATGGTCTGCTCATCGGTTGATTACCTTTGATATTGCAGGTCATTTTGCCCATTATCCTGGTCAAACTAAGAAGCAGGTTATTCAGAAAATGGACACCAAGCCTAGTTCTACTTCTGCTCTTTCTACCATGGCTTGGACCATTACCATTTCTTCTCTGAGCACTCTTTAATTTGATGAGATTGTTTACCAATTTCAACAGTGATCTTTTATCTACCAAGAATACTGTTTCTCCTATTCATGCTAAGTCAATCAGATCAAAAATATCAGCTCCTTGGTTTACTGAGAATGCGGATCTACAACTCCAACCGTATTTTGCATTCTTCTCCTTCTACTGACAACTTTGATATGTTAAAAGTTGCCTGGCACTGTTACACCATGAACATCTCCAAAGCCAAATTCATATATTATAATTCCTTCATTGAAACCAACACTAATCAATCTAAAGCTCTTTTCTTACTTTTAAAGGTGATACAAAAATTTCACTCTGATAGAAACTCAGTCGTCATAATTGCAATGCCAAGACATTGCAAAGTTTTTCTGTGACAAAATTATAGAGATTTGTCGTTCGATCTCCCAAGATTTTGCCGCTTTCCGTGCTCTACATTGCAACACATTGGTTACCTGGGATTCTCTCTTTATCTCAGATTATTGTAAATCGGCACTTTTAATGTTTAAAACTAAACCTACATATATCTTGGATGAACTGTGTCCTGCATGTAATATTAATGAGCAGTTTTTTTTTTGTTTTTTTGCCTTTCTATCTTAAAGTTCTTCAGCTTTCATATCAGGAAGAGGGTTTTACTGATTGTCTCAAGACTGACCTTATTTCTCCACTTCTAAAAAAAATTCAACCTTAATTTCCTCTCAAACTATTGACCAGTGACTGTCCTTCCCTTCCTAGGGACATTTTGAGATAGAGTCATTTCAGAACAACTAAACAGTTGGGTCACAGTATACTATCTTTTGGGCCTTTTCCAATCCGTGTTCCGTCCTGACTGTAGCACTGAAACACTGCATGTTTCGTATGATGTCCACAGAGTGCTAGATGATTGTGTGGATTGTCTTTTGGTGCTACTTGACTTGTCAGCAGCGTTTGACACAATTGATCAAATAATGCTGCTCACAATTCTTTCTGAATTCAGGGTTCTGTCCTTGTGGTTTCGTTCATTTTATATCGTCAATGAAACATGCTGTAGTGCTGGGACAAGAACGCTCCGATTCTTTCTCAGTTCCCTTTAATGTAATGCAAGGATTTATTTTAACACCCATGCTTTTAATGTATATATGGGACCTCTGAGCGTCTAAATTCATAAATACTATATTTCTATTCATCAGTATGACAATGATACCCAAAACATTTTGGCTATCATCAGTATGTGTTTGTATTTGGTTGAAATTATGTTTGCCTTCAGGAATTAGAAGCATGGGTGACCTCCCATTTTTTTTTTAAATGAAGTCTATTAAAACCACATTTTTATTACCCTCCCATGCTCAACACTCCTCTGCTGTCTCTACATGGGACGGTGGACAGAGAGAGTTTTTGAGTTTCTTCTGACATTTCTTCTACTGGTAAACCTCTTGGTTATTTCCTTGATTCTAAGCTGTCTTGTATTCCTCGTGTCACATCCGCAAAATGTCCCCCCTTTTTTTTGCCTTACGATCTGTGAAACATGTGATGTTTATTTTAGACGTTCAGTGTAATCGCTGGTTTTACCAAGAGTTGCTTTCGGAAATTCAACTTCCCTGCACTGGCTTCCTTTACATGCTCATATCTTATTCAAAGATCACTCAGTGCATTACCCTCTGGGATGGTTGTGCGAACAGAGACCTGAATCCAATGGATCTTGAATTATCTCCAAACATGGCATGCTTGGGCAAAAAAGATGACCGAAAGCGTCATTGCTGCTCTATCTACCATGTCTTCTCCTATTAGGGACTTATTATCACGGCACATTGTTATTCAAATTATGGTGTATTACATATAAGACAATTCATTTTAATACTCCTTCATACCTGGATGACAAATTGAACCTTTGTGGCAGCTGATGAGGGCTTCGAAGTCGCGAGTCATAGCGAATTGAGGTTCCCAAGTTTGACTGCACTCTTTTTCAGGTGCAACAGTATTTCATTGGAATAGCTTACCTTCCAATTTACGACTAACACCAGATTTACTCATATTCACAAATCGCCTGAAAGCTCGTCTTTGGGCATTTTCGTTTTAATTCATTCTCCTACTTTTAATTCATTGGTCTAATTGCATTACCTTGACTGGTCCTATCAATGGAATTTTCTTTTAAGATGTATTGCATTTTCCCTGGTGTGTTCATACATTTTAACTGTGATTGTTGTAATGTATTATATATGTTAAGTCTGTACAGTGCTCACATGTACCCATTGACATTTTGCCCTATATATAAATGTTTAATAAATAAAAAATAAAAGTGCATCACTCTTGCATCTCCAGTAATATATGTGCATGCCAGTGACATATATGCATGCCAGAGGATGTGTATGTGTGTGTGCGTGTGTCAGTCTGCGTGTGTCTATATCTACTTGTGTATGAGTACATTTTTGAGGCATGAGTGCGTCTGTGTGCATAGGAAGTGCATTTGTGCATTTTATGTGGTCAAAATATGTGGGACTATAATGCCAAAGTAATAATTGTAAGATGGAAGGAGAGTACCAGGGTATTTGTTGACTGAAAACCTTATAGTGAGAGTACCTCAACATATTCTAGTTACACCTTGCACTAGGTATGAGTTCGTGGAAATATTGTCAGTGCCTGCCATATGGTGCTTGAGCCAGGGTTTTATAATGTGTGATAGTCAGTGTTCTGACCCTCTTCCAGAGTATCCTACCTCTTTCCCTGCCAAGAATATTGGAGTTGCGGTAGATAGAGAACTAGAAAGCACACATTCCTTTCCATTTCAATGGAACCACCTTCCAATTCCCTGGGAAAAAAGGCAAGATTCTCCAGCACTCAGTCACACCACACTCAATGTATGGAAGTACCTCCATCTCTCACCTGGGAAATCTAACTGGAGGAATGTAACACTCCCCGTTTAGCAACAATGCTTGCAAACATTAACACCGGAGAGAGGCATCAGAAATGTAAACCCACATATCATGACCCTCTTTTACCCAGAAATAGCACCTGGTCAAAATTCAAAATGGCCCCCATGCTTTTTAATGATTTCGTTTCACCATTGAACAACAACACCTCATGGCAAGTGAGGTAGAGGAAAGTGACCAATTTTTTCTCTAGCCAGTCAGGGAGTTACATGTCCCAGGCATTGTTTTAAAAAGACAGTTTCAAAAGCAGCAGAACATAGAAATCCGGAATGAAGGTGTTCATTGGAGAAGCTGGAGAGGAATAAGCAGGGCCACTTGGAGCACTCAGGCTCCCGAGGGAAGGTAGGGGCATGGCATAGCTAACGGGCCTGGAAGAGCTGGATAGCCCTGAAAGGCTCAAAGGTCCAGGAGATCTGCAATAACAGGGAGGCCCAGAGGTATCCAAGGAGTCTGGGGACGCTACAGAAGAACCCGAGAGATGCGTGGAAGCCTAGTACGAGCATATAAAATAGCCTTGTCTAAATGGGTACTGTAGACAATGGTTAGACAATCTGTGACTAGGAACGTTTGACTGGGCCCTATATCCATGTGTTCATGACAGAATGAGCAGGGATACGATCCTTATCCCTTGGTCTAAAGTGAGCAGGGAACTACATTCCTTGCAAGTTAGCTGTGCACTAAACCCCTTTGAAGTGAGCTGGGCATTGCACTCACTTGAATTGGGCTTGGCACAAAACCCCTTGGAAGTGAGCTGGGCACTAAATTCCTTGGAAGTGAGTCGGGCACTAAATTCCTTGAAACTGAGCTGGCCATTGCATTTCCTTGAAGTGAGCTGGGCACCAAACCTCTTGGAAGGGAGCTGGCACTAAATCCCTTGGAAGTGAGCTGGGCACTACATTCCATTTGAAGAGAGGCTGGGCTTGAAAAATATGTGAGCCGGACGCTCTTCCCCTGGATGGTTTACACGTAGGAAATGTGCTTTTCTGCGCTAGCGCTTTGATTGTGTAGGGAACGATGACAATCCATAGGCACATGATGACAATACCTAGTACACAGTGCTAGTACCTTGATTGATGATAATACATAACATAATTTGTTGTCGTGAAGGATTACTTTCTGGCATATTAGCTTAATACTTTGCCATGAGATGGCACAATCTTGGAATATAGCACCCTGATCCTGAACCACTGGCACAGCCCTTTGTACACTCATGCATACATCCACTCATATAATCAGATATGCAGATCATAAATGCACACACTCCAAACATGGACAAACATTGATCCACTTTCCACCAACGGACCACCTCTACTCGCTACCCACCATATACACTCAAGATAAGTGGGAGCTATTGGATCTGCCAATGTCAATGCTTCTTTATTTTGCTGCACTTCCTAAAAGAATGCAATTTAATTAGGTATTTCTTTTGCATCAATTGTTTTATGGTGTTACTGTAGATTTAGACCAGATCCCATCTTTCCCACAGCCACAAAGACTGGCCTGTATCTCAAGAGACTTAAACAAATGTTGGCCATTCTGATCCTAGTGCTATGCAAAATAATCCCGTCGCTGTTTCCCTCGCTCTTCAAAACATCTTCTCGGGAACAGTTTAGATGGCCATTAGGAGTTTAAAAAAATCCAACATACCAAGTGATTGGTGACCCTGTGTGCCCAGCACGACCGATGAACGCTTCACCTCTATGTGCATGAACATGCTCTGCACCAACCACCCCTTCAAGTCTTTACGGCGGCGCAATCGGTGATATGTGATATGATATGGCATTTATAAGGCGCCTATACACAAATGTTTCAAGACGTGACAAGACAAGGGAGGGAAGACAGAGGGAGGACAAGACAAAACGATCTTATTAGGCCTAGTGACATTCAGATCTTGCGAGTGCAGGGGAGCGGGGTGGGAGTGCCGGCAGGGATGGGGGGTTGGGAGGATGGACACGTGCAGGACAAGGAATCAGGAATCAACAAGTAGTGCAGCCAAAAGGTGGCAAGTGCAAGTGTTAGAAGTGCAGACAAGTGTCTAATAAGTTCGGAAGAGGGGCGGGTGATTGTCCATTTATCAATATGAAGTTATTTCTCTATGCACGTCTCCACCACACAAAAGTGACGCAAACTGAAATATCTGAATTTTTAACATACAGAATCTGAGCGGGAAGATATATATATATATATATATATATATATATATATATATATATATATATATATTTTTTTTTTTTTTTTTATTAAAATGTTTTGTTTGATTTAACAAACTTTTCATTTACACTTATATTACATCTAAAAAGTGTCATTAAATCATTACATTTCAATCATTCGTTTAGAAGCCTTTGCTGATCTCAGTCCAAAATTTGATTACTGTGATAATAAGGCGTTGATCTTGACCTCTTAGTAGGTTTGCCCATCTTTCTTCAGTCATCATTTGTTTGTCGGATATCCTGAAGAAGTCTCTGTATAGATCTCTTTTTTCTTTAAGAGCTGGGCAGACCATGATCAGGTGAAAAAGTGTTTCTCGCATGTTTGTCTCTTTACAGAAACGGCAATCAGAGGATTTATTATCTGATTTATCTGTCATAGTTAAATAGTCACGAGTCGGTAAAATGTTGAGTCGAAAGCGCAAAAAGAGATCACGGATGTTGCGATCCGGAAATTGATTCAAGTAACGTGGTCATTTGTGAAGGGCCCTTATTTCAGTTTCACATTTGAGATGGGGTTTATATTTACTTTGTTCGTCTATAGTTCTTATCCAATCATTAGTCCGAATTTTTCGTTTTGCATGCTGTGGTCTATTTATTAGCATTTCTTCAGTGATTTCTTCTGTTTGCATTTTTTGTTTAATCACGGAAGTCCACTTAGAAAGGGCTGAAATCTGAAAGGCTTGTTTTTTTTCTTTAAGAATTTCCAGCGATGGTATTTTATCTTCTGAGATTATTTTCCTATGGAGATCCATTTGCTTCCAGAGAACTATAGATTGTATAGACTGTAAGGCTAATTCAAATCGGATTCTTGGCATCAGGAATGATTTCGGCAGGGCTAAGGTTTTCCTCCAGAATATTGCCTCGTAGCGGGACCATTTAATTGTTTGCTGATTAATTAATGATTCACTGGCGTGGGTCAGGATCGGAATTACTTTTTGTTTATACAATGTAGTTGTAGCTTTTATTGAGTATGTTCCATATTTTAGATGAAAAAAACGACCTTGTCTTGCCAATGATCTTGCTTTTCCCTCGATGTGGTCTTTCCATTCTTTTTCGTTCAAGGAGGGGTTAATCAATGCACCCAGATATTTTATTGTCTTAGTTATCACAATCTCTTTATTTTCTAGATGTATCTTTAAGTTGCATTGGTTCTTATTTTTTTGAGAGCAGAGTTTCATTACCTTAGTTTTGTTGATATTTATTTGCAACTGGTTCTCGATCATGAAGATTTGTGCTTTATCTAGGGTTTTTTGAATGCCTGTCACAGTCTAAGATGATAATATCATCAGCATAAATTAGAGTTTGAATGGGTTCGTTGTTGATCTTTGGAGGGTTCTCCACTTTATTTTGGATTTTTTTCCCAAAGTCACAAGTTTACTGATTGTATAGGCAGGCGGCCAAGGGGCACCCTTGTTTCAAGCCATTCCAGGTGGGAATCAGTTTTGTCACCATACCATCATTCGTTAGCCGGACTTGAATGGAGGTGTTCGAGTAAAGCTGTTTTATTGGGTTCAGGCTGGAAGAACAACCCCATGATGTTAATTTAGTCCTGAGTTATTGTCTGTTGACAGAATCAAAGGCCATCTTTAGATCTATGAAGATGACATATACTTGTTGGGTCTTGACTATAGCTTCGTATTTTATCATGTTCAACAGAAGAAGGTTCACATTGGTTCCTATTTTGGTGACAAAACCAGTTGTCTTTTTTCTTGCTTGCCATTTTCTGCTGCCCAGATGTTGAGTTTTTTTAGAAGGTGTCCTGCGAATAATTTCCCCAGAGGATCTAAGAGGGCTATAGGTCTGTAGTTCGCCGGATTTATTTGGTCTCCTGCCTTAAAAATTGGAATAAGAATGGCTACTGACCAGGTGCGTGGGATTTCTTTTATCTTTCCTATGAGCTGGAGAAGGTGGATGAAAAAGGTGGCCCATTCTTCTGGAGCTGCTTTGAGATCGATGTTTGATAGTCCATTGGGACCTGGTGCTCGAGATGGATTGAGGGCCATGATGGTATTTCTAATATCTTCTATTTCCCAGGTAAGATTCCAAGAACAGTCTTCTTTCTCTACGTAGGTTATCGAAGTATCAATGCTTCGTTTGTAGAGATTTGAAAAATGGTTAACCCATGTGTATGATTCGACTTCTTGGATCATGGAATAGGCTTTAGATGAATCATTCAACAATGACCATAGGTGCCTTGTATTTTTCTGATTCAACACAGCTAGGATCGCTTCTGCATCATTTTGTTTCATTATAGCTTTAATTGCTTTTATTGGCTGTCCAGACAAGTGGTCGACTGTAAATTGGTCGAAACACAAATGGTCGACGTCATTTGGTCAAAAACCAAATGGTCGATTTTTTTTAAAATTTATATATGTATTTTTTTGGTTTTCGTTTAGGGAAAAAAAGTGTTTTTTAGAAAAAAAGGGGTTGGGGGGACCCCTCCAAAAAAAAAAAAAAAAAAAAGGGGTGAAAATAAAAAAATAAAAAATTCGAAATTCGACCATTTGGCTTTTGACCAAATTGGTTCGACCATTTGTCCAGTCGAACAAATTTTTTCGACCAAATGTCTAGCAACCCTTTTATTGAGTTAGAGTATTTTTGTTTTTCTTTTTTTATTTCGATTTTGAAGTCGGGTTCTTTCTTTTTTTTTAGTTGTCGTGATCGTTTCTGATGGAGTTACTTCTTCTGTTTAATTTCCATGTTGAAATGATGTGTATGAGTGTGTATTTGTGGGTTGTTATGCCTTGGTCGTGATTGATGGTATTTTTCCAGGATCCATCCATAGTTCAGTTTTATTCGATCTTGAAGTGGTGTTTCTTCAAAAGTCGATACTAATCCGGGTATCTGATGGGTCTTTATTTAAAGTCTACTCAACCCGTTAGTAAGTTCGAGGTCTGGTAAGATTAATCGCGGGTCCTTTGGTTTTTGCATGACCCATGAAATTGTTATTTGGTGATGGTCACTGGTAGATTGTGCAGAATTAGCAGTAGAGGTTATTGATTTCCGTAATCGTTCTGAAATGAAAATATAGTCGATGATTGATGTAGATTTTTCTAGTGACCAAGTTGGAAGTGGGAGGCTTTTGTTATTCCTTGATTGAACACTCAAGGAAATGTTACAAATGTTTAGTTCTTTAATCCATTTTCTAGCTCTAGTTGACATATCGTGAGGGTCTAATTTTGTGCCTTCTCTGCTGAATAGATGCAGGTTAAAGTCTCCCACTATGATGACTTCTGCTTGGCTATTAGAGACAGCAATAGTGTCGATTTCTTCACATATTGAGTCTATAAATGTGTTGTCGGTCATTGTGGTCAGATTCCGGTAGATGTTGAAAATGGTTAAGTAGATGGTTTCGGGGCAATGAGCCACATAGTTAATGAAGGTCGGTATAAGTATGGTGATGTATTTTGCCCAAGAATGAATATTCTTCCTTGTTATTATCAACCATGAGGACATGATTATAATTAGGATCATCATTCCTGATGCGGGTCTGCCTTGTTGCAAGGTTATTGCAGGATTCATCAAGGTTATGAATCCGTCACAGAGTACCTCTTCTTTCAGCCAAGTTTCTTGTAAACATACAATGTCCGATTCTGCAAGAGATGCTGATCCTTCGTGAAAGAGATGTTTATGGTCTCTGGTGTTCCAGGAGCATAATGATGTTTTACTCAAATGGGAAGCTTTGCATATTGGTTGTTATAGATAGGTTTTTCTGCTGCATTGACTCAGATTGTCATGTGAGAGGTTAGATCTTGTTTTACGTTGGGAAATCCATTGATGGTCACACCATATTTTTTGTCTATTTGTAGCATCAAATGTGTTTAACGGGTTGTTTCCACTGATTGTATCACAAGACTTTGGACCAGTGTCTTTAACATGTTTCTGGGTCTCTTGTGGCAGTTGTTGTTCCATTCGTTTGTTGTGTGAGTATAAGTCATACAACGCAAGTTTCTTAGATATTTTCTTTCAGCCATTAATCTGGATACAAAGATCTCTTCTGTTTTGAATCCTAACATTGCTAGTTGACGATTTGTAGCTAAGACACGCTGCATTGTATCTTGGGTGTAAAAATCAATGTGGGCTTCTTCCATGTGTCGTTTCTTAGGAAAGAGGATTACCTCAATATCATCAGAACCAATTTGGGCTAATTGCGGAATTACATTCAATAAATGCAGAATATTGGCTCTATTCATAATTACGGGCTCTTCAGTGTTTGTCGTGTTTGGAAATAGTGCTACTCTGAACGCACAGGAAACTTTCATTGGATTATAGAAATTTGTTCTGACGAGTGGTGGATTCATTTGGACCGCCGGGGTATCGATATTCTTGGAACCATTTTGCTTTTCTGGTGATGGTCAGGAATCGTCATTGGATACTGCTGAGCATGTAAAGGAGATGGTATTTGATGGATCCTGGCTGTGTGGACTTGTTTGGGAAAGTTCCAAAGACGTTTCCTGGCATTCATCCAGGACAATTAATAAATCATCTTACGAGTCTTTGGAGATAGAGTTATAATCAATCGAGTCATCAGACGTGGTTATGTCCATGACTGGCAATGAGTTTGTCGGTTTGTTGGATGAATCTTGATTAATCACTGCTAAGAGCGAGTCAAGTGGGTCAGGCTGTGGCTGGTCATCTTGTTTGTTTGTGATGCTCGGGGGTTACATATTTGTTAAGATCTGAACAACATATTCCTGGATTGCTTGCTTTTGAATAGTTTGTTTCGTAGTTTTGGGTATGTTTTCAGACAGCGATTTTTGCACTGATTGCATTTTTCTGAGAAATGCACGCAAGCCTGTTTGAGATTTTTTTGGGGCTTTTTTGTTCTTTGTTTTACTCGATGGTTCATGTCCCACAAGCCCTCATTTAGAGAGATCAAAAATATCGAAGGGAGTGCATAGTCCTGGTACGGTGTTAACATGGTTCACCGGCAAGGATGGATTCAGTAGTTCAATAGGATAAGTTTGAATTTCATATTGTGTCATTTGATCTATTTTCATGACATCTAGATGGATTGAACTCTTGGTTTGCGTTTGTCTTGTTGTCTGGTATAATTGTGGGGTCACCTGTGAGTGTTTTTTGCTTTTTCCTCTATCATTTTTTTTAGTGATTGTTGATACTGTCTCCATTAGGTTTAGTTTATCCACTTGATCCACTCTTGCCAGTTCTGCTAGGTGGCTTTGCCATATCCTGGATTTTTCAGCTTCATATTTCAGACGTTCCTGAATAGTTCCTATGAAGCCTTCAAAATGAGTGTGTTTAGTCATGATCATGGCTAGAAGGGTCGCTTGGTCTTTTGTTGTATCGACCATGGCTTCTTGGATTTTTAGGAATGGTATCATAGCTGTTGATAGTACTGCTACTAGTGTATTCTGGAGGTCGAGCATTGTAGTTGGAAGTCTTTCTGCAATCTCAGGTGAATTACTCAAGGGTTCAGATTTCATGCCTGGAGAAAAGGATTCAATGGGCCTCATTACACGGATGGCGGTAAGGATTTACCGTTACCGGTAAAATTCTGGTACCGGTAAATCCTTACCGCCTTACTACGAGGTCCCTTTGCGGGTTGGGGATTTAACGCCTGCTTTTTGCAGGCGTTAAAAACCAACCCGCAAAGGGACCCAGGGAGCGAATTTGCGGTACCGTAATTAGCGCCTTCCCCATTCCCATTGAGCCCTATGGGCCAAAAATGGGAATGGGGAAGGGCAATGGTGGAAGGGGGAATTACCGCCCCGCCAACCTTGGAATGGGGCGGTAATTCCCCTTTCTGCCAAGGCGGTGCCGGTATTTTACCGGCATGAACCATGGCGCTAATAGCGCCATGGTTCTCCGCCATCTGTGTAATGAGGCCCAATGTCTTGTGCTTTGGTATTGGGTGGATTAGTTGACGAATCATAGGGGGGTTTTGGAGATTCTTTCAGAGAAAAGTAAGTTCTTTTAGGTAGAATGGGCGTGGATGTATTAATCTTTTTGATTTGATTAGGATTAAGGACTTCACTGAAAACTTCATTTCTTTTCTCTTGAGAGTCCATAATCGCATCTATTTCTGTAATATCAAGAGAAAGACGCCCAATGCGAACAGACAAAGGTTTGGTGTACTCGTCGTTAGAGGGGTCTGCAGGGTAATATGTTGACTGCCAATGTTGTTTGGCTGCTCTTGCTCTTTCTTGGAGGGATGGTGTGAAGCACGAGTCCTCATACATAGGTTTCTGCATTGTTTTATTCAAAGATTGAGATTGCACTGGTAGCGCAGAAAGTCTTTTGATGCAATGAAGTGCTGTTCGATCAGCGGAGGCATTTAGGGTAGGTTTAGATAAAATGAACGGCATAATCTGCTGGTTCTTTGAGTCAGAGAGTATTGTAGAGATAGGTTTGATGAATAGCTGAGGAATTGGGTTGGGAATATTTTGGATCGAGGAGGCAACCTTTGGTTGGACTGAGTGCAAAGGAGTCTCGGGATCAAGAGGTTGAGGTGTTTTTTTTACTGATAGCACGTTTCCAGATTTCAGTAGAGATTCCGATGTGGAAGGTGCTTGGTCATCCGAGTGGCCTTTTGGTAGAGTTGGAGCCGTATACGGTAATACAGGAGACTTATCTTCTTTATTTAATTTCAGTGTGGAGCATTGGGAACTTATAAGTCCTACCATTTTATCAGCAATAGGTTTAGAATTGTACATAGGTTTTCCATACATCTCTATATGGGTTATGCTTTTGTTCAGTATGGCTACAGATTCTTCTAATTTCCCCTGTAGACGCGTTCGGGGTTTTGTGGATTCCATTAATAGGTTGTAGTAGGAAGAGTGTAGATGTTCACTAAGCAATGATCTACCAAGATTTGAGACAATATACTGAGTTGATGACCACTTACCGCAGATCCCGCCGGGTCCAGCTGGAAACAGCTGCGCCCTTTACTCCAGCGGGCTTCATGCCGCAAGGGTCGCGCTGTGCTGGCTTTATCCAGGCTTCCTGGAGGAGTGGCTCAATGTGGTCACGTGACTCTGGTCACGTGACAAATCAGGAAATATGAAAAAATGCCCTGCTCGCTTGAACTGCTAACGGCTCCAGCCGTCTGACTGATGCGAATTGGAGCGGGGTCTTGAAAGTCAAAGCACGCAAGTCCTAGGCAGGCACACAGTATACCAGCCGCACAGCTGAAACAGCAGCGCCCTTTACTCCACCAGGCTTCACAGGAAGATATGTAAATTGCCTGGCTATTCTCAGTAAACGTTAACACACTGTGTAAAATGTTTTTTTTTTTTTTTTAACTGGGATGTGTGCACAGAATTGGCTTCACAGAGAATGTTTTCTTACTTTTCAACCTCCATCCATTGTGGCATCATCGCCCTCTCGTCTTTTGGCATCATATACACATGCAAACTCCTGATCATACAAAATATTTGACTGCTTCATGTCTTTAATGGCTTTATAACAGATTTGTTTTTAAAAAAATGAGTTGCATTGCTTTTCTTTCCGTTCTTTACACAATCTTCTGCTAAATTATTATGGAGTGACGTGTTTTGGTGGATCGGTTGTTTGCCATGAAGTATGGAAACGTGTGGCTCAACCACTGCTCCAGCATTAGACTAAAACTGTGTAATTTGGGGCAAATACATCTCTGTAGAACGTGCAACTACTTCGTCTAGGTTTGCACAACATCAAACACCGGAGAAAAAGTAATGTGCCTTGCTCCAATGTTACTTGGGCTTGAGGGCTCTGCCAAAATTATTCACAAGAGACATTTGATCAGAACCACCACATAGGAGGTTCTTTCTTGGAAAAACCATGAAGGGATTTCTAATCCCAGCGTCTCAAATGGGCCAAATTGTGTGGTCCTAATCGAATCCGTGTCCTTATGCCCGTATTGAGTCATCTAGCAAATTATGAGACAGGCAAGTGGACATTTACGATCCCAAAAGGGGTGCGGTCCAATAATTAAAGCGTCCCTGTGTAACAGTCACCTGAATTCCAATCCCAGCTTTCCCACTTGACCAAATTGTGTGATCTTAAATTCTGCTTTTCTTCTTGTGCCTCATCTGTCTGACGTTGTTGGCTGTTCTTCGAAAGTTCGACTACTGTATAAAAAGCAGGGCATCACATTACCACACTAAGCTTGTTTACATCTTTTTCCAGGCATCTTTTCTGAAAACATATCACAAATTCTGTTGCCTGTTCATCGGAGCGCATAGTTAATTCACGGTAAATTGCACATCGGTGCCCTTGGGCGCAGAATGACTAAACATCATTGGAAAAGGGCCATCTAATATTCATGTCTAAATAACAACTAAACTTCTAAATTAGGCCCATTTAAAGGCAAGTTCATAAATCTATAAGGGAGGAGTTATTGGTCAGTATTGTTTGCTGCAGTCCCTGATATGAACATCAGTGGCCTTATTATTTTCTGTGCAACCCAAACTACCAAGTATTAATCTTCTTTATATCATGCAAAAAAAAGCACCAGTCCTTCTTTCGGTAGAATGTTCACACGCTATTCAGATACAGCTCTTTATTAACCCTTCACCATCGTTTTTTTAGGTTGGTGATGCTTCGGTCAATTGTGGGCTAGTCTATCAAAAATGTGACCCTAGTAAGAATAGAGATAGTTGATGCGTAAACATTTTTTCTGATTTCTAAATGAAACAATTGTTTATTTTTTTTCCTTTTATGCCAGAGATTCAGATCCACATTTCGAATAGAATCTGAAAATACATCTGTGTGGGATCATTTCTGACAGTTGTGCATGGAATGGTTCTGCAGTTTTGCATGGAATGGTTCTGCAGTGCTGTGGTGAGCTGTCATTGTGACCTTCCATTGTGAAGGCAGCAGTGAATGGGCTGCTGTTCAGTAGGCCCATCCAAGGCAAATGTGATCTGGTGATCGCTTCCTACTCCAGGTAAAATCAATCAATTAAAAACATTATTAGGGATAATTCATCTATTAAACATGAATCTAATGCAAATATAATACACATATTTCCTAGTGTAACAACATTTTAAACCTGCAATCATATTCACATAGAATAGAATGACTAAAAAAACAAGACTCAAATCAGTAAATAATCTATATTGGCGGTGGCACAAATATTTAGGGGGTAGCATTTTTGACAGTTTTTGTTTTAATATTGCCTGCAGCAACAATATGATTGGCCAGAGCAGGACTCCATACCTACCTTATCCACTGTAAGTGTAACGGTGGCATGCCCCATGCCTACACAGCGTTAACCCACAATCATGAAAAACAGGCTCTGAGTTCCCTATCATGGCTAATTCGTTGGCCACTTAACGCAGGCCTTGCATCATATCAGAAGCTTCCTTTCTCGATCTCAGCACTCGAGCCCTGACACCACACTCATGCACCAGTCTCCTTGGCCTCTGCGCTCCTGTCACCTACACATTCGCACCTGGCCATCTGGCACAGTCCTCATCCTCCCTTATATCTGTCCTGTGGTGAACTATAATGTATGTATGTAACTAAGCTGTATTGACTCTAAAAGCATCTACGACACACACTGTCACTAACCTTTTGCATGTAACAGCACCTCGATGCCCCCGGGCTGTTTGTGCGCTATATAAATCTAAATAAATAAATAAATAACCTACTCATCTGTGTACTGGTGTGCCACTAACTCCTCAGTAACTAGAACCTTGGTGTTGTGATCAACTTCTCGGTGGCGTACTCTCTTGTTAATCAGTCCTCTCTCTCCCCTGCCCATGCCCTGATCAGCAACCCACCTGTGCCCAGCACGCTCACTGCCTTCACTTTCTGGTCTTCACATCCAAGCATCTCTTGTCATTAGCCTCCAGACTCTCCTATCCCAGGAACACCTGGATGCTGCATTCCTATTCAAAGAAGACTCTTCCAGCCTCTGCTTATCAGAAAGGTCACCAAACCCGAATGCCCAGCCCGTACCTGAAGCTAAATGCAGATGAAGTTAAACTCAAGGGGCTAGCGCATCTCCTCACCTGTGCCAAAGAAAGTGTGAGAATCTAACCCAAGCCGTTTACTCCATTTTCTGTGGAATTCCATAATACTCTCTAAAAGACAGACTTTTCTTTGTGCATGAGCAGGCTCTCTGCTTGAGTTTAAAAATGCGTATGTAAGTGTTTTAATTCCGCAGTGCGTTTTGCCATCTCAATTAGTAATCAACTACACTGTTTAGTATCCCACTTCTCCCCATTCAAGTGGGTATCACATGCCTGTAAAGAGCAGTCCAATGTTGTACCACTTCTAGCCATGATGAAACAATGGTGACAAAGAAATTGAAACCAAGAGGAAGCCAAACCGAAAGAATGGGGTTTGTGAGGGTCCCTACATTGTTCCAGAGCCAACGAACCGATAAAATCAGGGTTGGGGTGAAATCAAAGCATTGCATGAGTTGCAGCAGGAAGCCTGTCCATCAAGTGAGTGGGCACCTTCCTCGTTTGCTACTTTTATCTGAAGGTGGTCAATGGCAGCATTGGTTAGTGGATGTGAAAGAAGAAACTACTAAGGCAACACCTTATTACTGCGCCAGAAAAGAATTGGTGAATCCGGAGGATGTTTTAAATTGGGGGAGTTTAATTACATCGCCCTATCGATTACACGTGTTTCGGCATGGTGCCCTTTTCAAATCAGGGCATGTCCAACACTGTTTCTCATAAGCATTACTGGAGGTGTAATAATTGGGATCAATCCCAACTGCAAATGCCGTCGCCGCGTCCCGCGTCTTCGACGCACAATTGCACAAACAGAGTAGAGGAACTCAAAGTCTCCGTTCTAATGCACACCAATGCGACAACGCAAATATTTGCAACTAATTAGGTCGCGGAGGTCCTAAGTGATATCAACACAAAGTTCCTTCACATTTGTTTGGTTAGTGGATGGTTTGGTTCTCTTAAGCGCAACATCCGGTTTATCTCAGAAGGCACGCGTCCAGAGGTGAAGGTTTCAGAACTCATGATTGGGCACCTTCCTGGGTTGCCTACTTGTATCCGAAGGTGGTCAATTTCAGCATTGGTTAGTGGATGGTTTAGTTCTATTCAGCCCAACGTCAGGGTGATCTGAGAAGCCACAGTCCTGATTTCCAACTTTGCAGGATTGGTCATCCAAAGTGTTGGTTAACGTGTGTTCACTTCAACTTAGCTCACTGCTGGTCATGCATGTATGTGTTAGTGTTTGTATAGTGCTTCCATATGGCCACATCATTTAGATAGGAAGGGCTATGAAGAGGAAGGTCACTATAGACCAGAAGCCACATGAATAAGTTTAAAGATTGCAGGCATACAGCATCGTCAATGAGTCCTTCGGAGATGATGGAACAATTTTGGCGGAGAGGAACAGCCAGTGCCAATGACTCTGTAGGTAACATTGGGCCACTCTAAAACTTTGCACTGGTTGGGAAAAGTTAAGTCATGAATGTTCAATTGTCAGAGTCTGGCGCGCTACCCACGGAAGAATGAATGTTACACATTTACAGAGATTGAGTCGGTTTCAGCTCACAGCTGTGAAATGAGGGTGTTAGAGTGGTGGAGGCATAAGCCTTAAGGGCTTGGTTGTCAAATCTGTGATTACATGGCTGGTTATTAAGCAGTTTCAAATGTGTTTTCTCAGTCGTCTGAAGGGTGGGTATGGCAGGTAAAGTCTGGAGAGGTAACCACTTGTGTGGCCTTTCAGGCTTTTGTTTTCTAGAAACAAGGTCCTGAAGTGCCTTGTTGTCTTTGATTGAGGGCCAGTGTAAGACTCTAAGCGCTGGAATATTAATGTATCTATATAATAGATGAGACGGGCAGCATGATTGTGGGCTCTTCATAGGTTCAAGCAGGGTTTAGCAGTGCCTAGCTGGGACTATCAGGATACATTTTGCAAACTGAAAGCTGGTTGTATCCCTTTGAGCCACCGAGGCTGAAAAGGGGTTTTTTTGACAACCGTGTTCACTCTTTCACCTACAAAATCTACACAAGTTCAAAGTGCATGTGGGCTACTGCTTTACCCACAATTAACACCACCACCCAAAATTCACGTACCCACCAACATCTCCTATTTTTGATTAATGTTTCTCTAACCAAACAAGCCAGAGCCTTTCGTGCCTCTTCGAATGCCAACCATCAACTGTCCCAAGCTTCTACTGGCCAGACCCGAGATGGAACCCAGTGGAATCTCAACCCCCGTACCTTGGGAAAAACTTGTAAAGTTCGTCCAAGGCACACCCATGGAAATTATATGGGTTCGAGTTTTGACTGAACTCTCCTGCTCATGCTTAGCAATGAGTCTAGTTTCAGTCGTATTCTCCCCGACATAGGCATCCCAGACAGTTACCACAGACCTTTGCTGCTAAAAAACGATGTTGCTGGAAAAATACTTGTGTACTCTCACTTTGATTTTATTCCAATCCTTATATTGAAAGGCACACAATCAGAAACAGGGCAAACTAAATGACCTCTATGTACAGATGGAGAGTAGCCACATTGCTAAGGCCACTGTGGCCCAAGAGATGGGAGGTACAGATAAAGCAGTATTTGTATTGCTTTGTGACATACTGAACAGCTAGAGATCATGCATATTTCTGCAGGAAAGCATTCCAGGTTTTGGGGCCTGGAAATGATGTATTTTCCGGAACATTTCAGCAACTTGCCCTTTAATAGCCCATGTCTATGAAATGTGCTCCCACCTGCTACGTGGTTGCTGGGCAGTTCTCATGCTCCTGACCATAATGCATACAAAGGGGCTGGACAGCACATCTTTCACTCGCTATACAGCCTCGGAAATGCACATGTCGCCTTGGAGAATAAAATGACCTGCGCATTTCAGCAATGAGCGAAAAGTAAAGAGCACCTCTTCTGCGTTTTATGTTCATTGGCGCTCATTTTCGAGATTCGGGCCCTGAATGGTTCATTCTACACTAGGAGACATGTGAGACAAACTGAGCTACCAACTTGAAAGCCAACATGGGTAATTAGGTTCTCGCAATAGCAGAATAAAAACTATTTATTGAAAGATGATACTTGCAGCAAAATAAATAACAGCATACATGGAAGGAATATTATAGCTCGTGTTAGCAGCATTCAAAACAATCTGGATGGGTGCCATACTCCCATGTGCAATTTGTACTATCACACTGAATACATCCTACGTAACGTGGGAATCATACACAATGAACAGCAAAACACGTGTACCGGTCAATTCACAAACAGATAACAACATATGTATAGACAGATGTGAACAAGGAAATGTATTTTCCCCTTAAAATAACAAAGAAATAAGAAGAGATTTGTAAAAGAAGTTACAGTACCATTTATTAAAAGTTAAAATCTATTAATATTCGTAATGCCAACATCAAGGTTTAATGAATTATACTACACTAAACAAAACGGACAATAAATCCAATTTAGTAGGAACTGTATCTCACTTTTTTCCAAATTACACAATAAATAGCATCAGTTAATTTTGATATATTTACAAAATACCAAATGAAAGTACAGGGATGGATTACATTCTTAAAATTCACAATGTTACTGTTGAACTAAGTAGTCAAATACACCTTCAATCAAATCACCTCGAAACATTTCCGAACACATACACAAATAACTAGCTTACATACTGAACATGAATTAACATTCACCTGTGAAGTACACACAACCAAACACAAAAAGTACAGCCATGTACATGCACAGAACACCTAATATTCACACATTAACATACACTAATACATTAACAACAATCCAATACAAGATGGTGAGTTAAGTTTCAGCAATGTTGGTTATATTTTATGTTGTGTTGAGTTTAGTGTTTAACAAATGTGTAAACCTTAACATGGTCATCTATAATGTATACATATTGGTAATATCAATGATAAGATTCATCAATATATATACATACATTTCCTAGGTATGATATATAACATTTAAAGGACTGTACATGTGTTTCACTACATTTCTCCTCCAGAGTTTACCGCACAGCTCCCATGTTCAAGGTACAGTTCAAGGGCATACGCCCTTATATATGCATAGACTTGGTTAGCAGAATAATGCATACGACACCGGTGAATGATCCAGTATAACTGCAGAGAAGAATGCCATATGGAATGTCTTACAGAAATGTGAATTCCATATATTTGCAATTCAAATGTACACGCCTCGAAGAATCTGTCCCGAGATATGTGTTTTCAGATGACCTCCCAGAACAGGGGACGAGTATTTGTTTTTAATACTCTTCTCTGACATACATTATTATGCTGAGTTCCTGAATATGGAATATCCTGGTCCCCTTAAACCTTAGTGTGGAGTAGAATGATGATTTCCTTAGCACATTTGTCAGGAAAGTCCAGATTTTATCAGACATGGAAGCACAATCGTGACATCATAACTTTAATTACAACAAAAAGTGTGTAACAGAAAGTTATCATAGACCACAGAACGAGAACTCTCCCCTTCTCCATCATCTTCTGATCTGAAGGCAACAGGTATCTGTTCTTGAGTTACTGTACCCAAGCCAGCAAGCATCAAGCATGTGCTGTCTTAATTCAAAACATCTGGATATTCTGGCAAGGGGTATTCATCCTCCTCTGTCTAACTGATCCTTGAAAATCAAGGCGTACACCAATACCATATGTAATGCAATGGGCATTTGTATAGAGTTTTTCACCATTGGTATGGTCTCAACGTGCCATAGGTTGAACGCCCTTGGGGACCAAAGTCCAGGTATGGGAATTTTGTCAGAGTTGTAAAATGCGTGTGTGCAGTGCAGCTAATACAAAGGTAGATAGGGGTGGCCAAGTCCCTGCAAGTCACCCATGTTGAGCTGGCAAGTGGGTGGGCGCACAGAGGTAGTCTGGCGAGTGTGATATTATGTGTGCAGGAAGGATGAACTCTATCATAGGGGATAGCTGTATTATAATGGCAGAGGTGTTGTGCAAGTGTGTGAGTCAGCAGAAACATTGTGTGCAGCGAGATCACATTTTCCATGGGGCATAGCTGCATTCTAATGGCAGGGGTGTTGTGCAAAGTATGTGAACTAGGAGAGAAAAGATGTGTGCTGCTAGACCGAATTATATCACGGGGGATAGCTGCATTCTGATGGCAGAGGTGAGTTAGAGTAGTGCATAGGTTCTAGGTAGCCTGGAGAGTTCGCGAGAGAGACATTATATGTGCAGCTAGAGCACATTTTACTATGGGGGATAGCTGCATTCTGATGGCAGAGGTGAGTTACAGTAGTGCATAGGTTCTAGGTAGCCTGGAGAGTTCGCGAGAGAGACATTATATGTGCAGCTAGAGCACATTTTACTATGGGGGATAGCTGCATTCTGATGGCAGAGGTGAGTTAGAGTAGTGCATAGGTTCTAGGTAGCCTGGAGAGTTCGCGAGAGAGACATGATATGTGCAGCTAGAGCACATTTTACTATGGGGGATAGCTGCATTCTGATGGCAGAGGTGAGTTAGAGTAGTGCATAGGTTCTAGGTAGCCTGGAGAGTTCGCGAGAGAGACATTATATGTGCAGCTAGAGCACATTTTACTATGGGGGATAGCTGCATTCTGATGGCAGAGGTGAGTTAGAGTAGTGCATAGGTTCTAGGTAGCCTGGAGAGTTCGCGAGAGAGACATTATATGTGCAGCTAGAGCACATTTTACTATGGGGGATAGCTGCATTCTGATGGCAGAGGTGAGTTAGAGTAGTGCATAGGTTCTAGGTAGCCTGGAGAGTTCGCGAGAGAGACATTATATGTGCAGCTAGAGCACATTTTACTATGGGGGATAGCTGCATTCTAATGGCAGAGGTGAGTTAGAGTAGTGCATAGGTTCTAGGTAGCCTGGAGAGTTCGCGAGAGAGACATTATATGTGCAGCTAGAGCACAGCACATTTTACTATGGGGGATAGCTGCATTCTAATGGCAGAGGAATTGTGTTAGCATGGATGAACTAATACAATAGTTGCCCATTAGCTACTTTGATTTACTAAGAAGCTTGTGAAGATGAAGTAATGCAAATTTGAGTCCCTTCCCCTGGCTTTATTTTCTTGTATGAAAGTTGGCTGACTTGATGCTCTTTTCCACTAACTTAAACTGTACAAGAAGTTAGTTTTATTTTAGAGTAGTGCATGGGAGCCGGGGAAGTCTAGAGTGTATGTGAGAGGGCAATTATGTGTGCAGCTGGACCACATTTTATCATGGGGGATAGCTGCATTCCAATGGCAGAGGTGATGTGCAAGATATGGGCAGCTGGACCGAATTATATAATGGGGATAGCTGTGTTCTAATGGCAGAGGTGTTGTGCAGTGTGTTTTAGAGTAGTGCATCTAGTGGAGGGTGCCAAGAGGTAGTCTCAGGCAGGCTGGCTCTAAAATGTATTATAAATGCAATGCATTGGCTCCCCTCAGAATTCATCTAAATGCAACACATTGGCTACCATCAGAATTCATCTAAATGCAACACATTGACTACCCTCAAAATGCATCTGAATGCAATAGATTGGCTACCCAAAATTTATCTAACAGTAATACATTGGCTACCCTCAAAATGTGTTTAAAAGCGACACATGGGCTACCTTTCAAATTCATCTCAATGCAATACTTTGTCTATCCTAAAGCATCATCTAAATGTAATACATTGGCTACCCTCAGATGTTCGACTTCAAAGGTTCATTTAGGGGAATGTTTACAAATTGGGATAACTTAAACAGAACAGGATCGTCCAAAAACATTTGACAGGATGGTTGCTCTCCTCTTAAGTGGGTTTCTCTATCTCTGAAAGTTCCCCCAATATTCTCTTGATCACCCTGACTTCTTGGGTTTTCCCCAGCCTTTTGAATGTTCTCCCCATGACTTACAGTTCAAAATGTGTTCCCTCCTCTTTATTCCTTAGGCATTGCAGGCTCTAGGGTTTCCCGAATCTTTTTCAGGTGATGGATGGGTTGAAATCTATCTGTGGTGCTGTCCCCCAGGACTAACTCTAGTGCATACTCTTGCCTGCAGGCGGCAGTGGGAGAGGGGCACACATTGGCCTTTCCTGACTTGGTCAAATCAGCTTGGTCACCTGTCACCTCTGATCGTATACTCCCTGGCCAACTCTCATTTTTCCTCCAAACTTCTGGTTCATCCTAGTGAATCATCCTTTTCAGAATGTCTATGAGACTGGTCTCTTCCTTCCCATCAATCTGACCTTCACTGCCTGGTATTCCCACCGTCTCCTCAACTGTACCACCTTCACCTCGTGATGTTACTCTACCCTTCTGCTCTCTTGATGTTACCACCTGCTCTTTCATCATACCACAATGACCTCCTGATGTTATGACCTCATCCTCCTATGTACCTCCTTTGCCACCTAATGTTACCACCTCCATCTATCGCCTTAGCCTTACAACCTCCTCCTTCACTCTCTAGGCTCTCACCACCCCCATATTCTGTTCACTGCTAGCACCTCCCCAAATTCTCCCATCACCCCAGCCTCTGCTGTATTTAACTCTAAATCCAATCTCCAGCTGCTCCCAAACTCAAGCCTCCTGATCCTGCAACCCAAGCTGACTGAATGGGGTTTGTGTGTTTTATAGTACTGTCCCTACTTCCCCTGGTTTTGGCTGCACCTGTGCCCTGAATGGGGGTCGGGTTGAGATTGATTGCTGCTCCCGGTTGCATCTGGCCTCCCTAAATATTGTTTTCCAAACACGTGATGTACTGCATGTTACTATTTTTTCACAAGCTAACAGATTCTGCATTGATTATATGTTTCAACAACTGGAAGATGTCTTGCAACAAAGGAAGCAAGTACTCAGGGATTAAAGGCGATGGTGGTGCAGTGATATATATTAAATGCATTTACATGCCACATACGCACATACAAGGGTTTCTCTGGCCCTATTCCTCCATTTAGCCACATAACTCTTTCATGACTTGCAATATCTTTCTATCATATATTAAGCAGTATTTTATCCCATAAATATGTCGATCTATATTACACATTTTGAAAAAGTAGCGCCATATTACATGCTTGCTACAGAGGACCAACAGTGTGGGGCGCCTGAAAACAAGCACAGCACACCTTTCTTCCCTCAATTTCTCCCTCTACACACCGAGGGCTTCAGCAGCCCCGCTACAATGTGCTGTTACAATATCCTCAGCACGCACCCTCAGCGCCACCCAGTAAATGCAGGCTCGAGTCAATCAAAATCAAACCTGTATGGTCAAAATAACAGACTTCACAATTAATTACCCCACTAAAGGGGAGGGAGTTGAGGGGAAGGAAGTTGTATATAAAATATAATTGCATAAATGCCATCTAAAGTCTGTAATATGAAATGCTTTGTCTATTATGGTTTAATAAAGACAATCAATGAAAGGATGTCATTAAAAAAAAAAAAAATCGAGATTCAGATTTAGAAAGATATTATGGCCGCTTGGGGAGGAGGTGGGAAGAATATGGCTCATTAATTCTCTCCCCACGAACACAAGAGTGTGCAGCGATTAGAGATGAAGTGTGCACGCCCAGAACATTACACAATGCTTTTTGGCAACAACCGGCGGGAGTCAGTGTGGATCCTTGAAAATCCAGCATAGGGCACATCATGCTACCTACAAACTGTGTATAAAGTAATAGTCCATTCTTATGCAGCAATTGGCAAAGTCACTGAGCAAGGAATTTTGGACTTGGCTAAAGTAACATAACCCCTGAGTAGTAACTTAAAAGATAAAAACGAATGTATATCTATTCATTTTATTTAAGCGTTTGAAACATGAAATTTTGTTTTAGCTATTTTGGTTGGTTCGATTTTCATTTTTCTCTTTTTATGTAGTATCATAATTGAGAAACTTTTTAAGGTGAATATAAAAAGTCGACTTGTTTGTGTAAATGTAAAATTTGTATAAAAAAACACAATAAACAAAATAGTCCATATTAAAGATTCTTTTTGTCTTGCGAATATATCAAGAACCAGGTCGATGGTGGTTTATACGCATTAAATTCGAGGCCGGGCATGCATCTCTAAGTTCATCCAATAGAGACAAGACACCGCTGGCCACTGGTGATTTTTCAAAAATATGGGGAGCACAAATGACATTTCTTCGTTGCAGTAAAACAGCAAAGCAAGGGTGCTCATCCCCATCATCCACGCTTAGGGAGCAGGAATGTTGGGGTGTTCTCCATGCAAGATCAATTTGAAATCCAATGAGCCTGTACGGTGTACTGTACAGCACAATTTCCCTGCAAAATTGACTGAAAACCGTTAAGTTCAACAGGCACTTCTGATGGGGTGCTCAGAAAATATTTCAGTTTTTCTGTGTGTTCTATGTAATTCTATGTGTCTTCTATGTAATTTCAACATTGGGGGGGGGGTTCTGCCTTCCACCTCCTAGAATGCTTTGTTCCGTAAAATGCAACGATTGGCTCAATTCTTACCAATGTTCAAAAGAAATTGGCTACAAAGTAGCAATCTTTCAAGGCAGTTTAAATAGCCTGGGGATGCAAGCTGACATGATCACCTGCAATGTTTCAAAATGCAGAACATCTACTCTGTGCCTCCCTCCTACTTGCTTTCATTTGCCCATCCATCATCTTCCAGGTAGATTCTCATGCATGCCCTACGACTGTCATCCTGAGAACCTACCTGGAAGGGGCATAGTGAGGAAATAGTTAAACTGATCTCCTGATCTCTGGCCTTAGACTTAGACACACTTTTTTTAAAAATTCGGCGCATTTGGGAAAGAGCATTGGTTAAGGGCTGTTGTGGCTGGACCTCTGCTGCTGAATCCAGCGTTCTGCGAGCAACGGTACTGTGGACTTTTGTGGACTTTGTGCATTTTTTTTTCATTGTGCACGTTTGTTTGTTTGTTTTAAAACGAACCTGCAGCTCGCCTATTGCTCCTCCCAGTGACTCCCAGCATTCAATATAACACCAGCACGTGCACATTTGTGCGCGCGCATTTGGGAAAGGGCATTGGTTAAGGGCTGTTGTGGCTGTTTGGGCTGAGTAGGGTGAGTTTCCCTTCGGTCCCATCTACCTGTTTGGTTGTATATTATTTTTATTATTTATTTATTTATTTATTTATTTATTTATTTATTTATTTTGCAAGTATTTTACTTTACAAAGCACGCCTGTCCGATTAGCCGCATTGCCACGGTTCTGTGGGCAAGATTGTGATATTGTTTGGTCTTTTTATTTCCTTCTTTTTTTTGTGTGTTTTTAGAGCATCCTATTTTGTGACCTGCACTGCGCTTTTTGTGTTTGTTCTGATATCTATTCCTGTTTTGATGACCACTTTTACTTCTTACAAGCTAACAACTAACATGCCTCCCATCGTGCCGTTGTCGCTTGTTAACCAATCAAACCCATTGTTACAAGGGCATCTAGATTCTGCCCTGTTACCTCAAACCTTTTTTTCTGCCACGTCTGTTACTCCATGGTCTGCCAATAAGCAAACAAGATTCCCCTTTTCCCAAACCGGCAGATCAGGTACCTCCTCTCCTTCGTCCCCAGTCACCATTTCATCATGCGAGGCACCTACGCCTTCCCCTTTGACTATTAGGAAAGTCAATGTATCCCATTGCACACCATTGAGGCGTATTAATACTCAACCAATTTTGGACTTAACAATGATGGAATCCACAAAAAATTGTCAAGCTGTGCTCAATTAAAATATGTCTATTTCCCCAATTGCATTTCCGCAATTACTATCAGACTCAACTGCCCTCTTAATTCATGCGAGCATATGTGAATCAGATCATTCTATAAGGGGGGCTGAATATATATCTAGTACTACCTCGTCCTCTGTGAATGAACTCCCCATGCTCAAGTCTTTTGCACTGCCAACTCCACGTCCCAACAAACCTTACCAGACTGATAATTCTGCACAAACTCTACTAATGATGCAACCAGCGCTTACAGCAATTAATGCTGCATTTTCAGCTTGTGTAAACTCTTCGAATCATTAGACTCCAAAGTAACTCGACAAGCTCTCCAATTTGAGGAATTAATGAAATGGCTGTCTACTCAACAGTTGTCCAAAGAATCCCAAAGTAAGGAAAGTCCTGATGAGTCAGTTGTAATGGTCTCTAAACACTCAGCAGCATGTCTTGAAAACCCTCCTACTGCACCAATGCCGACACAAACATCTAAATTGGTGACTCCTGTTGTCTTGGCCACCTGCCCTCTGCCTTCAATTTTGGGCATAATAGGCCCTGTGCCGTCTCATGCAGAGAAAACTACCCCCCTTTTACCAAAGAACACCTCGGGGGATGAAGTGCCTCCTTGACTTGTGGAGATGCCAAGTGCGCCATCCGCATTGCCCGTTGGCCAAAGTCATCTACAACAATTGAAATCTAAAAATCCCAAATTTAACAATAATAAAATAAAATCTCCAATTCCGATCAAGAAAACCAAAAACATGATTGGAACAAAAAATCCAAAAAGGACTCTTAATACCTTTTTTAAAGCACTTGGAAAAACATCAACTTTGCCTGTAGCACAGCAAACCACTGCGTCTGCTAGAATTGATCCAGTGCAATCTAAAACAACAGGAGAAATCAATCAGTCCACACTACCACCATCTACTACTAGGGTAAAATCAAAGATGACTGTGATTCTCTCTCCACTTTCACAATCGGTCCAATCACTTCGTGATGCACAGAAAATCCCTCCCTATGAATCGAATTTATTCCCCATTTCATCTGCATCTTGTAAACCAATTTTGACCTCAGATCGCCAAATGCATATAGGATCTGGGGTTCTGGACTCACAGGTGCAATCACAATCTTTAATGTTTCCCTTAATAAAGACAAATCAGTTTCCTTTGCTCCTCCAGTACAGCAGTCCCAGTTACAGGACACCGGTGTGCCCCAGATCATGGCTGATGAACTTAAAAAAAGAGTGGATGAATATTTAAACACCAACTTTGCAAAGGTATTCTCTCAAGCTGTTGGCCAGCCGCCTTGCCGGTCCAATGTGTCTAGAGGCTCAAGCACTTTGGCTGGTCCTCAGCAAACATCCTCTTTAGCTGCACCTGATAACTTGCAGAGGCAAAGGAATGAAGGGCCATCTAAATCTCATGTTACACCCGTCACAATGAATTGGACACCTCGTAAATCTGAACTCCGGTTGAGCTCATGACATCTGCATCCACAACATGCAAAGTTTCATACACTGATTCTAAAATGTAGAGAGGGCAACCATCCTGTGTATGATCTCAATCGACAAAGTGTCTTGAATATATTTGGTGAAATTGACGATCTGTGCAACATCTCCACGCTAGACATAGATCAGATTGAATTCTTAACTGATTCTCCGCTTTCCATAGTCAGACTTTGGATTCCTTCAGGTGTGGTATGGCACTCAATATGGCACAGCAAAATGCTCTTGTTTGTCATGGGATTCTTGCTAGCAGAGGATCCCGAGAATGCCCTATCAAAATCTAAAACACCTATTATAACACCCAAGATATGTCAAGGTACTCGACGTGAGACTAGAGATCATTGGGCAACTGAGAGCTCACATCAATAACCATTACAATGTAATATTCCAACAAAATTGAGTGTTGTCAGCTGGAATTCTCGGGCATATAGCCATCTAACCACCTCATTTAAAGATATGCCTGAACCGTACCATATCATAGCGCTACAAGAGACATGGCTAACTAAACCACCATTATGGAACAATTACGAATTGGCACTCATTCCAGCGGTGCCCACTGGAGGCAGAACGTCATCAGGCTTTCTTGTTGCTGTAAATATCATAGCAGGTTTTTCAATTGTACCATGGGCCTCCGTGGGAGCGCATATACAGTTAGTTAAAATTATTAATGGGGAGAAAGTCTTTGCTGTGATCAATATATACCGAAATGTTGCTGGTATGTCTGATGAAAGTTTTTTTTGCTGGTCTTCTCGACATGCTTTATTATATCTCATTAGACAATATGATAGCACACACCATCATATTGGGAGACCTACATTTGGACTGTTTGAAGCATAAGCCTCAAAGCCAAGCAGTGCGTAAATGGAGTCACTCATGCATGATTGTAACTACCACATGGTGAATGGTTCAGTCCTGGGTGACGTCCCAGCACACTATGGGCCTCATCACGACTTGGGCGGTAACGGTAACGCTATTAGCGCGGGCGGTATTAGCCCTACCACCGAACTCCCCGGCCCTAATAGCGCCGGATCACGAGTTCGGCTGTAATGTAAGTTCCCATTCCCCACTGAGCCCATTCGGGAATGCCCCATTCCCCATTGGGCTCAATGGGGAATCTTCGCACTAATACCGCCGGTGGATTTCCCGCCGGCAGTAATAGCGCAAGTTTTCGGCGGACCCTTAAATCCGGCAGTAATAGCGTTACCGCCGGATTTAAGGGTTACCGACGAAGTCGTGATGAGGCCCTATATATGGCATCGTGGCTTATCCACTAGCATAATCGACTACATTTATGTTGATTATAAACTGTTTCAAATGATTGATTCTTTAACCATTAAAGACCATTCAAAGAGCGACCATAGTCTGCTGATCCTCCAGCTTGAATTGCACCCGATGCCAAAATAAAGCAAGGACTACTATCATGGCAAATTAGGAGTCAATAGTTCACGCTCACGACAGAGATGGAACCCGAGGACATTGAACCGGTTTGAGCACTTGGTTGTTGATAACTCGGAAATAGAACACAAAAATCAGTATACTGATTTGCTACACTCTTTTGCTCAAACAGTCACGATTCCTCAGCGTAACATTGTAAGACATCCACACGCTTTTGATTCTAACATCCGACAAAAAAGAGCTGAATTCAGGATGATCAAAAGACAAATCTTAGCCTCACTATCAGTATCCAAATGGAAAGAATTACAATCTGCTAAATGTAAATATAAAAACTGGATGCATAGTCAGAGGTCAATTCTATACCAGCAAGACAGCGAATCCATGGCTCTCGCAATGCATAATAAAAACTCTTCCGGAATGTGGTTTCTTTTAAATAATCATATTTGTCATCAGCAAGCAGATGCCCAATTAAATGGAGTGCCTGAACAAGCATGGGTTAGTCATTTCACAACTTTATATGGTGACCCACAGTATGCTGCTTGCTCCTACGAACCGGTCTCAACATCGACCTGGCTGTTGGAAGCTTCCTATGACACCATCTACACAATCATACAGAAGATTAGCTCCTCAAGAGCAGAAGGTCCAGATGGGCTATGTAATCAGATGTTCAAAACAAACCCACCGATATGGGCCCATATACTAACACAAATCTTCAAGGACATATTAATTACACGTAACATACCGCTGTCATGGAAGACCTCCATATTCGTCCCTATATTTAAAAAAGGCGATCGTACTTTCCATGCAAACTACCGTCCCATAGCACTTTTGGACGCTCCAGGGAAGATCTTTACAAGGCTGGTGCTTCATGAATTTAACACATGGACAGGGACTTGCAACCATTGCGACTCTAATCAGACTGGGTTTATAGCTGGAATGGGAACAAATATAAACCTATTGACCCTCAATGCCATTAAGGCGCAATGTCAGGAGATCAAGCAGCAGGTATTTTTTGCGTTTATTGATTTAAACGCAGCGTTTGACTCGGTCAGTCGCCTTTTACTAATGAACAAGTTAAAAAGAGATAATTGTCCTACTACCCTATATGACATCATTCATTCCTTACATTTCGCAACATCTGTCCGCATTCGAATCACCTTGGACGGACTTCTCTCAGAAAAAATTCCCACATTTCGGGGATTAAAGCAAGGATGCTCGCTAGCCTCGGCGGTCTTCAAATATTACATACATGATGTCAAAGTTTCTTTGTCAAAGGTCATCTCTGACTCCCCCAAGTTGAACAATCACCAGATTCAATCACTCATGTATGCCGACGACTTGGTCCTAATTTCCAGGACACAAGTTGGACTACAAGGTTTACTTAATGGGTTCCAAGAATATGTACATTTAAAGGAATTATCAATTAATCCAACCAAAACTCAAATTGTACAATATTCACCTAGACGCAAGGGGCCTCTAGCGTTTGTTTGGACCATTGGCTCTACACCGATTGGGGTAGTACCGAATTACTGCTATTTGGGAATGGTCTTTGAAGGGAAGTTGAGAGCGCAGGGTCAGTTGGAGCGAGTGGAGACAAAGCTAATCTCAGCCATATCTCAAGCCCGCATCATCATGTATAAATATTGTAAATTTTCAATCCTGCCTGCGTGGCATATCTGGACCAAACAAAATGTTCCAGTACTACTATATGGTTTGGAATCTATGCCGACTGAGTCCCCTTTCAAATTCAATCAGTGGGAAGCTAAATTCTGGCGCTCAGTGTTACACTTGCCCCAATGCATACCGATGGCCTGGATGAGATATGAGCTGGGGTTGCTCTCACTCCAGGCGCATTACAGCTGGCGTCTGTGTTCCTTATTTAGAAAATGTCTGTTGTCTACAAAGCAAGATGTTCTGTTAAAAAGTCTTGCACAGTACTTCTTTACAGCCAAACACGTGTTCGTAAATAATTGGTTGGACAAAGTCTATCATATCCTAGTCAAGGCTGATATAACTATTGATCTGTTGTTGTCCAATCCAGACAAAGCAAAACTAAAGACACAACAAAATGATTGGATCAACACCTGCGACCATTGTCTGACTTTTTGTGATGGTGACACAGTACGATTTCCACCGAAAAAGGTGGGCATTTTGCCACCATACTTGACACGGTGTCCTTCGCCTAAATACCGTAATGGCATACTTCGACTCAGCTTTAATTTGTGGGTCACAACTGATATAAAAACAAGGCGCAGGATTGTGAGTGCAGATCAAAATTCATGTCGTTTTTGCAATGATGATACTATTCCTGAGACTCTCACTCATTTGATCACAGAGTATCCAATGGTAAGATCCCAAAGAGAAATTGCTTTCAAAAGACATTGCAAATACTTTGGGAATATATCTCAAACTAAATGTTGGGCGGTCTAGTTGGGGTGCAACAACATGTCAATTCAAATTGTAGCTGTTACTCAGCTTAAAATTTGAAGAAAATGTGAAATTAACATTGTAACTGTCAATGGCAGGATGTAAGAACCATAATGCTAAAGACTGGCAATAACCTAATCGATTATTTTATTGTCCTTATTTTGGATTACAACACACGTATTTGCTGTTGTATCTTTTTACTAATTTTGTTGCACTGTAGCGATGATGTCGAGAGTATTGGTGTGAGTTGATTGTTATTGCTAAATGAACTTTCTGTTATGATGAATTAATGTAATCTATTTTTAAGAAATGTTTTATGTATTATGATAAGTTTTGATGTATTTTTGAAAGGTTGATTGAATTCAGCCATATCAAATAAAAGGAATTTTTTAAAAAAAGTGTATTTTAGTTTTCAGCATTTACAATTAAATCCAAAACATTCAATTGTATGTTAAAACACAAACTTAACAGAAACAATTGTGTGTACATTAATGAAACCCCTAACCCACCCACCCCAAGATTCACATCATATGTAATTGATCAGTACAATGTAAGGAATTTCCCCCATAATTTTTTCAAATAAAGCAAGTTTTTTATCTTTCCAAAATATAACTCTTTTCATCTCTGCCAAATCATGCATTTCATCAATCCATATTGTGATTAGTTTGAAATTAACACACTAGCACTAAGGAAAAGATGTCATAATATCAGCGACAGCTGTTCCCAAACATCATGAATTATCTATCAAATATCGGATCACAATATTGTGAAAATGATCAGTACAGTATTTTTTTTACCACAAATACTAGTTTTTCATTGTCAATTACTGCTCATGCGGGATGGATCCACTTTCAATTTTCTGACAATACACTTATTTGTTTACATAGTAGGAAGCTAATTTTATTGTTCCATGTAATTTGGCGGCCTGGACCTGGCAGGCTTGCACTCTGGCATAGCCAGGTCCCCAGCGCCAAATATTTTTCATTTGCAAGGGAAAAGGGAGGGAAAAATACTTGTACCCCATGTTTTGCCCCCCTTCATTTGCAGTACGCTGTGCAAATTAAGTAAACACTGCCTGTCGTGTATGCATGGCAGGCAGTGTTAACAATGGATCCCTATGGAGTCCTGAAACTCAAATATAAATGTTGGCTAAATAGACTATTGTCCTTAAATATTAACTTGACATGTTCAATAAGTGCATGGGCAATGCAGCCTTACATTCCCATGTTCAACTTCCTCCTGTATGCCCATGTACTACCTGCAATCATATACCATTTACGGTTTCATGTGCCCCGGCTCCACCTCACATGCCTACCACCAGCCACACATGTTCAACTTCACAATGCAGTTGAAGCATTAAAAGCAGTGGTTCAGCCAACCATGCCAATGTATCACACATATATGCCGTTGTACGGGTATCACATGCCAGAGATCATGCTGTATGGCTCAAATGGCTTCTAACAGCTCATCTCTTTTAGTGAACCCTTTTTTTTAAAAAAACTGTTTGCCCAGGCTCCTCTCCTGGGTAACTAGTCTTTTTACCAACCTCATTTTACTGCATATTGTTTAACTTTTTGCAGCAAAAGGTAGATGGTAGGCTTGGAAGAGGTATATTGGGTAGGGCGAGGTTGGGGATGGGTAGAGGTGGAAGACGTTGTGTTGGCAGCCCCCCCTATATTTTGGAGAAAACAAGGTAAAGAGAAAACATCTAGTAAGAAATGGGTAGGTACAAATGCAATTAGTAAAAACATGGAACCCTCTCCTGGTGCCTTCCCTGCTCAATATACAACCCTTGCATTTTCCCTCAACCCCTTTGTTAGTCACCCCTGTACCTCAGTCACTCAGATGGATGGCTCTATTGGGATCTTTGAGGTGTGTGTTGAGAGGGTACATGTAAAGGTAAAAAAGGATCAGTGTGAGGAAGGAACCTTGGGGGACTCTTCATGAGACTGGGAGTCATTTGGAACAAGAAATGTTCATCTGGACGGCCCGATGTCTCCCCAAGAGGTAGGAGATAAACCAATTGAAGACAGGGCAGTGGAGGTGAGGCGAGGAGGGAAAGGAGGATGCGGTGGTCGACTATGTTGAATGCAGCAGAGAGGTCAAGGCAGATAAGGAGGCATGAGTCTCCATTATCCATGATTTCAAGGGCATCATCCACTACCTGTATGGTGGCTGTCTCGATGCTACACTTGAGCTTGATTTCCAAAGAAAATTAGTTCAGGAGGTGTGATAGTTTGATTTTGGTGAGTAGTTTTTCTAAGATTATGACTACTTTTTCCAAGATTTTACTGATAAACAAGTCTTGAGCTTGTTTGGGAAAGACCCTTCAGTGAAGGAGGCAGTCAAAAGCAGAGGATTGTGTTAATCACCAGGCCTGTCCATTGTTTAATGAAGGAGGTGGGGATGATATAGTCAGAGTAGGAGGTAGGTTGGAGGGAGGCAAGTGTTTATACAAGGTCTGAGGGAGAAAGAGGAGATAATTCAGTCCAGAGAGACAGTATGCATGCTTGAGTACAGTGGGGTCTAACACTAAGGGGATGGTGATTCGATGATCTTTCAGATTTGGTTTATTTTTTCAATGGAAAATGTATTGATTCTGTCACATTTGTCCTGAGGTGCTGTGAACTCGGGGTCAGTGAGGGTTTGGTACAATGCTTAGCTATTTTAAAGAGGGCTTTGATCCTTTAAGAGGCTGCCGCAATGTTGGTGGAGTAGTTTGCAAATTCATCATTGATGATCCGAATCTTCTGTGTCGCCCGGAGAGATTTGAGGTAGGTGGGTGAGGGTTAGCGTTTCGTTTTTTTGTTGTAACTGCTATTTCTCTGGGCATCTGAGCATTTGATGATTTTGTCATAGCACAGGTGGTTTTTGTGGGGCACGAGTGGCCACCAGTTTCATAGCAGAGTTGTTTAACAAATACTAGAAGGCAAAGCAGCGGAGGACTGAGGTTCTTAATGCCAAAATATTTTCTAAAGTGATAGCGACTAGATTATCACCCATGATGCTCCACATAGGCACCCAGACCAGTCATGCTTTATACCAGGCCACTCAACAGCTCTCAATGTGCATAGGCTATTTAATGTCATGCCCCGTGTATCCCCGGGGATGCAAGCCAGTTTCATGGCCATTCCTGTTCTAGTGCTGATTCACTACGGTTTTGGACCCAACTTTGTGTCCTGGATAAAATAGCTTTATGCACAACCATTCGCGAGAGTGCACACAAGCAGGTTGCTCTCGCTGATATTTCTCCATCAGGATGGGACTCAACAGGGATGCCCCCTTTTGCCACTGCTGTTCACCATGGTAATAGAGCCCTTAGCAGATTTCATACATGATAAACATAGCAAAGCGTGTATCAGACTGGGGTGCCACACAGAAGTGATATCATTATATGTCGATGATATCTTACTATATATATATATATATATATATATATATATATATATATGCAAACTTGAGATCAATGGAGAAAAGGTGGTGACAGTAATGGTAGACTTTGGCAGATACTTGGGTCTTCACTTAAACAGTAACAAATCAGAAATATTTGCGTTAACATATAGCACAACAGAGCCAACCAACAAGGGAGGACTGAGGTCGTCAGAACGTAACTTTTAGATGCCTGGTGATATTGATATCACAAACGCCTGCCTTAACTGTGAGGCGTACATGACTTTTCTGAAAACTAAACTACAAAGCTGGGAGGGAATACCGATGTAATTAGTCAGGAGACTCTCATTACTTAAAATGATAATACTCCCAAAACTATGATATATGTTTCATAACTTCATAACATACGATTTGGCAAGGCCGCACATTTTTAAGGAGTTCAGCCGGGTGTGCACCTCGTTTGTATGGACTAGTGGTCAGGTGCGCATGAAGTAAGCCCACATGGCCCGACGTTATGATACAGGGGGCATTGCTGCACCAAATTCCAAATTATATTATTTCATGGCACAGGCGTACTACTGCACTTATTGAACAGAGGATATGAACACTTCACCTCATGCTAGACTGGAATGAATGGAAATGGGTAACACCTCACTATTGAAACTATTAGTGGGAGGAGCATTTAAATCAGCACATCCACTGGACCAAGTGGGGGCAACGGCTGAAGCATGGAAACGATTCCTCAGCAGCAGGGAATTGTAGCCCCATATGACAAGCAGCTAATGCTATGTGGGACATCTGTGCCTTCCCCCACCATGGGTAATAACTTAGAGAGAACCTGCAGCAAAGCCCACATGCTAACCCTGGGGGGTTTGTAATCAGCAGGATGATTCACAGAACGGGAGTGCATTAAGATAAGCATGGGTGGCAACCCTCTACAAATTCACAATTGTCTTTGCATGAAGGCTGCATTCCAAACTCACTGACCGACCTTTCCCAAGAAACCATTCTCACATGCATACCCAACACACATAATGACCAATACAACAAGCAAGAAGAGTACCTCCAGGATATACCTGCTGGGGCAAAGCACTAGGAAACAGATGGTGATGAAGGCCAGGACTCAATGGAGCGCAGATCTTCAGGTAGAATTCTCAGATGCACAATGGAAAGTTATAAGTGGTCTAACCAAGGGCGTATCACTCAACTCAAAGTATCATCTCATACACTCCAGGGTTCTCAACAGATTACACTACGCCCCATCACGAATCCGCCTTTTCCAATCAGATGGCGAGGAGGGGTGTCTCAGGTGCAGGGCTGAGAATGCCACCCTATTACACATGCTATGGTCATGCCTAAAGCTGCATACTTACTGGTGCACGATTTGTCAACCTTTATAAAGTATATCCGGACAACATTTGGGATTAACCTCGCAAGACTGAATACTGGAGACTACACCAGTAAAATGGAGGAGACAAAGCACAGATTCCTGAATGTAGGCCTGCTGTTAGCCAAGAGATGTATACTGGTGAGGTGAAATTGGAAGGAACCACTCACGAAAGACACGTGGCTATTTGACATTATCTGGGCAAATGATATGGAGGAACTCTATGTAACCCTGCCACCGAACAGTAGCCATCCAAAGGACATATGGTAAAGTTGTTCTCTGTTTATTCTCAAATGTTTATGCTGTACTGTATTTGCCTCACCAAGTGTCAAGAAAAAAAAACAATTCTAGGAGGACCAAGGCTGCAAAGTTGGCTTCTAGCTCATTGACCTGGAAGGTTTTGAAGGAGCGACGCCGAGTGAGAGGTTGTTTAGCCTGGCCTTTGTGGGGGGCTTTGGTCAAGTGGGTGATCAACAGTTGGATGGCAGACTGTTTAGTGGGATGGGGGATAGGGTCTGTTGGGGTGATGACGGAACTCATGTGAAGACTAGGCCTAGAGTCTTTGTCTTTTTTTGTGCATGGGGAAGTGCACAGTGTGTCCATGGATCCTGTCAGTCTGAATTGGTCACTTCAAGTGTGGTTGTCAGTGTGAAGCTCTGGGGTTTTAACATTTGGCACTAATTTCCAGCAGCTTCCAGGTTGCAGGGCATCTCTTGTGCATACTGGATAGAAACTACCACAGAATCATCCCCAAACTCTGGTTGGGAGGACATCTTTGTTTTTTGAGACCAAATGATACTGCTACAATGAGGGCAACCGGCTACTGATCAGTAATGTTCTGGAATAAGTTAAAGGGGCTGGAACTTTTTTCCAAGTTAGATATCTCATTAATGTTTCATCTGTTTATTAGGGCCGGAGAGGCTTAACCCCTTAACACCCACTAAAGTACACAGGTTTAATGATGAAAATAATAAAAAGTTAAATAGTGTTTGGTAGTTGTATGTAATATGTAATTAATGATTTGAGAACTTTTATGGATTCAGATAGTGTCAGTAATGATGAAAAAAGAGTAAAAAGGGGACATAAAAGAAGCTGAACTGGAATGTGAGTGGTCTACACATAGATTCCTTTCTGTATCTCCCTTGACATTGGATTAATCAGTAACAAATAGGATCCGAGCACTCACCGAAGGGATGTGAAATGAATGAGAGACCAAAATGCATGAAGGCTGCCACTGAATTGCGTAGACGATCCCTCTGCTGTTAGTTGCAATTAGAAAAACGCTGGATCAAAATGGACGTGCCTCGGCTCAAGCTGTGGAACATCAGAGATCAGGCAGTTCAACCTCTTCAGTCTTTGTCTAAAGCAGGAATCTGATAGCTGCCGTGTCTGCTAATTAGCTAGAAATTAAAATGTAGAGAAACAAATTGGATATCGCGAGAAGTTAACTTGGAACACAACGTCTTGATGCAAAATTATAATTAACAGCATGAAGTGGCCCTCGAAGCAGAGGAACCCGCAGTGGCCAGGCAGCACTTGAGGGGTGCTCTTGCACCTCAAGAAATAAACTGTAGAAGTGACTTAAATTGCAAGCCACTATAAATAGACTGGAAAATGTATGTAGTTAGGGTAAGATCACCACAGTTATCACAACATTTGTACTGACCATTTTCAATTAAATAAAACATTAAAACATAAGAGAATTAGAGCTGAGAATTTACATTCGTGTGTGTGTGTGTGTGTATATATATATATATATATATATATATATATATATATATATATATATATATATATTTAATCTATGTTCTGAATGGCTTAGAATACAATCAGGATTTTCTAAAGGGATTAACATTGGTAGCTCATTGTAGACATAGAGGGAGAGATTCTCAAAAAGCAGAGCAAATGAAAAGAGCACAGATAATACACTAGTTTCATGTGCTCTGCTTTCAAAATGCTTTGGCCAACTTATTAACAAAAGTGAATTATTGAGCATTTCAGGAGGGGGCTGGACAATGGCGCAAAGATGTCCTGTGCAACCCCCTTGCATACATTAGAATCAGAAGCACACTCCTGAAATTAATGCATGACAGGCTCCTAGCAAACACATGGTTGCTGGAAGTGCATTTTGGTGAAATGCAGAGAAAAATAAAGCATTTTCATCCCCGTTTGGGGGATGGTTGCAACTGCTGAACCCATATGCATGCATTAGTAATGGCCGAACCCCGAACCCTCACCCGTAATGATAGGCTCACCTCTTGTTACAAGTGTTGGCAATAAAAGGCTGTAGGATTTTATTGTACAGATATGGGTTATGACAATAACAATATCATGATGGTATCATACTTTTGGGCACCGGGTCCTGAGGTTACCCCCTCGGACCCGTGCCTCCTTCTTGTGTTCCACGACTTGTTGTGGGCACCGTACAGTGCCTTGTTCTTCTTTTTGTTCTTCTCCCCTTTTAAAGGGTGGGTGGGTTCTGTGGTAAAGAAGCAAGAGGATTTGGAAGACACTGAGTAAACAGTGAACCTCCTGTTTGCTTGGGTCCCAGTTCAGGGTCCACAAACAGATTGTGTTTACTCTGAGCATGCTGCTCTCATTTATAGGACCCAGGGAGGCTCTGGGTCTTTGTTGTGTATGTGGTGGGGGCCGCTGTTGTCGCAGCCCCTGGCCGGATAGCCGACTGTCTGACCCCCCAGTGGGGGCAGATCTTTGAACCTGGGCCATGCCTGATGGTTGTTTCCTTATAGCGCTTAGCACCTTTGTGTTTGGAGGAAGGATGCGATGACTGTTCGCACCTTACCCTTCCCTGGCTTTTGTGCCACCGAGACAGCGTGTCTCTGTAGCTGGGGGGGGGGGAGCAGGCGAGGGGGGTTGGGGCCACCCCTCTCCCAGCTGCTGATGGTAACAGCAGTTACCCTGCCTCGCTTGTGGGATGCCCATGCAGCATTGCCCATAACTGCTGAACCCATATGCATGCATTAGTAATGGCCGAACCCCGAACCCTCACCCGTAATGATAGGCTCACAACTTGTTACAAGTGTTGGCAATAAAAGGCCGTTGGATTTTATTGTACAGATATGGGTTATGACAATAACAATATCACATATCATGATGGTATCATACTTTTGGGCACCGGGTCCTGAGGTTACCCCCTCGTACCTGTGCCGCCACACACGGACAGGTTCCCGGCTGGCCGTGTTCCCCCAGGAGTATGTCCTAGTGACAGCCCCTGTGAGCAAGAGTTGTATTGATTTCCCGGTAAAAATGCTCCATGCCCTGGCTAGACAGATGGGTGCCGTCGTCGAGAAAAAAGGTCTGGGTTGCCTAGTGTAATGGCTGGGTGTTGTATGAAACCCAGTCCTCTAGTCATACAGAATCTCTCTATGGTCCTGTTCAGTTTTCTTCTGGATATGTCTATAGATTTGTAGCAGTTGGCCCCTAGCCATTTCTTTCTTGGTAAGATGGCTGAGAAATATATTTCGGTACCCCTACAGTTGTGCGCAATGCCTGCTAGGGAGGAGCACATTTCTTTGCATAGGGTGCATCTAGCTGTGTTGACCAAGTCGTTGCCCCCTAGATGTATGATAAGGAATTCTGGTGGGTCCCTGTATGCCACCAGTTCCGCTAATGTTTCGTGGACGTCCGCCCAACGTAGGCCTCTGTATCCCCACCATGACACAATGGTGTTTCTGAAAGGTGGCCCATCTTTAGTTTCTTCTGCCCATCTGCCTGTCCTGAAAACGAATGAGTGGCCAACTATCCATGCTGATCGGAGTGTGGTCCTCAATTTGCCTGTTGTTTCTGTGGTGGTGGGAGGGAGGGAAAAGGAAGACAATATTATAAGGGCGGATATCCCCCTATGTTTTTTAGTAGTTGTGGTGCTAATCCTCCTTGCCATGCAGCGGTGGCGGCACCTATCCTGAATGAATGAGTGCCGAAATGTTTGGGATCCCACCCTGCTCTGCTGATTGCTTTCATCAGCACTCCTTTAAATTGGTAGCGGCTTAGGGCCGATGCATCCTTGTGGATTAAAAAACTCCCCCCCACTTTAGGTCGTTGTGCGTAATAGAGGTTGGTGATGCACACCGGGCAGTTTGTTGCCTCGTCGATGCAACAAATATTGATGGTTCTTTTTGTACCTGTTTTCGACTGCTGCATTTCTATATTAACACTCTCCTGTCTCACCCTGATTTCCATGACGCCCAGGCCGTTTGTGGCCTTGGTGCTGGAAGCAATGAGTTCTCCTACCCCAAAAGCCCCGAAGTAGGCTAGGAAAAAGGCTTTTTTAAATAACATTATCTCGTAAGGGTGCCAAATATGGCTTCCAAATGGCTTGCTATCTGTACCAGTTTGGTGAAATCAAGGGGTCGGGGGTGTCCACTTGCGGCCCCTCCAATCTGCCCCATCCCTTCATTGCATAAGCAATGAGTGTGTTCTGGGTGGGGTCTGAATCGCCCCGAATTTTCGTGAAGTATGAGATTGCCACAAGGTATCTTTTGGCCCAATCCCTTTTGAAACATTGTTCCAGGGCCCATTTTAAGAATACTTCTATATCTTTAATCGTTATTAGTTCTACGTGGTTTAAACCTGTGGCTTTGAATACTGTTTGCAAACACTTACTGTACTGTGTTGCTGTGGTGCTTGCCACCGCCCTCTCTGTCATCTCTGTTAGGAAGCCTGTGAGGTTGTTGGCACCCGTTGTTGTTGTGCCTGATTCTTGTTGGGAATCCCGGCCTGGGCTCTCTGGTGCTGGCGTTGATGCCAATGTGTTGCTGGCACCCCTTTTAGAAGTGCCTGCTTTGTATTGGTCACCCCGGCCTGCACTCCCTGGTGTTGGCGTTGATGCCAATGTATTGTTGGCACCCATTTTAGAGGTGCCTGGTTTTCGTTGGGCATTCCGGCCTGGGCTCTCTGGTGCTGGCGTTGATGCCAATGTGTTGCTGGCACCCATTTTAGAGGTGCCTGCTTTGTATTGGTCATCCCGGCCTGCACTCTCTGGTGCTGGCGTTGATGCCAATGTGTTGTTGGCACCTGTTTTAGAGGTGCCTGGTTTTCGTTGGGCATCCCGGCCTGTGCTCTCTGGCGTTGGCATTGATGCCGTTATTCTTGTCTTCCCATTATTGCCCAGCATTCTGCTGGTATTGGCGTCATCTGTTCTTGGGCGTGCAGCGCTAGCTCTCGGAATCTTGTCCACTGGAAGCGAGATAAGGCATCAGCAATGTTATTATCTGCCCCTGAAATGTGCTTCGCTTTGAGTACAACGTTTATTTGTAGTGTGACTGCTGTAATGGCTCGTAATACTTTTAGTACTAAAGGGCATTTCGTAGACCTTCTGTTTATGGAGCTCACTACAACCATGTTGTCGCACCAAATCAAAAGTTCCGTATTCGCTAGTCGCCTGCCCCAGATGTGTAATGTTAGCCAGATGGGGAATATTTCTAGTAAGGTGATGTTTCTTGTCCACCCTGCTGTTTGCCATGAATTGGGCCAGTGTCCTGCCACCCATTCGGAGTCTAGTATGGCTCCAAACCCCTTGCTCCCAGCTGCGTTGGTGTATATGACCCTGTTAGACCGGGTGTTTAAAGGCGTTCGCCAAAGTAAAGACCCGTTGAAATCTCTGAGGAATTTTGCCCATGTTTCCAGGTCCTGTTTCACCTCTCTGCCTAGCCGGATATGCAAGTGTGGTTTGGTGAGTGATTTGATTTTGAACTCCAGGCTTCTGGAAAATATCCTCCCTTGAAGTATTATTTTGGAATGCGAAATTGAGGCTGCCTGCTAAGGATTGTATTTCCTTTACAGTCCCCTTATCTCTCATTATCAGGTTTTGTATTTTAGGCCGGAGTTCTGTTATTTTTGTTTTTGGGATTCTGCAGAGCCCCTTTGCTGAGTCTATTTGATGTCCAGGAAGGTTATGTTTGTGTCTGGTTTGGTGTTTTTTTTCCCTCGCTAGGGGAATTCCCCACCGTGCGGCCATGTGCTCCAGGTTTGCTAAGGCCTGGCCGCATTCCTCGGATTTTGGTGGCCCTATGACCATGAAATCATCTAGGTAATGTACTATTTTTGTCCCTGGTCGCTGCTTTAGGAAAGCCCATTGAAAAAAGGAACTGAATTGCTCAAATAGTGCACAGGATACTGCGCACCCCGTGGGAAGGCATCTATCTACGTAGAATTTGTTGTTAATAGTGAAACCTAGCCACTGCTGTGACTCTGGGTGGACTGTCAAAAGTCTGAAAGCAGATTCGATGTCCAGCTTCGCCATCAAGGCGTTTCTGCCGCACTCTTGTATGAGCATTACCGCTTCTTGGAAATGCATGTAAGTTACAGCGGATTCTGTGTGTGGGATGCCATCGTTTAAAGACTGGCCTTTGGGGTAGGATAGGTGATGGATTAGTCTCATTTTTCTGGGTTCTTTTTTGGGAACCAGGCCTAGTGGAGATATTAAATAGTCCTTTAGAGGCATGGCATCCCAAGCACCTGCTACCCTGCCCAGTTGCAGTTCTTTCTTGATTTTGGTTTCTACTATCTCGGGGTTGTCCCTGGCTGACTTTAGATTCATTGGGATGTATTGTGACCCAGAGCCCTTAAATGGGATAAAAAACCCTTTGGTGAAACCCTGCGATATTATCCTGCTGGTTTCTGTGTCTGGGTAGCTGTTTAGGGCGTCCCTAAAATTGCCCGGGTTGATGGGCGTTCGTCCTGGTTCTAAAATTGGGCTATCATTCTTTCTTGGCTGGGAGTCTGGTGCAGTTGCTTGTTGCATGGTCGCCTTTGCAGTTTGTGCAGGCGTGTTTGTACCAGCATTCTTTGCCCCATGTACACTGTTTTTTCCCAAAATTTCTGCATGGGATGTTGGATTTGCCAGCCTGCTGTTTGTTCTGTCTATGGGCATTATTTTTCACCGCCCAAGGCTGGTTCCTCTGAAAGGGCTGCTACCCTTTTTTGGATTTATCATTGTCATGGGATTTGCTTAGTTGCAAATTTTTGCTATTTTTGGAAGAAGAATGCATGGTATCTTCTTCCTGGGGAGGTTCGGCGTTGAGGGTGTATAAATCGTTCTGGACTTCATCCCACTCAATGGCCGGTCTTTCTGACATGCTCCTCCTAAATCTGATGTCGTATGCAAGCCATGTCTTCCCCTTCTGTGTTACTTTTACTTCCCTTATTTTATCAACATATGCCCAGATCTTCCTACCATCCATGGGAAATCTTTCTTCATATATTGTTGCTAGTATGGCAAAGGCCTGTAACCAGTTGTCCCAGTTTTGCTCGACCTGGGCGTTCCTGGCAATGGCTTTCTCTTCTATTTTTTTGGGATCTCTAAAAGCGTCTTTCGCTTTGCCCTGTGCTTCTATTAGGGAAAAGATCTCTATAAACTCTTTGGCCCATATGGCTTCTTTGATTGTGGTATCAATGTTCCATGCCAGGCATCTTTTGTATCTATTTAATATCTCTGTTTGGAAAGAATTCATTTTATGTTCTACGTGCGCATTACAGATTGATATAATGTCAGTTGTATTGCTGCCGGGTGTCCCTGTCGTGCCTGGGCTGTCTGCGCCTGGTGTTGTCCATGCTTTTAGGGCACCTGTTGGATCAGTTGCCGGAGTTGTGGAGGCTGTTGCATTTATAGCTGTGGCCGCCATTGGCAACTGCTGTACTTGTTGTGGCAGAGTTGCTAAAGGTGGTGTTACGGGTGGATTGACAACCGTTATAGGAGGTTCTGTTGTGATGGGGGGGTTTGAGGCCCCAGGTTCCCTTGCGGGCGGCGTCTGTTTCCCCCTTATTTCTACCATTAGTTGCTGCAATTCCGCCATATTCTCACATAATTTTGACAATTATTTGGTACCTTTTCTGGTGTCTTCAGATATTTTTCTCTTTTTCAATGGTGCAGGAACCTCCTCCTGGCTGGATGGGCTGGTAATTCCTTCCCTGGGTAGACCGTACATGTTTTCTCTTACCCATGCCCGTCCATAGTGCTATGCCGCTTCAATAGCCGCTAGCAATTGTGGTGATTTGGGCTTCAGCGCCGGTGTTGGGGGTGCCCGTGTTTTATCTTTTGGGGCCCATGTTTTTCTATGCCTGCTATAGGAAAAAGAAAAAGGGGTTTATCACGGAGTTAAAACCGCTGTCATCGGCGAGTTCTTTGCACTTGTTCTATTTGTTGCCCGTGCAGGGTAACTGTTGACTGTGCCTTCTTGCCTGGGTATCCGAAAATTGGGCAGCCCCCAGGTTTGATTTACTGGATTTAAATAATTGGTTTCGTTGTGGGATCGCCCTGCAGTATTACAGAAATAATTTCAAATCTGCAGTCTTTGGGCCCGCCGAGCTTGGCAATGTGTTCGCCAGCTCTGCGTTGCTGTCAAGCAAAGACGAGCTCCCAAGCTGGTTTGTGACTCTGCCAAATTTAAAATTGGGTTGTGTTATCTTGCCCCGTCTGCCTTATAACGCGGGGGTTCCAGTCCACAGTAAATACAATGTATCTCTCCTGGACATAAATGTCTATTTTTCTTCCCTCGTAGCCCCAGCGCGGTGGCTCACCTGTTAAATTTTGAATCGGAAAAAACGTCCGAGCCGTGCTGTTCAAGTACCGCTTTTCCTTTGTTCGCACTGATCTTGTGGATGATTCCGCAGCACGCATCTTTATTTGCTGTGGATTGGACACGCTCGTCACTCGCTTTTCGATCTATGCCGAAAATGTTGATGCTGACAGCGTCCGCGCTGGCCGTTCAGTTGCCGTTTCTTCCTTTGTTAAAACTGCATTGCAATTGGTTTGAACAGTACAATGTTCAGGAAGGAAAAAGACACTGCGATGTACAGCGAACTTCAAGAATTGCTAAAGAAGCAAGAAGATTTGGAAGACATTGAGTAAACAGTGAACCTCCTGTTTGCTTGGGTCCCAGTTCAGAGTCCACAAACAGGTTGTGTTTACTCTGAGCATGTTGCTCTCTTTTATAGGACCCAGGGAGGCCCTGGGTCTTTGTTGTGTATGTGGTGGGGGCCGCTGTTGTTGCAGCCCCCGGCCGGATAGCAGACTGTCTGACCCCCCGGTGGGGGCAGATCTTTGAACCTGGGCCCTGCCTGATGGTTATTTCCTTATGGCGCTTAGCGCCTTGCTGTTTGGAGGAAGGGTGCAATGACTGTTCGCACCTTACCCTTCCGTGGCTTTTGTGCCGCCGGGACTGCGTGTCTCCGTAGCTGGTGGGGGGGGCGAGCAGGCGTTGGGGCTGCCCATCTCTCAGCTGCCAATGGTAACAGAAGTTACCCTGCCTCGCTTGTGGGATGCCCATGCAGCATTGCCCAAAACTGCAGCTGTCACACTTCAAAAACAAATCATGATCGGGTCAGAAAGGACCCTGTCATGATTTGCACCTCCCTCGGTGCCTATTTCAAAAGGTGCGGGAGGATGACACTTGTTTCTGGGCACTTTAAAACTAATCACCTTTTGTGAATTCAGGATATACTTTAAAATGCAGCGAAACGCACCCTTATTTGCGCAAATGCGCAAAGGGAGGAAAAAGGGCAACTAAATAAGAGCATCAAAGGTGCACTCATTCAGATGCCATTTCTGAACCTGGCAGCTCCTCTTTTGGCGCAAGTGATGAGTTACGCCAGCACATCTCCTCACTTGCACTAAAAATGTTTTGCAGATCTGCTGGCCCAAAAGATTCAGAGTGTGTTAAGAAAAAGACTTCGAAGGCATGTTCAATCACTTTCAGGAGTCATTGCAACGGAGTGCTTTCTCCGATGTGCTGGAAATCTTGAATGTTGGTCATTTAATGTCGAGTATCCAGGGAAGGGCAAAGTTGTTCCATTGTTGTTCTATTGTATGGGATGTGTTGACAAAGAAGAGAAACCCTCTAATTGTTGTCAGTGTCAGTCAGGAAGGATCCCTGTGGATAATCATGTCCAGCACACTCAGGATTGCAGAAACAATCCGAGATTCATTACTATTTAGTGTATTTGAGAGGCTTTCTGAACAGATGACTGAGACATTACACTTGAATTTCACACCTAAAGTGAAACTCCTGCCATTTTACAATGCACAATCATGTAGCATAACCTATCTCCCAATGAACACAATTGGGCTTAATTACGAGTTGGGCGGTAGTCTGGTGGTAAATCTGCCAAAATGCCGCCCAAAATTATTACTGTTACCCCCACTTGTTCCGGTGGATGTATCACCAGATTACAAGTGGTGCTGGTGGTGTTAGTCCCCAGTAATTTGGAGTCCATAGGATGCCATGTGATGTCATCAGAGGTCAAGGGTCGAGTGATGTAATTTCCGCTACCCTTGGCATTTGGGTGAAATGACATACCTGATTACCACCGTGGTAATTCCGCCGATTCTGCCAATTTCTGGGCAGAAAGTGGGGGGATTTATCTCCAGCATGATGCAGGAGGACAATCCCCCACTCCAGGGCCAAAGTCGTAGTATGGCGGAGCAGGAAAAGTGGCGGTAATTCTGTTACTGCCACTTTTATTCCCACACAACGCCATACTCGTAATGAGGCCTAGTGTATTTCCATTTCCTAGTTCCACTATAAACAATCAGGCATCATTATAAAAAAGTGCTCTGTCCCCTTCATTGCGTCTATCTACATATCCCCGCATAGCGCACCCATATAAAATTGATTTGCTTTTTGGAGATCACACTAGTGGAGTTTTTCAGACCGTCAACTGAAGTGTTCATTTAATTTATACAAACAGTTAAAGAAGCACCAACACACGCTACTTAATCACATATTTATAACGAAACTTAAGAAATATACACTCTTATTCAAAAATACAATTATCATTTTAAAAGCCACAATAAAAGCGACCATATTCAAACACTTTACGTTTTCATTAGTCTACATTAAGAATGTCATAACATCGGAATTACATTGTGTACTTTTATAAGCAGTGAAATCTATTTAGCTCGTATCGTTAACAAAGGCAGGCAAAGTAAAAAGAAATTGTGTGCCAATGATGCGGCGACGGGAGCTGAGTGAGGGAGGGTGACACAGGAAGGAAGGAGCCTGTTATATTTGTTAATGTGTTGCTAAATTGTTGAGGCAGGGATGACCGGGGCCGGGAAGACTAGAAGCCTTGCCAGAGGCGTTGCTAGAGGAGGTCTGAGGGGGCTATAGCCTCGGGTCTTTTGGTTGTAGCCCCGGATAGAAGCTCAGGAGCTACAAGCAGAAGACTAGCTAGCCCCGAGTCTCGACAGTCCCCGACATTAGTGTAGCCCCTGATCTTTTCCAGACCTAGCAACACCCCTGAGCCTGGCGAAGTAGTGTATGCCAGGTGCGATAGAATGGACTCTAGTCTGAACCCCAACAGAAATCCTTCATCACTCAATAAAAACACATGTGGTGAATGCTCACTGTACATTGCTACGCACTTCTTTCCCTGATTGGGTGCATGATGCCACAGGTAGCATGTGTGGGCAGAGTGTTGCCCATCAAAGGCTTTCACCCAGGACCATTAGGAAATTGATCTGGCTGGTAGACCATCGGTGGGACCTACCTTCGTGCAGCTCTATCTTGTCATTGGTGTATAAGTAACAACGGTTCTCAATGTCATTGCGGGTTCTCAATGTCACTGGGCCTATTAAGATCGCTGTTTTGTGTACGAGCGTGATATAAATGAAATACCAATTCAATAGACTTATCTGAAGTCACAGCTGTCATCCGTTCTTACCGGAGCTGGACACTTCACCTGTGTTGCGTGTAACACTAGCAGCAAAGAAAAAAACAGTCATATGAATGCAGAGAGGATGATGATGTTGGTCCGAGGTCCACCATGATTCAATATACTGCCTAATCACAACATGGCGGCAAGAGTTTTTATAACTTTGGGCCATGGGGCCTGCGGCACAGGCTGTTCCTCATCTGTACAGAATGCACAATACCTGCACGAGAACACAACCACCAGTCACAGATAAG